>NC_134703.1:146032415-146350629 GCF_043290135.1 Rhipicephalus microplus | reverse complement strand
TGAATTCCAACGAATCCACAAACACAATGATCGACGTCCCTTCGACCAGCGCCGCCTTTTCGCATACGTGTGTACGTGTTCACTCATTTAACACCCCCTCCTACAACCACGTTAACCAATTTAGCCATCGACCCAAGTAAGTCGCAATTTAACACCCCATATCACAACCACGTTAACCAATTTAGCCATGGACCCAAGTAAGTCGCACTTTAACACCCCGTTAACCAATTATATGCTCCGCATCCTCCTCAGTGTTCCCCCGAGGGAAGCTGCGGGCAATTTTTTCGTGCTTGGTGAGGCACCTAAGGGTTTCGACTTAATGATGGTCCCACAGAACACCTACCAGTTTAGAGAACGGAAACTGTACCTTTGGGCTGTTGTATCAAATTAACATGCAAGTATACGTAGCGGCGGCATACTGAACTGCAATACCGCGAGGCCAGATGGCGCGGGTAGTGCTATCATCATCAACAAACGAACGCGTTTTTTTGTTGCAGGTGGGGGGGGGGGGGGGTTCGCGGCTGGTTCGCGCTGCTCGCTTCCTCTGGTTTTTTTTTTTCATTGCTAAATCGCGCTTTGCGTCTGTAAATATCGCCAGGTGACCTAGTTAGCCTCGACTGGCAAAAAACAACGTCAATCAAGTAAGGTTTGCATCGTTTATTGCGAGTGTCCAAGCCGGTACAACCAGTGTATACGGTCGGGTCAGAACAAAACAAGTCACTCATGCATTTTGAAAGCTTTCAACCCATGTGTAAAGACTGTTGGGAAGCTAACAAGCATATGCATATAACTGAACATCGAGATCGCTGAATGAGCGTCGCTCTCATTGTGTTGCGGCGTTCGAGTTTAATAGCGTGGCTTCAAGACAAGGATCGGAATCTGTCGTCAGATGCGGTGCTTGCCCTGTAGTGTTGATCTTCAAGTGAAGTGAATGCATGATGTGGAATCGGAAAGGAAACTTGCACATTGCCGATAGATAGCTCAAAAATTGAGAGCGATGTAGTTTTGCTAAATTTGTTAAATAAGCAACTGTGGATGCGTGCAGTTTTGATTCTTTCTCACTATGCAATGCTACATTGAGTACTTCACAATTGTGCAATCTCGCGTCGTGTCGACAGGATAGGCACTAGTTTCGATTCTCAGCTGTGAGCCCATATCATAGGTAATATGTATTTAGGTGATGGGCCTAAAAATTGGCAGCATATACATGGAGTGAATGATGGAGAGTGGGGCGAAGAATTCGTCCGTCCATTCGTTCTTGCTTCAGTCCGTCCATGCGTCCGTCAGTGTGACCGTCCATGCGTCCATCAGCCCGTCCGTGCGTGCGTCTGTTCGTGCGCCCGTCCCTGCGTTCGTCCATGCAGCCGCCGCTGCGTCCGTTCATGCGTCCATCCATGCATCTGTCTATGTGTCCGTTCATCCATCTATTCAACACTCCAAGTACCACCATCTCGCGCATTTTCGTCATATATTCCCCATATAGAAGCACCACCATCCAGCGGACATTCTAAGGACTAAACGAGAGGTGGCACACGCTCACTTTCTTACGGCTTGCGCTTCGGGTCCACTTCCCACCTTTAGCCACTTCGAGTTCATGGTATATACTAGTTCACTGTATTCATGTCACTGCGGCCGAACGCTCACTAAACCTTTCGAAAACCGAGGAGGTTACGCCCAGCGAGTATGACGTAGCAAACTTTTTCAGTCAGATAGTGCTCAATGTACATGCCAATGGCTGCTAATGGGAAATGAGAGGCGGAGAATTCGGTTTTTACTTTCTTACGGCTTGCGCTTCGTATCTACTCCCCATTTTTAACCACCTCGAGTTGGATTGGATTGGAAAAACTTTTATATGGCCCTCCAAAACACCCATCACTGTGTTGCTTGAGTTCATTCATGGTATATACAAGTTCATTGTATTTATGGCACTGCGGCTCAACGCTCGCTAAACCTTTCTAAAGCTAAGGAGGTTACACCCAGCGAGTATAATGCAGCAACCCTTTCTTGTCAGATAGTGCTCAATGTACATGCCGATGGCTGCTAATGGTGATTGCAGCCTGCGCGTTGAATAAAAGCCGAATGCTCCTATCTCTCATTCCCCATTAACAGCCATTGACATGTACATAGAGCACTATTTATATTTTTTAACAACGCACAGAATAGGTCTCTCTCCCGCACCACCTTGGAGGTCAAAATGTTATACTTGTTACATACTACGGGGGACGAACTGGTGCCTCTATAAGGAGGTTCGCCCCTAAAATATTTCAGGCTTGCTACATTTATTGTTAGATTTAAGTTACACAGTTACTACAGCTAGAATTTTTCGTCGCAAGTAATGATCGATCTGCTAAGTATGCAGCGAACATGTATGCTTAAGAAACAGTTATGAGGTCTGTGCTTACAGATCGAAAAGGCCAGATTCTAAGAAAATAATCTTTAGGCACGCATTGTACAATTTTCTTGTTTGTACATTTTTGTTGGTGATTTTACAGTACACTATCTGCTCAGCTCTGAACTCAATCTCTTTTTTGCATAGATATCGATAGAACTTGAGCAATCTCTTGCAAGCAAGCACTCCTGAAATCAATTGGAGGTACGTGGTGTGAATCTGTCTAAATACTGGATCAATAAAGGTCACATTTATTACATACTTGCTATTGTGTTTGATTTTTCAGTATACTTGTGCTTGAAAGCTGAAGTTGTTTTCTCCCTGCTACTTTTAGAGGTTAGAACTTGAAATACGCACTATCTTGCAGTGTGGCTGTGGATAAGTCAAGATTATGTATGTTTCAACTACCTGTGCAATTTCCTAGATTTTTTAAATGCCTGCAGTGCACAGGATATCACTTGGTAGTGGTAGACACTATAGCTACAACAACCTAATTCAAACAAAAGCAGATGTGCTCAAAGAAATCTTGGACCTTTCTCTGCTATATGAAAAAAAAATAACAGTACCACATCCAATGAACACAATCTTGCTCTTCACGACAGCATTCCAACTTTGATGAAGTGGTGCGTCAGGTGCTCTTCAACTTTATGATTTATTATTTTAGGAGCCTATTGAGCTTATGTGCAAAGCTAAAGCAATTGAGTGCAGCCTTGTCAGCTTTTGTGTGTATTTTTTGTAAACTTGTATGAGCTAAACACAGTTAATTAAGACAAAACATTTGAGTATATATTGTAAATTGTCTCACAAGGCACAACTAAATGTTGGTAATCTCCGCACTGAGGGGGTGTACGAAGGTATGTGACTGGTGAAAACATGATAATTATGAGATGAGTGTCATGTAAGAGCATGACTACAAGCCACACTCAAGGCGCCAATACACTTAGACGTGACCCGGTGCGCGTGTGCTCCAGCGTTCGTTTCGTCGGGTCATGCCGGCTATGCCACGCCAGGCGCTGATATGCCTGCGTGGCTTTGACGCATGCGCGTTTCAGCACGCCCGGCATCCCTCCGTCACGAAGCTAGGCAGACGCGGTGCATTCTTGGTAACGTGGTTGGTACGAAATGCAGCATGTCGCATTTCGCACCAGTTGCCGCTGGGCTGTGCCAGCAGACGCTGGTCGCGTCTGGCGTCAGACTATAGAGGGTTCGCGTTTTGCGAGCGTATACTGTCGCTGCGCCCAGCGCGCGCTCGTCAATGTTACGTCGCAGTATATTGGGCCATTCACGATGCTCTTCCCGTCGTTTCGCTAGCTTCACATATTCGAAGTTTGGTATTAAGGGATGTGAATGGACGACGAAGGTATGTGACTGGTCCAAACATGATAATCATGAGATGTGTGTCATATTACAACACAACCACATGCCACGCTCATGGCGCATGCGCTCACGGTCGTTTCTCTAGCTTCACATATACCAGATTAGTATTGCATTGGATTTGTAGGGTTTAACATCCCAAAACCACGCTATGATTATGAGAGACGCCGTAGTGGAGGGCTCCGAAAATTTCGACCACCTGGGGTTCTTAAACGTGCACCCAAATCTGAGCACACGGGCCTACAACATTTGCGCCTCCATCGGAAATGCAGCCAACGCAGCCAAGATTCGATGCCACGACCTGCCGGTCAGCAGCTGAGTACCTTAGCCACTAGACCACTGCGGCGGGTAAAAGGTATTGCATGACGTCAATAGGCGGCAAAGTGAAATGACATCTCCGAACATGATAATCATGATATTCGTATCATCTAAAACTTGACTACATGCTACGCTCATATCATGCTCGCGGCCGTTTTGCTAGCTCCACATATACCAAATTTGGTATCAGGTGGCGTGAAAATATGATGAAGGTAAATGACACGTCCAAACATAATAATTATGACAAGGAAGTTATGTACGGCAAAATTTACCTCCGCCCCATAACGTTGTTCTGATTTTAAACCGACATATACACTTTCCTCATTCATGCTTCACATATAATCGTATTCCACCATATGTGGGATCTGCCAATTTTTCGTACATAAACATGGCGGTGTTTTTTTCGGACGCCCACTTCAAAGTTATTTTGGTGTATTTGTTAAAACATTCACTTCGTTTGCAGCCAAAGAGCGTTTTAGGTGGCTTCGCTTGCCTTCAGTTAGCTTTCATGAACCAGTTTTATGGATGAGCTAGTGTACTTTTTGACATAGCTTCCCATTTACAATGTTTCTAGGCCTAACTAGAAGATCGATGTGAACAAATCGGCAACATAAATGTTTTCGCGTGGTTTATACTCATTTACTTTAAAATGCAAAGTTTTTCTTAGCGACCTTTGGTGAATTTGAGCGTATCTATCTATCTATCTATCTATCTATCTATCTATCTATCTATCTATCTATCTATCTATCTATCTATCTATCTATCTATCTATCTATCTATCTATCTATCTATCTATCTATCTATCTATC
Organism: Rhipicephalus microplus; assembly: GCF_043290135.1. Taxonomy (NCBI): domain Eukaryota; kingdom Metazoa; phylum Arthropoda; class Arachnida; order Ixodida; family Ixodidae; genus Rhipicephalus; species Rhipicephalus microplus. The sequence goes on along the minus strand of NC_134703.1, from coordinate 146,345,739 downwards.
TATCTATCTATCTATCTATCTATCTATCTATCTATCTATCTATCTATCTATCTATGGAGGCGCAAAAGTTGTAGGCCCGTGTGCTCAGATTTGGGTGCACGTTAAAGAACCCCAGGTGGTCGAAATTTTCGGAGCCCTCCACTACGGCGTCTCTCATAATCATAGCGTGGTTTTGGGACGTTAAACCCCACAAATCCAATGCAATACCAATCTGGTATATGTGAAGCTAGAGAAACGACCGTGAGCGCATGCACCATGAGCGTGGCCTGTGGTTGTGTTGTAATATGACACACATCTCATGATTATCATGTTTGGACCAGTCACATACCTTCGTCGTTGTCACAGGTCCCGTTAATTAGGGAGGCGATCGCCGGGCTAATTCCAAGGGCCGAAGTATCGGCCCCCTGAACCGCACCACGAAACCGTGGACAATATAGAAGTGGTCCTTTTTGGCGCGCCAGCGGACCCCGGCAGTGGCCCAAAGAACAAGTCAGAGCCGAGAGTTGATAACCAAACTAAATTGTATTCTCAATAATGGCGGATCGAAAACAATACACAAGAATGCACACTCCACAATAGTTGCATACAATATGTCACCAACCAAACAACGTACTATGCAGTACAATCAGCCACACTCGAAACAAGGGACACAGACAACAATATGCACTACAATGCAGTCGCATGCATTGAACAACCAAGACAATTAAAGACTAAAGAGATAGAAACCCTATTCAGTCCAAAGTTCTTGGAACAAAAGTCTGGCTGATACTCTTCCGAATATAACTCACTCAAAGTCCAGCGTTGTTGTCGTTCCGCTGGCCCCGAAGTTTCTTTTCCAGGAAACCTCGCCGAAGTTTCTCTTCTAGGAAACCTCGCGTCTTGAATTGGCCACTCTCCAAGCTTCAAACTTCTTCGCCGGAAACACGTCGGCTTCACACACGCAGCTGTTGCCGCGCGTCTTCGCTCGATAGCGGTAAGCACACACTCTTGCCTGTAGCTCTAGGAGTCGTCGCCCCTCAGGTGGAAATCATCTTCTTCTCCTGCTTTGTCTCTACGGACAAAACCTTCGCCGACTACATGGTGGAATGCCTACGCGCACTGGCGCTAACTTCCGTCTTCTCCTGATCTCTCATCTCCGCTGCTCGGTTAAATACCTTCCGCGCGACATTCCAGAAAGTTCTCATCATTTCGTCGGCGCGATGCGCAGCGGCGGCTGGGGGAAGGCGCGAGACTGTACGAGGGCCGTCCCCGACAGATAATTCAACCCGGCATAACACGCCCCTTTCCATCTAGAAATTTCGAGTGCTTGCTCGGCCGCCGATGTGGGGTGAGAAGGTTCGTCGGCGAAGCCACGCTTCCGAGGGGAGAGAGTCGCGCACCCGGGGAGCCTTGGATGTTTGTTTTCTCTTTTTTGTTCTTTTATCGTTGACCTCGCGGCGTCACTTCGGCGTTTCGTCGCGAGAATTTGGCGGCGCGCCCTTTATGAGCGCTCGTTCATTGACACTGCCCCCCACTTTAAGAATATTATCTCATAACATTCTTTTTTGGGAAGAAGAAGAAGAAGTTGTCACAGAGAACAGCCTCGAAGGAGGCGCGAAGAAGACACTCATCAGCTGTGCGTACAGGCTCTCCGCTGTACAGCTCACCGCTGTACACTCCGCTGTACAGCTCATCGGCCACTTGCTCGCTTGCTTACTCTGGGGGTTTGGCTGAAATCTGAGTAGCCACTACTGAATTTCTTCTTGGATAGGCGTATCTAAAGCCTTAGCATTGATTAGCTAGTACCCTTCTGGCTAGCCAATCCAGACAGATGCCGCTTTCTTCGCCTGGACCAGGGACTTATCTCTGGTCTGCTTCTCTTTCACCGCAGGAGCTACCAGTGGACCAGTTCCTACGCAATGGCGTCGCTTCCGTTCCTGTGGCCCTAGTCCCAAGCAACGACGGAGTCATTAAGATGAAAAACCCTAAGTTGATCCAGTCGGAACTCAAAGCAGCGACAACTCACTATCACACCATCACAGAGGTCCGGCAGTTTGGCAAGGGAGGCATTGTCTGCTTTTCTCCTGACCAGCTCTGTGTCAAAGACTTACTTAAATGCTCGATGTTTGCTACCAATCCGGTGAGCGCCTTCATTCCTCCTCACCTAGCATGCGTCAGAGGTATTGTCCGAGGCGTAGACATTAACATGACTCCAGCTGAGGTCCTAGAGATGTTCTCTGAGGCAGGTGCAATTGCAGTTTATAGATGCTCACGAGTTGTAGAACAGACAAAGATCCCTACTGAGTCTGTAATTGTCACATTTGCCGGGTCGATTCGCCCCACTGAAATCAAGGCGTGGCCTTTAATATTCAGAGTCGAACAGCTGTCACCTCGTCCCCTCCAGTGTCAGAAATGTTGGCGCTATGGACACACTTTAAAAGGATGTAGGTCAGCTCCCAGATGCCGAAAATGTGGTGAGGCACATACTGCAAATGAATGCAATTGTACTGAAGAAAAGTGTTGTCTTTGTCATGAGCAGCACTGCGCAGATAACGCTAATTGCTCAGCCAAAGCGCGGGAGACTCAAATTCTGGAAATTGTTGATCGCAGACGCTGTTCACGAAAAGACGCCATCGCTGAAATTCAGGCAAGAACCCAGGGATATGCTGGTGTTGCAGCCCGACATAATGCAAATTTAGAAGCTTCTCTTTCAGTGTCCATTGCAGACATGATTGAAAAAGCGATGGAGAAAGCTATAGATCGCCTGGCCACCACCCTTTGTGACTCCTTATCTCATATTGTAGCCACTCAGTTGACGCAAATATATGGGCCACAAAGAGATATGAAGGATACTTCCCAAGACAACGTAACTCTCCCACCAAGTGAAGCAGACGCAGAGTCATCTCCTTCAGAAGTACAGGCTGCAGGGCCCTCTTGTACAGACAACCAGAGGATAAGTGAAGACATACTGGAGGATGGTCAGGATTCTGAAGATATGGACATGGACATCAAATCCCTAAAGCGCACTCGATCACCTGTCTCCAAAAACACTGGCTCTTCAAAACATTCAAAAAACAAAAAATACCAGAAGGAGAACCTATCGAAGAGCGATTTTCTTAAAGACAGCATTTTAGATAAGGTAGTTGCCGAAACAATTCTGTCAAAATGATAGGTTCTATCAAAATTCTTCATTGGAACTGCCGATCTATTCATTCAGCTAGTACAGATTTATTGTATTTATCTTGTAAATTCAATCCAGACATTATTGCACTGCAAGAAACGTGGCTGTCAGCACATAATTCGTTTTACCTACCTAATTTCCGGTCTTTTCGCCTGGATCGCCCATCCAAAGGTGGAGGTTTAGCGTTCTTTGTCAATAATAAAATTAGTTCAAAGATCAAAACTTCGTACAAACGTATATCCCCCGAATGTGAAATTTTCGCCTTAGACATCACCTTGCCTGGATGCTCTCCCTTCTCTCTAGTAAATCTTTACTTTCCTCTGGGTGTACAAGACACGCGATGTTTAGACATGGCTGTTAATTCGTGGTGCACAGAAAAAATTATGGTTGGAGATTTTAATTCTCACCACACTAGTTGGGGTTTTAGGACTGATCAATGTGGACAACGCTTGTGGGACTGGTCTATAGACCATAATTTATCATGCCTCAACGCTAGAACTCCCACATTTATCCGAGACCGATCCCGCTCTGCCTTAGATTTGAGTTTTATAAGCTCGGGTATTTCTAGCGTATCTTGGACTACTCTAGACTGCGCCACCAACAGTGACCATTTACCAGTACTGTTTGAAATTTCTTGCCCCATTATTCCATCTTGCTCCCAAGCTCGAACCTTTATCAATTATTCCAAATTTAAAAATGACCTAGAAGTTGCTTTGACTACTCCCACTGAAGACAACGATGAAAATAAAGCCATGAAATTAAGTGCGGTAATTAAAAGAACGTTCAAAAAAGCAGAATTTTCTATTGAGTCTGATACGAGAAAGCCTTGTAGCCAGTGGTGGAATTCTGAGTGCTCTCGTGATCATAGACGACGACAAGCAGCTTGGAAGCAGCTAATTCATAATCAGTCCCCCAAAAATTGGGCAGATTACAAGTTTATTGCTGCTACATTTAAGCGCACCGTGGCTAAAGCTAAAGAAGACTATGACAAAAAACATTTCGACTTTCTTTCCAAACCTAGAAATAAGAAAGCGTTATTCCGATATATGAGATCACGCAAAATTCTGCCGTCTCTAGCTAACTCTGATTATGACAGGTTATCGACGGAAGAAATGACTAATTCGTTGGAGACAATCGGAAGAGGTCTAGCTAACAGATTTTCGTCGACTTTGACAATCAACTGGCAAAAGTCCTCTATAAAGACTGACTACGAAAAAGTGACATTGTCCGAAATGTCAAGCGTAATTAGAAACTTACCCTCTTCGGCTCCTGGTCCTGACGGTATAACAGTTCCTATGATTAAAATTTTATTCCAGATATCACCCGGCGACGTCCTCAACCTTATAAACTATTCCTTAAGCAATGCCTGGATACCACATGACTGGAAAATAGCTAGAGTGATTCCCATATTAAAAAAACAAGGGTCAGGTTTTAACATTGACAACATCAGACCAATCTCTCTAACATCTCACCTGATCAAAATTATAGAGAGAGTTCTCAATAATAGAATAAAAGTTTGGATGGCTGACAAGCTAATATTGAAACCATTTCAAATAGGTTTTCGTAGCGAATGCTCAATTTGGTGTGCTCATGCCGACTTAGAGAGCCGAATACAGCTTGCCCGAAAAAGACGACAATACGCGGTACTAGTAACACTAGACATAGCTAAAGCTTATGATAGCGTTGAGCACTCAATTTTATTGAACTCGTTACACGAATGTGACTTTCCGCGATATATTGTTGATTGGGTAGCAGAGTTTCTAAAATCGAGAGAATTTTATTGTGCAAAGGATGGATGTCACTCATCTAAATTCAAACAGCAACGTGGAGTACCTCAAGGGGCGGTCCTATCTCCGCTGTTATTCAATGTGTTGATGAGCTCAATTCCCATTGAACGAGATATCACTGTCTACATTTATGCAGACGACATTGCATTTTTCGTTGCAGACAGTGACATTTATTCTTTGCATCAAAAATTGCAAAAGTACATGTATTCTCTTGAAATTTGGCTGCATTCAATTTCATTGTCTCTAAACATCAGTAAAAGTGCGCTCCTGGTGTTCCCTATAGCAGATTCTATTCAAATTTCAGTACTTTATAATCAGGAACCGATTCCACAAGTAGAGTCTATCAAATATTTGGGCATTATTTATAACGAGAAACTTAACTGGAGCCCTCACATAGACTATATCGTGGCAAAGGCACAACGAGCATCAGGCTTATTGCGAAGGTTGAGCAACAGAAAATATGGGTTACGTAGACACACCTTATTAATGATATATAAAATGTACATGCGCCCAATACTAGAATTTGGGTGTATATTATTTTCGGGTGGCCCTACGTACAAAATTAAACCGTTAGTTCTATTAGAGCGAGAAGCGTTACGTTTGTGTTTGCGACTCCCCAGGTATGTCGCTATTAATGTACTATATCAGGAAGCTCGCATACCAACTATTCGTTGCCGATTCCGTATCCTAACTGTACAAACATACTTGAAATTTTACGGCTTATCAGCGAGACGGTCTGCATATGCCTTTATTAGTGAACCCGACGCCTTCTTCCTCGCTCACTGGCCACGCTTTCGTACTCCCCAGATTATTTTTGTACAAAAGAAACTGGAAAGCATAAAGGTGGATATCAGATCGGTAATTGGAACCAAAGCATTAAATCACAATATTACGATAGAATGTGATGAAATTTTTCCCCCACTATCTAAGTTTCAATCTTCGAGTTACTTAAATGACAGGTTAGAAGATTACATAGCTCATGCGGAAATAAAGAACATAATAGCCACAGACGCTTCTGTGAATAAAGAAAAGGCAGCAGTAGGAATCGTCTCAGATTACCTCGGTTGGTCATTCTCGGTAAGACTACCAGACTTCACTCCGGTTTTCGAAGCTGAGCTCTTGGCTATTATTTTAGCGCTACGAAAACTTCCTTCAAACGAAGAGAGTGCAATGATAATTACTGATTCTCTTTCGCTGTGTACTACTCTCACAGCTTCAGAACAATCAAGAGCTCTAGCGACATTACAAACATTAGTTCCACCTCATGTGAAGTTCCTGAGGTTAGTCTGGGTCCCGGGACACTGTGGCATACGGTTGAATGAAATGGCCGATTCACTATCTCGAGCCACACTTGATGGCCCTGTGATCTCGGTACTACCAGAATCGGAACACATAGTGTCGATCAGATATAGAAAATTGGCTATTTATACGGATATGATGGAAAATATTACTAAATATACGGACTATCAGCACCTTACATATCCCTGGAATCCTCAGTGGAGTCAATCTAAAAAGTTAGAAGTTATTTTAACCAAATTTCGATGTCGTGTCCCTCCATTAAACTTTTACTTGCACAGAGCTGGTCTGGCGATATCCCCCCTGTGTCCATTTTGTGAAGAAACGGAAACAATAGAGCATTACTTTATAACATGTAAAAACTATTCATTAATTAGGAAAAGACTTTTAATTGTTCCGTTTCACGCAGTAGGATTAAATTTAACTGCAGATAATGTTCTAAGTTTCGGTGCCTTTAGCTTGGGACATTGCCACAGGAGCGTATTCGATGCTGTATGCAATTTCATTCGAGAATCAAAGCGCATGTCATAATAATGCCTGCTTAAATATATTTCTGACAACACTTGTCTAATTTTGAATGAAATTTGCATATTCATTTGATTGTGACCGGGTGAGATAAGCTCGATTGTCTGGTCTACTCAAAATTTCTGTCTTACACTGTAGTATTACCTCACCTTTACTCTTCTTGATTCAATCTTCAATTATTTGTTTAGTTTAATATTCTTTTTCTAGTTAATTATTCTTTTCTATTATATCATTAGTTTTTCATTTAGGATAAACCTTTTAGTAGATCTCATATAGGCTACTTCTAGATTTCATGGCCAATCCCCCATAGTGGGTATGTGCCAGTGCGAAGGGGCAACAACAACAACAACAACAACAACAGCCTCTGCTTCGAGCTCTGTGAGTTTCTTAATTCTTTTGCCAAGTTTTTTCAATAATCGACACACCTCGAAGGGGCGTTCTCCCTTAGAATGGGGGATCAAAACCCCATCCAGCAACCGGGACCGGGCCGACCACATCATAGTGCGTCTGACGCAAGTTCTCACCCCGGCCCAAGCGGGGCCCATGATGAGAATTCTGATGACTCCTCCGTTGAAGATATGGCTTCCGACAGCGACTACGTGGTCGTACCAAGCCGACGCCTGAAGAGGAAAATCAGCCGGACATCGCCCACTAGCCGGCAAGCACAGACAAAGGCGAGTAGCATGCGGTCGTACACCATTTCGTTTGTGCCGACATCGAAGACAGACAACTTGAACTCTCTAAATAGGCAGAGCCTGACAGAGTACTTTGAGCTCATCGCTCCAGGGAAAGTCGTAGAAATACGCATAAATACCCGAAAGAACATACTGTCCGTGGAGGTCACTACGAAGGCCTTAATGGACACGCTGAAAGCGATTGTTCGATTAGGAAATATTCCGGTTCGCGCATTCTCCGCGTACGACGAAGAAACGACAACAGGAGTTATATACGATGTGGATGAGGAGATAACAGACTCGAGTCTCGAGAAACTGCTGTCATCGTCGGCTCCCGTGCTTGGCTTCCACCGCTTTGGACGCACGCGATGTGTTAAAGTAGTGTTTCAGTCGAAGACAATACCCACACATGTAAAAGTTGGGTACGTGAGACACTCGGTACGTCCTTACGTACCAAAACCTCTGCAATGTCATAAATGCATGAAATTTGGGCACGTTAGTGCAGTTTGCAAGGGTGCCGTAACCTGCAAGCATTGCGGTGGCCCTCATGATGGTGATAACTGCAATGCTGTGGCCAAATGCCCAAACTGCTCAGGCGCCCACGACGCAACATCAAAAGAATGTCCCAAAATGAGGAATGAAATTAGTATCCTGAAGAAGATGGTTCGAGACCACTCCACTCACAGAGAAGCTGCAAGGGCTGTACGGCGCCGTAAACATCGTTCGCGACATCGACGCAAACGAAGCAGCAGTGCTCATAGCTTATCAAATTCGACACACAAAACCGTGCCCTCACCACCTCCTAGCCTACTTTTGTCGGCCAGAAAGGAGGATACAGATGCTCAAATGCCAATACAGTCCACGCAAGTACAATGTAACCAGTCATTGGCTCTCCCCACGTCGGAGACTCAGTGGCCTTCACTACCGTCAAGAGCTACGGTAGCGCCATCATCACATAGTGCCCCTACCTCCAATGAAGAAAACAAGAAGATGGACAACACAGATGTCAAGGCTATGCTTAAAAATTTTATGGGTTCGATGCGTAAGATTCTCAGCAGCCTAAACACTCCCGCTGCTAAGGCGGCTGTGCAGCTACTTGAGGTTTTGGAGCCTCTTCTACTGGTTCTTCAGTAAGTGAACATGACACTGATGTTCGAAGAACGCATGCGCCAGTCGCTTGTTATGCAATGGAATGCTCGTGGCCTACGTGGCCGTCTGTCAGACTTCAGACAATGGGTTTTTAAATATAAATTTCCTGTTATCGTTATATGTGAACCGAATATGGTTTCACCTTTTCGTATATCTGGATATATCCAGATTTGGTCCCGCAGTGATCAACGTACGAGCAAAGTTCTCGTTTGTATACGCCGTGATTTGACATTCTTGAGACATGAAGTCGCGTCGCATACCAGCAATGATTACGTGAGCCTGACAATAACACATAAAAAGCGAACATTCTCCGTAATAGGAGGATACATACACCCAAGCGCACAGATGGACTGCTTCCACCTGGGGACCATTCTTCAAGCAGCACAAAGGCCACACATTGTGATCGGCGATTTTAATGCACATCATCCTCTCTGGGGTAGCACTACAACGAATTATCGCGGAAAGGATTTAGCCAATTTTATATACAACTATGGACTAAGCGTACTCAACGACGGATCACCTACATTTGTTCGTGGCACGTCCTACAGCAGCTGCCTCGACCTCTGTTTCGTTTCCAGAAACCTTCTGTCTTCCGCATGTTGGTGCACAGATTTGGACACTCGCGGCAGTGACCACCTTCCAACCTATGTTCAGTTCAGGTGGTTTCGCCGCACGCACACACGCTACATCCGTCAAACCGACTGGACACTGTTCGAGACACCTGTCAAGTCTGGCTGTGAGCACACGACTGATCCATCCGAGGTAGAAAACGTCATTGCTTCTTCACTGCGTGACACAACCAAACAGGTTAACCTACCGATGCAGAGATCAGCAGTTGACTCCCAATACGAGGCCCTTCGTGCAATCCGTCGCCGTGCCGAACGCCGATACAGACGAACGAAGTCACCTTCAGACCTTTCCGCCTGTCGTCGAGCTCAACGACATGTTCTTCGGCATCTTGACAAGATTGACAGGCAACGTTGGAGAAATTTCTGTGGATCTCTGGACCCCAGGCAACCGCTATCTAAGATCTGGCGGGTGGTACGAAGTTTGCAGACAACTCCCCAACAACATCAACCATTTCAAGCTGTTGCTCTACATCAGGGACGGACAGAAGTTGAGATAGCCAGTGACTACTGTAGCCTCATCGTGGACACCACTGATGATCTTGCCACTAATGAGCTTCTTACTACCATTGCGCCTCCATCGTCTGACGAGCGCCTTGATGTACGTTTTACAATACATGAGCTTGACGCTGCGATTTCTGCCTCCCGCCGATCATCGGCACCAGGACCTGACGGAATCACGTATGCTGCACTCAACCATCTTGATACAGAAGCACGACGTATCCTGTTATCTCATTATAACACCTCATGGGAGTCAGGAGAAGTCCCAGCTAACTGGAAATGCAGTCGCATTATTGCACTGCTCAAGCCGGGGAAGTGTCCTTATGCACTTTCCTCCTACAGACCAATCGCGTTAGCCAGCTGCGTCGGAAAAGTGATGGAAAGAATGGTACTGGCACGATTAGAATGTCTTCTAGAGATCAACAACTCCTTTCCTGCATTTATGAACGGCTTCAGAAGAGGCCGATCTGCCATTGATGGTGTGGTCGACTTGATCACCAGCGTTGAAGAGGAAAAAAGCCGACGCCGACTAGTGGCGGCGGTCTTCTTAGACATTAAGGATGCCTACGATAATGTGCTGCATTATGCGATCCTTGACGCACTGGAAGATTTCGACATCGGTGGACGACTGTACGCTTGGATTTTTAGCTACCTTAGGGACCGCACCATTTACATGACGACAAGTAACGGAGACACCGATCGATATAAGGTTCATCGTGGTGTTCCCCAAGGAGGAGTTCTCAGCCCAATCCTATTTAATGTCACAATGATCGGCCTAGCAGCAGAACTTCCCAGCACGGTGAAGATCACTGCATACGCTGATGACATATGCATATGGGCATCCGGAACTACTCGTCCGCAATTGCGAGCTCGACTACAGCGTGCAGTGACGATCACATACAAATATCTACGACGTCAGGGGCTCACTCTTTCAATCGACAAATGCGCAGTGCTTGCGTTCACGCGCAAGCATATGTCGCAATACCCGATATTTATTAATGGGACAGCGATACCTGCTGTAACGCACCACAAGTTCCTTGGGGTTGTCGTACACAGAGATCTATCGTGGACGAGGCATGTCGCCGTACTTAAATCTAAATTGAAGAGCTTTGCTCTCATTCTTCGCCACGTAGCAGGAGCAAGATGGGGCCCATCAGAATCATCGCTACTTCAATTATACAATGCTCTATTTGTGGGATACATTCGATACAGCATGCCGGTGCTTTCCAATATGGGACCTAGTTGTGTGAAGACACTAGAGAGTGTTCAAGCTCAATGCTTACGAAGATGCTTGGGTCTACCACGCTGCACTTCAACAAATGGGACAATCGCAGAGGCTCGGGCTTGTCCCATCAGTGTATACATGCTCTGCGAGCCACTTAGAGTTCACCTACGATTACTGAGCAGACACAGACAGCACCCACTGTCAGTACTACCCGCCACTCACCCAGATTACAGTTTCTCAAAAGTAATATTGCGGCATGAAAATATTATACCACCAAGGTTTTCTCCGCCAAATGCCCCTGCAGTGCCACCATGGGTTCTGCCTAAACCACCTATCTCTTTTACGATACCTGGAATTACGAAGAAGTCGCTCATTTCTTCTGTTGGCCTCAGACAACTGACCCTATATCACATTTATTTAACGTACAGTGATTCTCTGCACGTGTACACCGATGGATCCACCACGCTAAACACCTCCGCCGCAGCCTTTGTCATCCCAGACATGGATATCGCTCGACGATTCAAAGTGGACCATAAAACCACATCAACTGCCGCAGAGCTTGTCGCTATCCGAGAGGCAATAAGGTTTATTTCCGGAGAGCGACCTCGAGTCTGGACGATTTTCTGTGATGCCAAACCCGCTTTGCAAACCATTAATTGCATCATGAAGCAAGGTCCATATTACAGCTTGGCAATAGAAATCACAGAACTTTTTCAGGTTGCTTCAACAAATGGCCATCTTATAACTTTCCAGTGGATTCCCGCTCATTGTGGCGTGATGGGAAACGAAGAGGCAGACGCTGAAGCTAAAAATGCCTTAAGCAGTGCCCCTGAAGTACGCATTGCGTTTTCACGAGCTGACACGAACGCCCTGCTTCGCTGTGTGATGCGCACCTACACACTTCAGCACTGGACCAAACCGGAACGGCGACACCAGCGACTTCACAAATGGTTCCCGGAAATGAGGTTCCGCATGCCTCCTAAATTGAAACGGCAACTCACAAGTATGATCCACCGCATTCGTCTTGGTGTAGCGTACACTAGACGTTACGCACATATCATCGGTCGCAGTGACACCGGTCTTAATTGTGAACACTGTGATGTGCCAGAAACACTTGAGCACATATTTTGTGTCTGCCCGGCATACACACGTGAACGACAAACACTGATTTCTTCTACTGAACAATATCGCAGTAGGTCATTAACTGATGAGACCATATTGGGCCCTTGGCCAGACACCGACAGTGCAACTGCGGTCACAAAAGCAGTTATTACCTTTTTAGAAACAACTGGACTATGTGCGCGGCTCTAAAACGTGTCTCAGCTAGAAATAACACTACATACTCACCTCTCTATCTCACCATCGTCATCCATTATTCTTTCTTTTCCCCTTTCCCTTCCCCCAGTGTAGAGTAGCTGGCTAGAGCAAACTATCGCTCAGGCCGACCTCTCTGCCTTTCTGTAAATAAACATACTTCCTTCCTTCCTTATCTCATAATATTCAGAACCACACAAACGATCGCGTACAGTCACCACACACTCTGAAAGACTGTAACATAGTCCGTCGCTCATGACACGTCACATTCACAATATATCACTCAATACAATTGGACATTACAATTCAATCTCACATACATGAAATATAACCGCAGGTACATGAGTACAACGCTTCATCACACATTCCAAACAATACAAACGTACAAAGTTCTGCGTTTACAACAATTATACAACACTATACATCACATCACAGCGCAGACACTTCGACACTTGTGACACAGGATAACACAACATATGGCACTCAGCACTGCCAAAGACATTCTGATTCGACCTCAGCACTTATCCTGTGTACTTTTAGCGGCGCTTGCGCCCTTTCTTGCGGTGCTCGCTCGATCTCTTCTTGTGTTTCCACGTTCTTTTTCGGCGAGCCCTTTCCAACGACGATATCTGAGGTGGCGTCTCAGCCATCGTTGTCACTTCCGACACCGTTAACGGGTCATAACGTTCAACGGGTCCTGTCGCTTTATGTACCATCTTGTTCATGTCACGGCATTGGGCCTGGCTGGCCGACTCCGTCATTTTTACACTGTCGGTCGGTTGGGGTCGTGCCGACGTACGTCCAGCTGCCCAGCACGTGAACTCATTCAACTCGATCATCTTCTCATTCGCTTTCTCTTGCGCCGCGGCTTCACCTTGGGCTCTAGTGAGATCCGTCATGGGATGCTCCTCCACTGTATCTCGCGGTCGCTTGGTTGGCGAGGGCTCTATCTTAGGGTCTTCTCCAAAACATTCTGGATCATTCGGTCCTCGCGCCCCGTCGATGTTTCCGATGACAAGGTCGCAAAGGGGGGTCGTCATACATAGAGCGGTAACCTTCCCACTGAAGTACGGGGTTTCCACCTCAATCTCTGCTTCGGGAAGCATCCGAACCGTACGGTCAATTAGGCAAACTGGTTTCGTTTTACCTGTTAACTCACTTTCTCGTACCAAATTTCTCCGCACGATAACCGTTGAGCTACCAGTATCTCTTAACACCGTAACCTTCTTGCCCGCAACTTTTCCAGGCATCACAGGCATTCCCTTCATAGCACCTCTTTGCTGTTTGTCACCACAGCACCCACAATAGGAATTTTTCCCCATTTTTCAATTCTACGAATCCGTCGGTGACGGCATTATCATCGGATTTCGGTGCTGCTAGCACACAGGATACCCGGTGAGTTTGACTCGCTCCGTTACGACATGCGTCTGCTTTGTGCCCAGTCTGACCACACTTAAAACATTTTACTACCGTAGGGCTCGTAAAGTTAGTACGACAGTTGCTCGCGCGATGACCCACTCGGTTACACAGAAAACATCGCGGAACACTCTCCTGTGCACGCTTCTTTTGTTCGGGTGCAGAATTTTTCGAACCTTCGGGACACTCTTCTTGACCTTAGCCAAATTAGTTCCACCTTGCGCTTCCAAGAATTGATCACCCAATTCAAGCACTCCTTCAAGTGACTCAGCCTTCCTCTCTTTCAAGTACAGCGACAGACTTGGGTGGCAACTAGTAAGAAATTGTTCTCTAATTAGGAGCTCTCTAAGCTCATCGTACTCCTGCGCTGCCCTGAAAGTTCAATCCATCTGTCGAAATAATGGCAAAGTCGGGCGGCATACTGCGTAGCCGTCTCACCATCAGCTGGCTTTCCTGTCCGAAATCTGTCCCGGGATCCTTCCACCGTAAATCTAAATCGCTTCAGCAAAGCAGTTTTCACCTTTGCATAGTTGGCTGCATCGGTCGGCGTCAGCCTACCGTACACACTGAGCGCTTCACCACTCAAGCAAGTTGCCCATTGATGTTCCGGCCAATTCTGGCTCCTTGCAATCGTCTCAAATCGGTGAAGGTACGCGTCAAGGTCGTCCTTCCTTTCATCAAACGCCACGAGCAGCTTGCTTGGGTTCAAGCGGAAGCCATGCTCTTCCCTTTCGCTGCTTTCAACTCTAGCTTGGGCGGGAGTTTCAATTCGCTGTTGCAAACGGAGCCCCTCGAGTTACATCTCGTGCTGCCACTGCCGTTCCCTTTCAGCCATCTCCGTTTCTCTTTCTTCTCTCGCCCTTTCAGCTGCCAACCTCTCTCGTTCCAACTCAGCTGCATTTTTCTTCCTTGGCTCTCTCAGCTGCCAGCCTCTGTCGTTCCAACTCAGCTGCATTTTTCTTCCTTGGCTCTCTCAGCTGCCAGCCTCTCTAGTTCCAACTCAGCTGCTTTTTCTTCTTTGGCCCTCTCAGCTGCCAACCTCTCTCGTTCCAACTCAGCTGCTTTTTCTTCCTTGGCTCTCTCAGCTGCCAACCTCTCTCTCTCCACCGCCTCTTTCTCCTTCTCGCTTACCCATTTCCGTAGTTCGGCGCCAGAAAGACCCATCTTCTCACCAAGGGCAACTAACTTTTCGAGATCTATGGTGTCTAGCAAATAAAGTCTTGCCGCGTGTAAAAAGTATCTGCCTAAATCAGGCTATCGGAACACTCCCCTGCACTCGTTAACGAGAACACTGAGCAACACACAAAATCGTTCCGATAGCACTATCAACAACTCGAGGCTCTTTCTCACTACTTTGGGCACACTGTGCACCAAAAGGTCCTGTCACGGACGCCAGATTAATTGTCACAGGTCCCGTTAATTAGGGAGGCGATCGCCGGGCTAATTCCGAGGGCCGAAGTATCGGCCCCCCGAACCGCACCACGAAAGCATGGACAATATAGAAGTGGTCCTTTTTGGCGCGCCAGCGGACGCCGGCTGTGGCCCAAAGAACAAGTCAGAGCCGAGAGTTGATAAACAAACAAAATTGTATTCTCAATAATTGCAGAACGAAAACAATACACAAGAATGCACACTCCACAATAGTTGCATGCAATATGTCACCAACCAAACAACGTACTACACAGTGCAATCAGCCACACTCGAAACAAGGGACACAGACAACAATACGCACTACAATGCAGTCGCATGCATTGAACAACCAAGACACTTAAAAACTAAAGAGATAGAAACCCTATTCAGTCCAAAGTTCTTGGAATAAAAGTCTGGATGATACTCTTCCGAATATAACTCACTTAAAGTCCAGCGTTGTTGTCGTTCCGCTGCCCCGGAAGTTTCTCTTCCAGGAAACCTCGCCGAAGTTTCTCTTCTAGGAAATCTCGCGTCTTCAATTGGCCACTCTCCAAGCTTCAAACTTCTTCGCCGGAAACACGTCGGCTTCACACACGCAGCTGTTGCCACGCGTCTTCGCTCGATAGCGGTAAGCACACACTCTTGCCTGTAGCTCGAGGAGTCGTCACCCCTCAGGTGGAAATTATCTTCTTCTCCTGCTTTGTCTCTACGGACAAAACCTTCGTCGACTACACGGCGGAATCCCTACGCGCTCTGGCGCTAACTTCCGTCTTCTCCTGATCTCTCATCTCCGCTGCTCGGTTAAATACCTCCCGCGCGACATTCCAGAAAGTTCTCATCATTTCGTCGGCGCGATGCGCAGCGGAGGCTGGGGGAAGGCGCGAGACTGTACGAGGGCCGTCCCCGACAGATGACTCAACCCGGCATAACACGGCCCTTTCCATCTAGAAATTTCGAGTGCTTGCTCGGCCGCCGATGTGGGGTGAGGAGGTTCGTCGGCGAAGCCACGCTTCCGAGGGGAGAGAATCGAGCGCCCTGGGAGCCTTGGATGTTTGTTTTCTCTTTTTTGTTCTTTTATCGTTGACCTCGCGGCGTCACTCCGGCGTTTCGTCGCGAGAATTTGGCGGCGCGCCCTTTTTGAGTGCTCGTTCTGTGACAGTCGTCCATTCACGTCCCGTAATACCAAACTTGGAATATGTGAAGCTAGCGAAACGGCGGGGCGAGCATCATGAATGGCCCAATATACTGCGACGTAACGTTGACGAGCGCACGCTGGGCGTAGCTACAGTATACGCTCGCAAAACGCGAACCCTCTATAGTCTGACGCCAGACGCGACCAGCGTTTGCCGGCACAGCCCAGCGGCAACTGGTGCGAAATGCGACATGCTGCAATTTGTACCAACCACGTTACCAAGAATGCACCGCGTCTGCCTAGCTTCGTGACGGAGGGATGCCGGGCGTGCTGAAAGGCGCATGCGTCAAAGCCACGCAGGCATATCAGCGCCTGGCGTGGCATAGCCGGCATGACGCGACGAAACGAACGCTGGAGCACACGCGCACCGGGTCACGTCTAAGTGTATTGGCGCCTTGAGTGTGGCTTGTAGTCATGCTCTTACATGACACGCATTTCATAATTATCATGTTTTCACCAGTCACATACCTTCGTCATTCATTCACGTGACGTAATACAAAATTTGGCATATATGAATCTAGCGAAACGGCCCCGAGCGCATCATAACTGCGGCATGTAGTCATGTTGTTACACTACACACATGTCATGATCATCATGTTTGGACATGTCATTTACATATGTCGTCCGTTCGCGTCACTTAATACTGAATTTTGTTCATGTGAAGCTAGCGAGGCGGCCTCGAGCGCATCATGAGCGTAGCAAGTAGTCATGTTGTTACATGACACGCGTCACATGATTGTCATGCTTGCACCAATCAAATCCCTTTGTCGTCCATTCACGTCTCTTAATATCAAATTTGTTGTATGTGAAGCTAGCGAAACAGCTGCGAGGGCATCATGAGTGTGGCTTGTAGTCATAATGTCACATGACACGCATCTCATGATTACCATGTTTGCACCAGTCACATTCCTTCGTCATTCACTCGCATCACGTGACGCCGAATTTGGTATATGTGAAGCTAGCGAGACGGCTGAGAGCGCATCATGAGCGTGGCGACATGACACGCGTGTCTGGATTTCCACGTTAGGATCTGTCGCCTGTGTTCGTAATGCAACCATGTCGTACCATACCAGTTTTGCAACATGTCATGCGAACGAGACCACCGCAAGAGCAGCAAGACCTTGAAATATAGATCGTGACATTCATGACATACGTGTTATAATTTTCACGTTATGACTTGTCAAATATGCTCGCCTTAGAGTCATGTTATGCCATACCAAGTTTCGTATCGATACCATAATCCAAATGGCCAGGAGAGCTAAAAGTCGTAGACGGCTAGATGGACAGATAGATACGCTCAAATTCGCTGAAGTTCGCTAAGAAATGCTTCGCATTTAAAAGAGAGTAATTGCCGCCTCGCTGTCTGGATTTCGTGCCGACCGGTTGTGCCCCCGCGATCTCCGACGACAGCGCAGCTCTGGCCGACCGGCTCGCCCTGCGCCATCTCCTGCCGCCGACAAGAGCTCTCGCTAAGTGGTGCCCCGTCCTCGGACTCCTGCGACCATGTCCACCTTTCCTATTTCCTCTCTACTTCCGTCGTTTTTTGTCGTTCGCTGTCCCTGCGCCTCGTTCTCCCCTTCCTCTCTCTATCTATTTACCTTTTAATCCTATACTTTCAATCCCCCCTTACTCCCATTTTTCGTGAGCTACTGTCGAGGTGTCGAACTCCGATTCATACAGTTACGGGGCTCAATTTTCTCTTTTCTTTTTAACAATCACGTAAGTATCACATAACAGTAATTGCCGGGCCAATGATCTGCTTGTTTTAGCGGTGACTGCGGAGTGCATTGCTGCGCCACTTGTTGAACACAGTTGAAGCCACTGTCGATCGTGTGGAGGCTTGGCCTGCGCGCCCTTCGCTGAGGGGACGAAATGATCGCGTGAGTGGTTCGCCCCGTAAAAGCGCTGGCTCGCTCAGCATGACGCGCATGCGCAGTTTGCGTTCCGCTCGTTCCCTGGGCCCGCTGGGCCCATATTACTCTGTAATAACACTGCACAATACCCGCGTGTGACCTTCGTCTACAGCAGCTCCTGCGCAGCTGCTTGTGAACAAACCCAAAAAACTTGTCAACAAAAAGGTTACCAAAAGTTTGTTACCATAAAAATAAAATAAAAGACCACATTAGCGTGAAAAGATCAACACAAAACTAATCATTAACAAAAACTTGATACAGTACAAAACGGTAAAAATAGCAGTATACATAACGTTTAACCAGAATAACAAAAGAGGCCGCGGTTCACCATCTCATGAACGCTTAGAGCCCTACTGATGGCCTGCACCTTAAGACGTGCTTTTCCATATACTTCTTTGTTGGGGACGGCTCAGTGCTCTCCCATAGTTGAGTACGAAGTACTCGAAATCGTTAAATGGTTAAACATTGTTCTGAACATACATTCGCTTATAATACTTGCAAGGGACGGCCTTGCGCTTTCCCATGGTAGAGTACTAAGCGCTCTAAATCAGTGACAACGTTTTCTGTACACACATCAAGTGTGACGCCCGCGGGATGGTTTAACGCTCTCCCATGGTGGATTACTACGCTTTATAATATTTAATAACAGTTTTATAGAAACATCGTGTTGGCGACGATTTCCTTTTTTCGTGCTTGGTGAGGCACCTAAGGGTTGCGACTTAATGATGGCCCCACAGAACGCCTACCAGTTTGGAGAACGGAAACTGTACCTTTGGGCTGTTGTATCAAAATAACATGCAAATACGTAGCGGCGGCATACTGAACTGCAATACCGCGAGGCCAGATGGCGCGGGTAGTACTATCATCATCAATAAACAAACGCGTTTTCTTTTTTTGCAGGTGAGGGAAGGGGGAGTTCGCGGTTGGTTCGCGCTGCTCGCTTCTCTGGTATTTTTTTTTTGTTGCTAAATCGCGCTTTGCGTCTGTAATTATCGCCAGATGACCTAGTTGGCCTCGACTGGCAAAAAACAGCGTCAATCAAGTAAGGTTTGCATCGTTTATTGCGAGTGTCCAAGCCGGTACAACCAGTGTATACGGTCGGGTCAGAACAAAACAAGCCACTCATACATATCGAAAGCTTTCAACCCATGTGTAAAGACTCTTGGAAAGCTAACAAGCATATGCATATAACTGAACATCGAGATCGCTGAATGAGCGTCGCTCTCATTGTGTTGCGGCGTTCGAGTTTAATAGCGTGTCTTCAAGACAAGGGTGGAATTCTGCCGTCAGATGCGGCGCTTGCCCTGTAGTGTTGATCTTCAAGTGAAGCGAATGCACGATGTGGGATCGGAAAGGGAACTTGCACATTGCCGATAGATAGCTCGAAAATTGAGAGCAATGTAGTTTTGCTAAATTTGTTAAATAAGCAACTGCGGATGCGTGCAGTTTTGATTCTTTCTCACTATGCAATGCTACATTGAGTACTTCACAATTGTGCAATCTCGCGTCTCGTGTCGACAGGGTAGGCACTAGTTTCGATTCTCAGCTGTGAGCCCATATCATAGGTAATATATATTTAGGTGATGGGCCTAAAAAATAGCAGCATATCCACGGAGTGAATGATGGAGAGTGGGGCGAAGAATTCGTCCGTCCATTCGTTCTTGCTTCCGTCCGTCCATGCGCCCGTTAGTGTGACCGTCCATGCGTCCACCAGCCCGTCCGTGCATGCGTCTGTTCGTGCGTCCGTCCCTGCGTTCATCCATGCATCCACCCCTGCGTCCGTTCATGCGTCCATCCATGCACCTGTCTGTGTGTCCGTTCATCCATCTATTCAACACTCCCACGTACCACCATCTCGCACATTTTCGTCATATATTCCCCATATAGAAGCACCGCCATCCAGCGGACATTCTAAGGACTAAACGAGAGGTGGCACACGCACACTTTCTTACGGCTTGCGCTTCGGGTCCACTTCCCACCTTTAACCACTTCGAGTTCATGGTATATACTAGTTCCCTGTATTCATGTCACTGCGGCCGAACGCTCACTAAACCTTTCGAAAACCGAGGAGTTTACGCCCAGCGAGTATGACGTAGCAAACTTTTTCAGTCAGATAGTGCTCAATGTACATGCCAATGGCTGCTAATGGGAAATGAGAGGCGGAGAATTCGGCTTTTACTTTCTTACGGCTTGCGCTTCGTATCTACTCCCCATTTTTAACCACCTCGAGTTGGATTGGATTGGAAAAACTTTTATATGTCCCTCCAAAACACACATCACTGTGTTGCTCGAGTTCATTCATGGTATATACAAGTTCATTGTATTTATGGCACTGCGGCTCAACGCTCGCTAAACCTTTCTAAAGCTAAGGAGGTTACACCCAGCGAGTATAATGCAGCAACCCTTTCTTGTCAGATAGTGCTCAATGTACATGCCAATGGCTGCTAATGGTGATTGCAGCCTGCGCGTTGATTAAAAGCCGAATGCTCCTATCTCTCATTCTCCATTAACAGCCATTGACATGTACATAGAGCACTATTTATATTTTTTAACAACGCACAGAATAGGTCTCTCACCCGCACCACCTTGGAGGCCAAAATGTTATACTTGTTACATACTACGGGGGACGAACGGGTGCCTCTATAAGGAGGTTCGCCCCTAAAATATTTCAGGCTTGCTACATTTATTGTTAGATTTAAGTTACACAGTTACTACAGCTAGAATTTTTCGTCGCAAGTAATGATCGATCTGCTAAGTATGCAGCGAACATGTATGCTTAAGAAACAGTTATGAGGTCTGTGCTTACAGATCGAAAAGGCCAGATTCTAAGAAAATAATCTTTAGGCACGCATTGTACAATTTTCTTGTTTGTACATTTTTGTTGGTGATTTAACAGTACACTATCTGCTCAGCTCTGAACTCAATCTCTTTTTTGCATAGATATCGATAGAACTTGAGCAATCTCTTGCAAGCAAGCACTCCTGAAATCAATTGGAGGTACATGGTGTGAATCTGTCTAAATACTGGATCAATAAAGGTCACATTTATTACATACTTGCTATTGTGTTTGATTTTTCAGTATACTTGTGCTTGAAAGCTGAAGTTGTTTTCTCCCTGCTACTTTTAGAGGTTAGAACTTGAAATACGCACTATCTTGCAGTGTGGCTGTGGATAAGTCAAGATTATGTATGTTTCAACTACCTGTGCAATTTCCTAGATTTTTTAAATGCCTGCAGTGCACAGGATATCACTTGGTAGTGGTAGACACTATAGCTACAACAACCTAATTCAAACAAAAGCAGATGTGCTCAAAGAAATCTTGGACCTTTCTCTGCTATATGAAAAAAAAATAACAGTACCACATCCAATGAACACAATCTTGCTCTTCACGACAGCATTCCAACTTTGATGAAGTGGTGCGTCAGGTGCTCTTCAACTTTATGATTTATTATTTTAGGAGCCTATTGAGCTTATGTGCAAAGCTAAAGAAATTGAGTGCAGCCTTGTCAGCTTTTGTGTGTATTATTTGTAAACTTGTATGAGCTAAACACAGTTAATTAAGACAAAACATTTGAGTATATATTGTAAATTGTCTCACAAGGCACAACTAAATGTTGGTAATCTCCGCACTGAGGGGGTGTACGAAGGTATGTGACTGGTGAAAACATGATAATTATGAGATGCGTGTCATGTAAGAGCATGACTACAAGCCACACTCAAGGCGCCAATACACTTAGACGTGACCCAGTGCGCGTGTGCTCCAGCGTTCGTTACGTCGCGTCATGCCGGCTATGCCTCGACCAGGCGCTGATATGCCTGCGTGGCTTTTGACGCATGCGCGTTTGAGCACACCCGGCATCCCTCCGCCACGAAGCTAGGCAGACGCGGTGCATTCTTGGTAACATGGTTGGTACAAAATGCAGCATGTCGCATTTCGCACCAGTTGCCGCTGGGCTGTGCCAGCAGACGATGGTCGCGTCTGGCGTCAGACTATAGAGGGTTCGTGTTTTGCGAGCGTATACAGTCACTGCGCCCAGCGCGCGCTCGTCAACGTTACGCCGCAGTATATTGGGCCATTCACGATGCTCTTCCCGCCGTTTCGCTAGCTTCACATATTCGAAGTTTGGTATTAAGGGATGTGAATGGACGACGAAGGTATGTGACTGGTCCAAACATGATAATCATGAGATGTGTGTCATATTACAACACAACCACATGCCACGCTCATGGCGCATGCGCTCACGGTCGTTTCTCTAGCTTCACATATACCAGATTAGTATTGCATTGGATTTGTAGGGTTTAACATCCCAAAACCACGCTATGATTATGAGAGACACCGTAGTGGAGGGCTCGGAAAATTTCGACCACGTGGGGTTCTTAAACGTGCACCCAAATCTGAGCACACGGGCCTACAACATTTGCGCCTCCATCGGAAATGCAGCCACCGCAGCCGAGATTCGATGCCACGACCTGCCGGTCAGCAGCTGAGTACCTTAGCCACTAGACCACTGCGGCGGGTAATAGGTATTGCATGACGTTAATAGGCGGCAAAGTGAAATGACATCTCCGAACATGATAATCATGATATTCGTATCATCTAAAAACTTGACTACATGCTACGCTCATATCATGCTCGCGGCCGTTTTGCTAGCTCCACATATACCAAATTTGGTATCAGGTGGCGTGAAAATATGATGAAGGTAAATGACACGTCCAAACATAATAATTATGACAAGGAAGTTATGTACGGCAAAATTTACCTCCGCCCCATAACGTTGTTCTGATTTTAAACCGACATATACACTTTCCTCATTCATGCTTCACATATAATCGTATTCCACCATATATGGGATCTGCCAGTTTTTCGTACATAAACATGACGGTGTTTTTTTCGGACGCCCACTTCAAAGGTATTTTGGTGTATTTGTTGAAACATTCACTTCGTTTGCAGCAAAAGAGCGTTTTAGGTGGCTTCGCTTGCCTTCAGTTAGCTTTCATGAACCAGTTTTATGGATGAGCTAGTGTACTTTTTGACATAGCTTCCCATTTACAATGTTTCTAGGCCTAACTAGAAGATCGATGTGAACAAATCGGCAACATAAATGTTTTCGCGTGGTTAATACTCATTTACTTTAAAATGCAAAGTTTTTCTTAGCGACCTTCGGTGAATTTGAGCGTATCTATCTATCTATCTATCTATCTATCTATCTATCTATCTATCTATCTATCTATCTATCTATCTATCTATCGATCTATCTACTATCTATGGAGGCGCAAATGTTGTAGGCCCGTGTTCTCAGATTTGGGTGCACGTTAAAGAACCCCAGGTGGTCGAAATTTTCGGAGCCCTCCACTGCGGCGTCTCTCATAATCATAGCGTGGTTTTGGAATGTTAAACCCCACAAATCCAATGCAATACCAATCTGGTATATGTGAAGCTAGAGAAACGACCGTGAGCGCATGCACCATGAGCGTGGCATGTGGTTGTGTTGTAATATGACACACATCTAATGATTATCATGTTTGGACCAGTCACATACCTTTGTCGTTGTCACAGGTCCCGTTAATTAGGGAGGCGATCGCCGGGCTAATTCCAAGGGCCGAAGTATCGGCCCCCCGAACCGCACCACGAAACCGTGGACAATATAGAAGTGGTCCTTTTTGGCGCACCAGCGGACCCCGGCAGTGGCCCAAAGAACAAGTCAGAGCCGAGAGTTGATAACCAAACAAAATTGTATTCTCAATAATGGCAGATCGAAAACAATACACAAGAATGCACACTCCACAATAGTTGCATACAATATGTCACCAACCAAACAACGTACTATGCAGTACAATCAGCCACACTCGAAACAAGGGACACAGACAACAATACGCACTACAATGCAGTCGCATGCATTGAACAACCAAGACAATTAAAGACTAAAGAGATAGAAACCCTATTCAGTCCAAAGTTCTTGGAACAAAAGTCTGGATGATACTCTTTTGAATATAACTCACTCAAAGTCCAGCGTTGTTGTCGTTCCGCTGCCCCCGAAGTTTCTCTTCCAGGAAACCTCGCCGAAGTTTCTCTTCTAGGAAACCTCGCGTCTTGAATTGGCCACTCTCCAAGCTTCAAACTTCTTCGCCGGAAACACGTCGGCTTCACACACGCAGCTGTTGCCGCACGTCTTCGCTCGATAGCGGTAAGCACACACTCTTGCCTGTAGCTCTAGGAGTCGTCGCCCCTCAGGTGGAAATCATCTTCTTCTCCTGCTTTGTCTCTATGGACAAAACCTTCGCCGACTACATGGTGGAATGCCTACGCGCTCTGGCGCTAACTTCCGTCTTCTCCTGATCTCTCATCTCCGCTGCTCGGTTAAATACCTTCCGCGCGACATTCCAGAAAGTTCTCATCATTTCGTCGGCGCGATGTGCAGCGGCGGCTGGGGGAAGGCGCGAGACTGTACGAGGGCCGTCCCCGACAGATAATTCAACCCGGCATAACACGCCCCTTTCCATCTAGAAATTTCGAGTGCTTGCTTGGCCGCCGATATGGGGTGAGAAGGTTCGTCGGCGAAGCCACGCTTCCGAGGGGAGAGAGTCGCGCGCCCGGGGAGCCTTGGATGTTTGTTTTCTCTTTTTTGTTCTTTTATCGTTGACCTCGCGGCGTCACTTCGGCGTTTCGTCGCGAGAATTCGGCGGCGCGCCCTTTATGAGCGCTCGTTCATTGACACTGCCCCCCACTTTAAGAATATTATCTCATAATATTCAGAACCACACAAACGATCGCGTACAGTCACCACACACTCTCAAAGACTGTAACATAGTCCGTCGCTCATGACACGTCACATTCACAATATATCACTCAATACAATTGGACATTACAATTCAATCTCACATACATGAAATATAACCGCAGGTACATGAGTACAACGCTTCATCACACATTCCAAACAATACAAACGTACGAAGTTCTGTGTTTACAACAATTATACAACACTATACATCACATCACAGCGCAGACACTTCGACAATTGTGACACAGGATAACACAACATATGGCACTCTGCACTGCCAAACACATTCTGATTCGACCTCAGCACTTATCCTGTGTACTTTTAGCGGCGCTTGCGCCCTTTCTTGCGGTGCTCGCTCGATCTCTTCTTGTGTTTCCACGTTCTTTTTCGGCGAGCCCTTTCCAACGACGATATCTGAGGTGGCGTCTCAGTCATCGTTGTCACTTCCGACACCGTTAACGGGTCATAACGTTCAACGGGTCCTGTCGCTTTATTTACCATCTTGTTCATGTCACGGCAATGGGCCTGGCTGGCCGACTCCGTCATTTTTACACTGTCGGTCGGTTGGGGTCGTGCCGACGTACGTCCAGCTGCCCAGCACGTGAACTCATTCAACTCGATCATCTTCTCATTCGCTTTCTCTTGCGCCGCGGCTTCACCTTGGGCTCTAGTGAGATCCGTCATGGGATGCTCCTCCACTGTATCTCGCGGTCGCTGGGTTGGCGAGGGCTCTATCTTAGGGTCTTCTCCCAAACATTCCGGATCATTCGGTCCTCGCGCCCCGTCGATGTTTCCGATGACAAGGTCGCAAAGGGGGGTCGTCATACATAGAGCGGTAACCTTCCCACTGAAGTACGGGGTTTCCACCTCAATCTCTGCTTCGGGAAGCATCCGAACCGTACGGTCAATTAGGCAAACTGGTTTCGTTTTACCTGTTAACTCACTTTCTCGTACCAAATTTCTCCGCACGATAACCGTTGAGCTACCAGTACCTCTTAACAGCGTAACCTTCTTGCCCGCAACTTTTCCAGGCATCACAGGCATTCCCTTCATAGCACCTCTTTGCTGTTTTGTCACCACAGCACCCACAATAGGAATTTTTCCCCATTTTCAATTCTACGAATCCGTCGGTGACGGCATTATCATCGGATTTCGGTGCTGCTAGCACACAGGATACCCGGTGAGTTTGACTCGCTCCGTTACGACATGCGTCTGCTTTGTGCCCAGTCTGACCACACTTAAAACATTTTACTACCGTAGGGCTCGTAAAGTTAGTACGACAGTTGCTCGCGCGATGACCCACTCGGTTACACAGAAAACATCGCGGAACACTCTCCGGTGCACGCTTCTTTTGTTCGGGTGCAGAATTTTTCGAACCTTCGGGACACTCCTTCTTGACCTTAGCCAAATTAGTTCCACCTTGCGCTTCCAAGAATTGATCACCCAATTCAAGCATTCCTTCAAGTGACTCAGCCTTCCTCTCTTTCAAGTACAGCGACAGACTTGGGTGGCAACTAGTAAGAAATTGTTCTCTAATTAGGAGCTCTCTAAGCTCATCGTACTCCTGCGCTGCCCTGAAAGTTCAATCCATCTGTCGAAATAATGGCAAAGTCGGGCGGCATACTGCGTAGCCGTCTCACCATCAGCTGGCTTTCCTGTCCGAAATCTGTCCCGGGATCCTTCCACCGTAAATCTAAATCGCTTCAGCAAAGCAGTTTTCACCTTTGCATAGTTGGCTGCATCGGTCGGCGTCAGCCTACCGTACACACTGAGCGCTTCACCACTCAAGCAAGTACTCAAAGCAGTTGCCCATTGATGTTCCGGCCAATTCTGGCTCCTTGCAATCGTCTCAAATCGGTGAAGGTACGCGTCAAGGTCGTCCTTCCTTTCATCAAACGCCACGAGCAGCTTGCTTGGGTTCAAGCGGAAGCCATGCTCTTCCCTTTCGCTGCTTTCAACTCTAGCTTGGGCGGGAGTTTCAATTCGCTGTTGCAAACGGAGCCGCTCGAGTTCCATCTCGTGCTGCCACTGCCGTTCCCTTTCAGCCATCTCCGTTTCTCTTTCTTCTCTCACCCTTTCAGCTGCCAACCTCTCTCGTTCCAACTCAGCTGCTTTTTCTTCCTTGGCTCTCTCTGCTGCCAACCTCTCTCGTTCCAACTCAGCTGCATTTTTCTTCCTTGGCTCTCTCATCTGCCAGCCTCTCTCGTTCCAACTCAGCTGCTTTTTCTTCTTTGGCCCTCTCAGCTGCCAACCTCTCTCGTTCCAACTCAGCTGCTTTTTCTTCCTTGGCTCTCTCAGCTGCCAACCTCTCTCTCTCCACCGCCTCTTTCTCCTTCTCGCTTACCCATTTCCGTAGTTCGGCGCCAGAAAGACCCATCTTCTCACCAAGAGCAACTAACTTTTCGAGATCTATGGTGTCTAGCAAATAAAGTCTTGCCGCGTGTAAAAAGTATCTGCCTAAATCAGGCTATCGGAACACTCCCCTGCACTCGTTAACGAGAACACTGAGCAACACACAAAATCGTTCCGATAGCACTATCAACAACTCGAGGCTCTTTCTCACTACTTTGGGCACACTGTGCACCAAAAGGTCCTGTCGCGGACGCCAGATTAATTGTCACAGGTCCCGTTAATTAGGGAGGCGATCGCCGGGCTAATTCCGAGGGCCGAAGTATCGGCCCCCCGAACCGCACCACGAAAGCATGGACAATATAGAAGTGGTCCTTTTTGGCACGCCAGCGGATGCCGGCTGTGGCCCAAAGAACAAGTCAGAGCCGAGAGTTGATAAACAAACAAAATTGTATTCTCAATAATTGCAGAACGAAAACAATACACAAGAATGCACCCTCCACAATAGTTGCATGCAATATGTCACCAACCAAACAACGTACTACACAGTGCAATCAGCCACACTCGAAACAAGGGACACAGACAACAATACGCACTACAATGCAGTCGCATGCATTGAACAACCAAGACACTTAAAGACTAAAGAGATAGAAACCCTATTCAGTCCAAAGTTCTTGGAACAAAAGTCTGGATGATACTCTTCTGAATATAACTCACTTAAAGTCCAGCGTTGTTGTCGTTCCGCTGCCCCGGAAGTTTCTTTTCCAGGAAACCTCGCCGAAGTTTCTCTTCTAGGAAATCTCGCGTCTTCAATTGGCCACTCTCCAAGCTTCAAACTTCTTCGCCGGAAACACGTCGGCTTCACACACGCAGCTGTTGCCACGCGCCTTCGCTCGATAGCGGTAAGCACACACTCTTGCCTGTAGCTCGAGGAGTCTTCACCCCTCAGGTGGAAATCATCTTCTTCTCCTGCTTTGTCTCTACGGACAAAACCTTCGTCGACTACACGGCGGAATCCCTACGCGCTCTGGCGCTAACTTCCGTCTTCTCCTGATCTCTCATCTCCGCTGCTCGGTTAAATACCTCCCGCGCGACATTCCAGAAAGTTCTCATCATTTCGTCGGCGCGATGCGCAGCGGAGGCTGGGGGAAGGCGCGAGACTGTACGAGGGCCGTCCCCGACAGATGACTCAACCCGGCATAACACGGCCCTTTCCGTCTAGAAATTTCGAGTGCTTGCTCGGCCGCCGATGTGGGGTGAGGAGGTTCGTCGGCGAAGCCACGCTTCCGAGGGGAGAGAATCGAGCGCCCTGGGAGCCTTGGATGTTTGTTTTCTCTTTTTTGTTCTTTTATCGTTGACCTCGCGGCGTCACTCCGGCGTTTCGTCGCGAGAATTTGGCGGCGCGCCCATTTTGAGTGCTCGTTCTGTGACAGTCGTCCATTCACGTCCCGTAATACCAAACTTGGAATATGTGAAGCTAGCGAAACGGCGGGGCGAGCATCATGAATGGCCCAATATACTGCGACGTAGCGTTGACGAGCGCACGCTGGGCGTAGCTACAGTATACGCTCGCAAAACGCGAGCCCTCTATAGTCTGACGCCAGACGCGACCAGCGTTTGCCGGCACAGCCCAGCGGCAACTGGTGCGAAATGCGACATGCTGCATTTTGTACCAACCACGTTACCAAGAATGCACCGCGTCTGCCTAGCTTCATGACGGAGGGATGCCGGGCGTGCTGAAAGGCGCATGCGTCAAAGCCACGCAGGCATATCAGCGCCTGGCGTGGCATAGCCGGCATGACGCGACGAAACGAACGCTGGAGCACACGCGCACCGGGTCACGTCTAAGTGTATTGGCGCCTTGAGTGTGGCTTGTAGTCATGCTCTTACATGACACGCATCTCATAATTATCATGTTTTCACCAGTCACATACCTTCGTCATTCATTCACGTGACGTAATACCAAATTTGGCATATATGAATCTAGCGAAACGGCCCCGAGCGCATCATAACTGCGGCATGTAGTCATGTTGTTACACTACACACATGTCATGATCATCATGTTTGGACATGTCATTTACATATATCGTCCGTTCGCGTCACGTAATACTGAATTTTGTTCATGTGAAGCTAGCGAGGCGGCCTCGAGCGCATCATGAGCGTAGCAAGTAGTCATGTTGTTACATGACACGCGTCACATGATTGTCATGCTTGCACCAATCAAATCCTTTTGTCGTCCATTCACGTCTCTTAATATCAAATTTGTTGTATGTGAAGCTAGCGAAACAGCTGCGAGGACATCATGAGTGTGGCTTGTAGTCATAATGTCACATGACACGCATCTCATGATTACCATGTTTGCACGAGTCAAATACCTTCGTCATTCACTCGCATCACGTAACGCCGAATTTGGTATATGTGAAGCTAGCGAGATGGCTGAGAGCGCATCATGAGCGTGGCGACATGACACGCATGTCTGGATTTCCACGTTAGGATCTGTCACCTGTGTTCGCATTGCAACCATGCATGTCATACCATACCAGTTTTGCAACATGTCATGTGAACGAGACCACCGCAAGAGCAGCAAGACCTTGAAATTTGGATCGTGACATTCATGACATACGTGTTATAATTTTCACGTTATGACTTGTCAAATATGCTCGCCTTAGAGTCATGTTATGCAATACCAAGTTTCGTATCGATACCATAATCCAAATGGCCAGGAGAGCTAAAAGTCGTAGACGGCTAGATGGACAGATAGATACGCTCAAATTCGCTGAAGTTCGCTAAGAAATGCTTCGCATTTAAAAGAGAGTAATTGCCGCCTCGCTGTCTGGATTTCGTGCCGACCGGTTGTGCCCCCGCGATCTCCGACGACAGCGCAGCTCTGGCCGACCGGCTCGCCCTACGCCATCTCCTGCCGCCGACAAGAGCTCTCGCTAAGTGGTGCCCCGTCCTCGGACTCCTGCGACCATGTCCACCTTTCCTATTTCCTCTTTACTTCCGTCGTTTTCTGTCGTTCGCTGTCCCTGCGCCTCGTTCTCCCCTTCCTCTCTCTATCTATTTACCTTTTAATCCTATACTTTCAATCCCCCCTTACTCCCATTTTTCGTGAGCTACTGTCGAGGTGTCGAACTCCGATTCATACAGTTACGGGGCTCAATTTTCTCTTTTCTTTTTAACAATCACGTAAGTATCACATAACAGTAATTGCCGGGCCAATGATCTGCTTGTTTTAGCGGTGACTGCGGAGTGCATTGCTGCGCCACTTGTTGAACACAGTTGAAGCCACTGTCGATCGTGTGGAGGCTTGGCCTGCGCGCCCTTCGCTGAGGGGACGAAATGATCGCGTGAGTGGTTCGCCCCGTAAAAGCGCTGGCTCGCTCAGCATGCCGCGCATGCGCAGTTTGCGTTCCGCTCGTTCCCTGGGCCCGCTGGGCTCATATTACTCTGTAATAACACTGCACAATACCCGCGTGTGACCTTCGTGTACAGCAGCTCCTGCGCAGCTGCTTGTGAAAAAACCCAAAAAACTTGTCAACAAAAAGGTTACCAAAAGTGTGCTACCATAAAAATGCAATTAAAGACCACATTGGCGTAAAAAGATCAACATGAAACTATCCATTAATGAAAACTTGATACAGCAGAAACGGTAAAAATAGCAGAATACATAACTTTTAACCAGAATGAAAAAGAAGGCCGCGATTCATCATTCCATGAACGCTTTTAGCCCGACTTGCGGCCTGCACCTTGATTAAGACGTACTCGTCCGTATACAACCATGCCTGTGTATTCAGGCATGTGGGACGGCTTTAAGCTCTCCCCTAGTAGAGTACCCTGTGCTCTAAATCGTTACCCCCTTTTTCTACCCCCCCCACTTCTTTGAGCTCTCCCCTAGTAGAGTGCCCTGTGCTCTAAATCGTTACCCCCTTTTTCTAACCCCCCCCCTATACTTCTTTGTTGGTGCACACTGAACCATGCCTGTGTATTCAGGCATGTGGGACGGCTTTAAGCTCTCCCCTAGTAGAGTACCCTGTGCTCTAAATCGTTACCCCCTTTTTCTAACCCCCCCCCCCCTTTGTTGGGGACGGCTCAGTGCTCTCCCATAGTTGAGTACGAAGTACTCGAAATCGTTAAATCGTTAAACATTGTTCTGAACATACATTCGCTTATAATACTTGCAAGAGACGGCCTTGCGCTTTCCCATGGTAGAGTACCAAGCGCTCTAAATCGGTGACAACGTTTTCTGTACACACATTAAGTGTGACGCCCGCGGGATGGCCTAACGCTCTCCCATGGTGGATTACTACGCTTTATAATAGTTAATAACAGTTTTATAGAAACATCGTGTTGACGACGATTTCCTTTTTTCGTGCTTGGTGAGGCACCTAAGGGTTTCGACTTAATAATGGCCCCACAGAACACCTACCAGTTAAGAGAACGGAAACTGTACTCTTGGGCTGTTGTATCAAAATAACCTGCAAATACGTAGCGGCGGCATACTGAACTGCAATACCGCGAGGGAAGATGGCGCGGGTAGTGCTATCATCATCAATAAACGCATGCGTTTTTATTTTGTTGCAGGTGGGGGGGGTTCACGGCTGGTTCGCGCTGCTCGCTTCCTCTGGTATTTTTTTTTTCGTTGCTAAATCGCGCTTTGCGTCTGTAATTATCGCCAGATGACCTAGTTGACCTCGACTGGCAAAAAACAGCGTCAATCAAGTAAGGTTTGCATCGTTTATTGCGAGTGTCCAAGCCGGTACAAACAATGTATACGGTCGGGCCCGAACAAAACAAGTCACTCATACATATCGAAAGCTTTCAACCCATGTGTAAAGACTGTTGGGAAGCTAACAAGCATATGCATATAACTGAACATCAAGATCGCTGAATGAGCGTCGCTCTCATTGTGTTGCGGCGTTCGAGTTTAATAGCGTGGCTTCAAGACAAGGGTCGAATTCTGCCGTCAGATGCGGCGCTTGCCCTGTAGTGTTGATCTTCAAGTGAAGTGAATGCATGATGTGGAATCGGAAAGGAAACTTGTACATTTCCGATAGATAGCTTTAAAATTGAGAGCAATGCAGTTTTCCTAAATTTGTTAAATAAGCAACTGCGGATGCGTGCAGTTTCGATTCTTTCTCACTATGCAATGCTACATTGATGGATTTGTGGGGTTTAACGTCCCAAAACCACCATATGATTATGAGAGACGCCGTAGTGGAGGGCTCCGGAAATTTTGACCACCTGGGGTTCTTTAACGTGCACCCAAATCTGAGTACACGGGCCTACAACATTTCCGCCTCCATCGGAAATGCAGCCGCCACAGCCAGGATTCGAACCCGCGACCTGCGGGTCAGCAGCCGAGTACCTTAGCCACTAGACCACCGTGGCGGGGCATGCAATGCTACATTGAGTTCTTCACAATTGTGCAATGTCGCGTCGTGTCGACAGGGTAGGCACTAGTTTTGATTCTCAGCTGTGAGCCCATATCATAGGTAATATGTCTTTAGGTGATGGGCCTGAAAATATTTCAGGCTTGCTACATTTATTGTTAGAGTTAAGTTACACAGTTACTACAGCTAGAATTTCTCGTTGCAAGTAATGATCGGTCTGCTGAGTATGCAGCGAACATGTATGCTTAAGAAACAGTTATGAGGTCTGTGATAACAGATCGAAAAGGCCTGATTCTAAGAAAATAATCTTTAGGCACGCATTGTACAATTTTCTTGTTTGTACATTTTTGTTGGTGATTTAACAGTACACTATCTGCTAAGCCCTGAGCTCAAACTCTTTTTTGCATAGACATCGATAGAACTTGAGCACTCTCTTGCAAGCAAGCACTCCTGAAATCAATTGGGGGAACATGGTTGGAATCTGTCCAAATACTGGATCAATAAAGGTCGCATTTATTACACACTTGCTATTGTGTTTGCTTTTTCAGTATACTTGTGCTTGAAAGCTGAAGTTGTTTTCTCCCTGCTACTTTTAGAGGTTAGAACTTGAAATACGTACTACCTTGCAGTGTGGCTGTGGATAAGTCAAGATTATGTATGTTTCAACTACCTGTGCAGTTTCCTAGGTTTTTTAAGTGGCTGTAGTGCACAGGATATCACTTGGTAGTGGTAGACTTTATAGCTATAACAACTTGATTTAAACAAAAGCAGATGTGCACAAAGAAATCTGGGACACTTCTCTGCTATATGAAAAAAAAAATAAAAGTACCACATACAATGAACACAATCTTGCTCTTCACGACAGCATTCCAACTTTGATGAAGCGGTGCGTTAAGTGCTCATCACCTTTATGATTTATTAGTTTAGGTGCCTATTGAGCATATGTGCAAAGCTAAAGCAATTGAGTGCAGTCCTATGAGCTTTGGTGTATATTTTTTGTAAACTTGTATGAGCTAACCACAGTTAATTAGAACAAAACAATTGAGAATAGATTATAAATTGTCTCACAAGGCACAACTAAATGTTGGTAATCCCCGCACTGAGGGGGGTGTTCGTATTGTAATTCAATTAATAAATTCTGACGATTCACATGCCAACTATGAAGTGATCGTGAGCCGTACTGTAGTGGGCAAATTTAGATTGATTCCGGCTTCCAGGGGTTAAAACAAATGATATTTTCGCCTCGCAGGAGAAAAAACTGCCTTCGAAACATTTGCTCCGACACCTCATGTTGACAGATTTTTCATATTTTCAAGCTTCCATCTTTTAAGGGTCAGTTTAGTTCACCTGCACCGATGGGAACTGGTTAACAGCTGTGCACAATGAGCTCCGAACTTGTGCAGCCCGAGTTCAGCAGTGCGGCGTCACAAGTGAATGACAAGGTGGAATCTTTATTCTTGTTCGCTTAATTTAAAAAGGTGCAATCTTGGCAAAACACGCCGCGTCTGTACAGGCAGGTATGGCACCTACGTCTAATGCTATGTTGTTCGTTAAGCTGTGCGTGCACCTGCATCAAACCAGCGCCATCAGAGTATACCAGGTACTGGAAAATCATACACCAGGTTTAGTGCTGTACATCTCCTGCGCTTTTTGAAATGAATGGCATGGTTTAGAGGATACTATTGCTGCCCCACTGAAACGAATGTCGAGGTGCAGCCCTTTGTAAAACGGATCATGTTGTGCAGGCGAATTGAACAAACCCTTAAGCACACAAGCGTCTTAGCATTTCACCCCCATCGAAATATGGCCACTGTGGTTGGGATCAAACCTGTGTTGTTCAGCTCAGCAGTGCCACACAATCTAACTAATAGTGTTACAGTTTCAAGCTCATTGAAGTGTAGATTCCATGCTTGTGGCCAATCTAAAGCATCCCTCCACGGTATGCGTGGCAAAACATTCACAAATACAGCATTGCATGTGTGAGGTTCGAGATGACCTGTTGGAGTGTACGTACAGATGTTTCAATGTGCTTGCAGAGTGGACATTCGGGGGTAGTCATCCTGTCGTTACATGGAAGTCTTGAAAAGCAAGTAACATCACCAGATATCAGTGCATGAAATCAATGCATAATCAATGCATGAAATTTTCCAAAGTAAACAAATAAAATCAGTTAACAAGTGAACAGAAGAATTTTATACTTGTATGTAGTGGTACCTGATAACACCTGGTATGACCGGGTTAACTGGTGGAACATGGGAGAGGCCTTTGTCCTGTAGTGGACGTAGTCAGGCTGATGATGATGATGATGATGATGATGAAGAAGATGATGATGATGATGACCTCATAACACGTGTATCACTCAGGGCTGCTTCTTCACAAGGCATGTCACGTAGCAGGTTCCTTGCCCATTGTACACAGCTGCTTCCATATCAGGTGGGCCAGGAGGCTGTGGCAGAGAAAGAAGTATTTGTGATTTATGTGACGTTTTCTTTCTCACACTATAGCAAAACCACACCGATAATTATGTGATGTTTCTCAAACGCGACTGCGGTAAACTATCAACTCGTAGGTTTGTAGCACTAATATATGAGCTAGCTACGAAGACACATGCGAGGCGACAGTGATTTATTTGCCTTCTTTCATCGCAACGGCCTGGTTAGTGTTGGCGATAGAATTTCAGAAATAACTATTGAGTCAGCGACTCGTTCCCACGCAAAGCCAAGCCGCAAGTAACGCACCGTTTTTCCGTTTGCAGATTAAGACGTCAAACAATTTTGAAATTTAATATTGCAGTTTGCTGCCACCGTGTGACGCTTACGCATTGACAAGAAAAAACTTTATATGTTGAAATAAACAAACTAGCCCCGCAAGCAACCGTCCTTAGAAAACTGAATTGGTTTCAACTCACCGGCCCGAGCTTGCAATGGGTGTTCATCCGATGAAAGCTTCAACGGTCGCTTCGTTCCCCGGAAGTCACTTGAATTCCCTTCGCGAAAGCATCTGAACGAGTCAAAATAAACAGAACGAGAAACAGCGTGTTGGTCGGCAGAGGCTCGAAACATTTACAGCGAAACAAAACAGTCCGAGACACATCCGAACGTACCGCGAGCCGTTACCTGCCGTCGCAACCGTTGGCCGCCGCAAACTTTGAAATGAGGATAATGATGGCAATAGGCTGCTGCTCACCTAGAGCCAGCTGGAGCAAAAGCTATTATAAAAAACTGATGGCGCAGCACTTGTTTAAGAAAAAACTATTCACTAGAAAAACAAGTTGTTTTTTATGTGTAGCGGTACGCAAAGATGTTGTATTTGATCATTTTAAAATTGAAACTTGGCCCCTACGAGGGCGCCCCTATAAGACAGTGCCATAGCGCGAGTGCCGAGAGAGGTTAGTAGATCCCCTCTGGTTGTTTGAAGCAGAAACGCGCCGCGGTTGATTTTTTTCGCCCCCTACAGGTGATCACTTGAACTTGAGAGTTTCCGGGGCCTGTTGGCCCTAAATGGACACTCACGTGATCTCTAAATGTGGCCGCGACTATCGAGCACATGAAATCTGGGGGCAATCGAGCAGTCATGCACGCAAGAGACGATGCGTATGATCATGACATCCTTTAATGTACAGCAGAGATCGCTTTATATACACGTGAACGACCGAGATGAAAAAGTAAAAGAGCCTCTGGTGGAAAAAAAAAATTGGCAGAGCCCACGTACCTGGGAATCGACATTATGCGAAGCATGCGGAGGGAAGGGGACCGTGTTGCATTTTTTTTCATTGAGCGAAACGTTATGAAATGACGATAAATATATGTACAAATGTTGTACAACCAGACATATGTTGAAGAGTTGCAGATGTCTATATAACCAGTTGTTTGCAGTTGCGCAATGATATCAATTGGGACATGCGTATTACCAACAACAAGAGCTCATATGAAGCGCTGATGCTCGCAAAGATGCTGGCCCTGGACACTGCTACATAAATCAACTTCAGCGCATGGTGCCTAATCACAGTTGACGTTAACCTGACGTGACTGCGGTTTAAAAGGAGGGTATATGTAGTGTTCACAAAATTGGGTAGGCAGCACCACAACCACTATTGACGTTTCACGAAGATTAGCGTCTATTTGAAGAGTAGTTCCGAGACCTGATGTAGCTCTGTGGTAGAACGCTACACTGCCACACAATGCTTGGGTTTGATTCCCGCTGGGACCCTGAAGTTTATTATTTGCATTCGTCGGGGGTTCAACACTGCCTATGTCAGGTTTTTCTGAACACTGAAAATTATTCTATGCCTTCGTTGGGCCGATGCTACCGTTGTCGGGTATTGCTCAACTCTCCCGCGTTAAAATTGCCCAAGTGTGTTTTCGTCGTTCCTGAGTAAATTCTAAGTGTCAAACACTTGTGGCACATACTCGCATACCAGCGGCACATACTCGCCCGTGGTTTTGTGCCACTTTCTGGCAGGAAGTGTTTGACAACGTACGCGACGGGATTGTGACATTATTCATGCCTTGACCAGCGCGTCATATTCGTCAAACCATCTTACCCTCCCATGCTAATTTTGGTTCACGTCAAGCTAGGGGGTGACCACGAGAGCACCCAAATGTAAGCGGCTAGATAGATAGATAGATAGATAGATAGATAGATAGATAGTAATAGTAATTATTATTATTATTATTATTATTATTATTATTATTATTATTATTATTATTATTATTATTATTATTATTATTATTATTATTATTATTATTATTAGAAACAGTGGCTAGGGTGCTTGGCTGCTGACCCCAAAGTGGAGGGTTTGATCCCGGCTGCATTGGTAGCATTTCGGTAAAAGCCAAATGGTAGAGGCTCGTGTACTGTGCGATGCCAGTGCACGTTAAAGGACACCATATGGTCGAAATATCCGGAGTCCCCCACTAAACGCGGCATCTCTCGTATTCACATCGTGGTTTAGGCACGTAAAACCCCACATAATATTAAGATCGAAGAGCTGTATTTGTATCGTTCGTTCACTATGATTTATATGTTTACGAGCAAACTGAAGCCCCAGTGAAATCCAAATTTACCCCCGAAGACGGGTGATATAGTGGGCTACATATGTAGATTCTGAGGTAATTTGGAGACAGGAGGACGTGGATGAAAAAAATTGTTGGAGCAGACCCAACTATCTAGACCGTAGCAAAAAAAAAAAAAAACATTTTCCTCAGTTTTTCTCTAAAAATAGAGCAAGAAAAAAAAGGCAGATCCCAAGTATAGGGGTAATCGATGATATGCGAAGCACGAATGGCGAAGGTTGATATGTAACTTCAAAATCAGCACAATGTTATGAAGCACGCGTAAATTATGCCATACATGACTTACATATCATGATTATCATGGTTGTGGCTGTCATTTGTATTCGTCATTCATTCGCGTCACACAACACCAAATTTGGTGTATGTGAAGCTATCAAAATGGCGGAGAGCGCACTATGAGTGTATACCTTACAGTCATGTTTTACGTGATATGCATCTCAAGAATATCATGTTTGGACGTGTTATTTACCTTCGTTGTCTATCACAGAGTTTCTCACAGAACTAGAGGGAAATGTGGTGGCACATTTTGTGCGAGTTTCTTAAGGGGCTTCGTTGGAGCACTGGGAAGGACGGTATATGTGTCTGTGAGGCTTCTGTTGGCGGCTGTTGAGTGAGGCTTAACTTAAAGGCTTCAAGCCGGGACCACAAGAACACTTCTCGAAACATTGAATACTGCATAACCTTGTGTTCATGAAAGTTTTAATACAATCCATTGGTGATTCGTAAGACAGTCTATAAAATCTTGCGTGCCTAGCACTGGTGTCTAATGAGTCTGCGTAGTTGAATCTTGGGGGGATGCGCAGCTGCAGCTATGAGAAAGGAGTGACACAAGGTGGGAGTGTCACGTTCCAACATTGAAACGTTGCAGACGTCGTAGGGCTCGTTATGCTGCAGACGGCGTAGGGCTCCAATCCTACCAAATAAGCACCGCACACTTCGCCCCGGAGAGCTTGCCCTATAGGCTGGTCGAGGCTATAAAAGACTCATCTTTCTCGTGATGCACAGCAATATCAAACTCCTTAATTGCCCTGCGCGCAGTTTTCGTGCGCTTATGGACGTGCACGTGCCTAATGATTGGTGTTTAGTAGAAGTATTTTTATTGTTGTTTTCGTGGTATGTCTTGAGATTATATAAGCCGATTAGTTCAGCGAAGCTGCCTAAAATATAACCTTTGCACGTAGCATTATGATATCCGCTTATATCTTTATATAAAACCTTGTGACACACCATGAGACGAGCTAGAAAGTTTCTTCGGAAGTTCTATTAAGCAGCATTTCTAATGAACAGCTCGGTGAGCACGCAAATGCCATCGGACGAGGCCATTATAGCTACCTCATTGGAACCATGCAGACTCGACATTTCCCAATCAGCGGTGCGTGTTCGACTGATAAAGAGATCTAGCGAAGTAGATTGTTACTTGAAGTGACAACATGACAACACATTCCACAAGACATTCACTTCATACACAGCACCGGCCTAACGGCACACATTTAACATACCCGCAAAATATTATGCCTTGAAGGCAAGCCTTTTTCGCAAATGAAAAAAAGTTAAGTCAGGCTAAAGCACTGAGCTAGACGGTGTCTATAGCGTTGACCCAGCGAATACAAAGAATACATGTCAGAGTCTCAGCAGGAATCGAACCCAAGCATCCTGCGTGGCAATCGAGAATTCAACCGCAGAGGCATGCCAGGTGTCGACTGCATGCTTTGGAGACACTATTCAGGCCTAATGTTGCTAAAACGTAAATTGTGGTTGCATTGCTGACGATCCAATTTTATAAACATTACATATGTACTACTATGATGCAGAAGTCACGTCCACTTAATTTATGATTGAGTTAAAAGCCGTCCCCTGATGTTGATTTAGGTAGCAGTGTCCAGAGCTGCGATGCTCGCCGGCAGCAGCGCTTTATATCAGCTTACCGCTTCTGCTATTGTTAACATTCGTGTTGCTGCTGACATCGTTACGCAAGTGCACACAATTGGTTATATGAAACATACGCTACTGTTTAACATACGCCTGCGCGTACAACATTGGCACATATTTTTAGCCACATTTCATAAGGTTTTGCTACTTACAACAGAGCTACCTTCCTTCCGCATGATTCGCATCACGTCGATTTCTAGGCTACGTGGGAACTGCCGAACTTTTGTTTGTCTCAGAATGTGCGCAATTTACACAAACAAGTATATCCCCTTTACACTAAAGTATAACCGTATAGGTGAACTATACTTATACGGTTGTAGTTTACCGTTAGCGTGATAGCGGGGGTTTAGGAAATGGTGCTACCTAGCAGTAAGCATTCGTTGCGGACAGCGTCTTATAGTGTAGCGGGATAGCGTTTACGTGGTACGTCCTCCAGCTGCCATGATAGCGCCACCTATCAAAGGTTTGATAAGCCAAAAACAGTGGAAAGGGAAAAAAACGAGAATGTTTGTCGGTGTCAACGCGCGAAGCATTGTTGCGAGCTTATTTTAGTAATAATAAAATTGGCAGATCCCACGTATAGTGGTAATCGATGATATGTGAAGCACGAATGAGAAATGTTGATATGTCACTTTGAAATCAGCACAACGTTACGAGGTGGAGGTAAATAATGCCGTACATAACTTCCGTGTCATGATTATCATGTTTTGATGTGTCGTTTACGTTCGTCATCTATTCACTTTACGTGATATGTGAAGCTAGCAAAATGGTCATGAGCACGCGATGAGC
Source organism: Rhipicephalus microplus (assembly GCF_043290135.1). Taxonomy (NCBI): domain Eukaryota; kingdom Metazoa; phylum Arthropoda; class Arachnida; order Ixodida; family Ixodidae; genus Rhipicephalus; species Rhipicephalus microplus. The sequence continues at coordinate 146,305,237 of NC_134703.1, read as the reverse complement.
GTGGTATGTTGTCATGTTTTTACATGACACGGGTGTCAGGAGTATCATGTTTGCACCAGTCATATATTTCGTCATCTATTGACGTCACGTTACACCAAATTTGGTAAATGTGGAGCTAGAAAAATGGCCGCGAGCGCATCACGAAGGGCCCAGTATACTCCAATGTAGCGTTGACGCGCGTGCACGCTTTGTACAGCGACGCTACGTTAGCAAAAGCGAGCACGTTATAGTCTGACGCCAGGCTCGACCAGCGTTCGTCGGGGTGGTCCGACGGCAACCGGCGTGAAATGCTACATGCTGCATTTCGCGCCGAGGCGTTACCCAGGCAACAATGCGTCTCCCCCTTTTCGTGACGGAGGGACGCCGGACGCGCTGAAACCAAGGAGGATTAAAAAAAATGCTGGAGTGGAAATGATTGCGCAGAAGTGCAGCCGTTCCTCTGGCAAGATGACGATTAAAAACGAAGCGTTTCCCTCGAACGCCCAACGAGTTTAATGTGGAAACTTTTCTGGGTCACATAAAGCTCCAAGCGCGTCTTACAGTTACTAGTTTTCCTTAGTGAGCCTCTAATTGGAGGCAAAGTTCTTTAAAGATTCAGTCATCCATACTCGTTTCTGTGTGTAATTTCGTCGGGAACAACCATCTTTTAATATAGAACTGACGTAGCATATACATAACATATCAAAACCACTTGATCTTTAAGTAAGCACTATGAGAAAAAAAGCCTGTTTCCACCATCTTGGCAGAGGCAAAAGCTGGCTTCACTTCTGCCGGCAAGGCGTTGCGGGAGCTTCCACTCCAGCAATTTTTTCTTTAATCCTCCTTGGCTGAAACGCGCATGCGTCAAAGCAACGCAACGTGGCGCGCGCCGGCGAGTATATGGCTGGACGTCGGCACTCTCTAGTATACTTTTTCTGAAATAAATGTTTTTTACCACTACCTATGGCTGGACCGGCACCGCCTGGTGTGGCAACGCCGGCGTGACGCAACGAAATGACGCTGGCGAGTACACGCACGGCGTCACGTCGGAATGTATTGGCGCCTTGACTGTGGCATGTAGTCGTGTTCTCACATGACAAGCATCTCATAATTATCATGTTTTCACCAGCCACATACCTTCGTCATACATTCACGTGACGTAATACCAAATTTGGCATCTGTAAAGCTAGCGAAAAGGCCGTGCGCGCATCATGAGTGTGGCATGTAGTCATGTTGTTACATGACACGCATGTCGTGATTATAATAATTGGATGTGTCATTTACATATGTCCTCCATTCGCGTCGCGTAATACCGAGTTTGGTACATGTGAAGCTAGCGAAACGGCCGCCAGCGCATCATGAGTCTAGCATGTAGTCATGTTGTTACATGACACGCATCTCATGTTTATCATGTTTGCATCAGTATCATACCTTCGTCATTCATTCACGTCCTGTAACACCGAATTTGGCATAAGTGAAGCCAGAGAAACGGCAGCCAGCGCATCATGAGCGTGACATGTAGTCATGTTGTTACATGACACCCATGTCTTGACTTTCATGCCATGGTTGGTCGCTTGTGTTCGGCATGCAATCATGTCATACCATATCAGTTTTTTAAAGTGTCATGCGAACGAAACCACCGCAAGAGCTCTAGGACCATAAAATGTAAATCATGACATTCATAACGAAGATATCAAGATTTTCACGTTATGACTAGTCATATGCATTCTTCATATAGTCATGTGATGCCATACCAAGTTTGGTACTGATACCAATATTGAAACGGCCAGGAGAGCTAAAAGTCGTAAGCGGATAGATAGATAGATAGATAGATAGATAGATAGATAGATAGATAGATAGATAGATAGATAGATAGATAGATAGATAGATAGATAGATAGATAGATAGATGTGCTCAAAGTTGCCGAAGTTCACTAAGAAATGCTACGCTTAAAAGTAAATGAATAAGAACCACGCACCAAACGCGAAAACATTTATGTTGCCGATTTGTTTACATCGATCTTCTAGTCAGGCCTAAAGACATTATAAATGGGAAGGTATCACGAAAATCATGCTAGCTGATCCATAATACTCGGTCACGGAAGCTAACTGAAGGCAAGCGAAGCCCCTTAAAACGGTCGTTTGCTGCAAACGAAGTGAATATTTCAACAAATACGCCAAAATCACTTTGAAGGGGGTGTTCAAAACACCACCAGGTTTATGTACACTACGCGCACTACGCTAACACGGTAACGTTAAATCTGTGAAATAGCACGCGTATGGCAAGCGGTACGAGTAACGTATGTATCTGCGCATGCGCACTTCGATCCCTCTATCACGGTAAGCCCGCTATGCTGCTAAGCCCGGTATACTATGACTGTCTATTATTGCCTCGAAGCCAAATAGCGGCATATGCTCGTTCCTTGCTGGCTGTCTCAGGTTACAAATTCTCACTACCAGAGACACCACTCAGCATTTCTCCTTTTGTTTTACTTGAAATGTGCTTTGATTGATTGATTGATATGTGGGGTTTAACGTCCCAAAACCACTAAATGATTATGAGAGACGCCGTAGTGGAGGGCTCCGGAAATTTAGACCACCTGGGGTTCTTTAACGTGCACCCAAATCTGAGCACACGGGCCTACAACATTTCCGCCTCCATCGGAAATGCAGCCGCCGCGGCCGGGATTCGAACCCGCGCCCTGCGGGTCTGCAGCCGAGTACCTTAGCCACTAGACCACCGCGGCGGGGCGAAATGTGCTTTCAAGTTCGGTGTCATTTTAGCTAAGAAGCACATCATTCAACTCAGAACGATTGTTCTGCTTACCGTATTTACTCCAGTGTAACGCGAGTTTTTTTTTTTTTTTTAATCTCTCCGAAGTGATTTGGTGGTCCGCGTTATAATAGAAGCACCTCAAATCGTGCCTTGGCGGTGCCACCCCACTGGTTCACTTAGAATGGCTACGACAAACCTAGCAATCTTTCAACCTTGTGCTGGCAACATAAGCACGCTGGCAGCATTGAATCCAATCCAATCCTATTGTTCGCGACGTGTCTTGCGGGCGGTTCATTTCCTTTGTGCTTCCGCGACTTCGGCTCGAGCAAATGGCAGCGCGACGAGTTCAGTACGATGCCCGCTTTAAGAGAAGTGCAATACTGATGGCTGAGAAAATCGGGAACTCAGCCGCAGCTCGACGGCTAGATGTGGCGGAATCTACTATCCGTGGGTAGAGGCTCCAGTGTGAAGCGCTCTTCAAGAGTGAGCCCGGCCGAAAAGGCTTCCGTGGACCTCGTTGTGGCCGTCACACAGAACTCGAAAAAAAAGTGGCGGAGTTCGTGATTGAGAGCGAAATCGCCTATTGGGGGTCAACGTTGAGCAGATTCAGTGGAAAGCTCGAGACGTAGCTCGAGAGATGGGGATCCCGCGGGAGAACTTTAAGGCTTCACGTGGATGGGCACAAAAGTTCATGCGAAGAAATGGATTTTCCTTCCGGCGAACAACGTCGATAAGGCAGAAGCTACCAGCAGATTGCGAAGCGAAGCTAGTGGAGTTTCAGCGCTGTGTGCTCGACCTGCGCTGCTCGTCGCAAATGCCGTTGGGGCACATTGGCAACGCGGACCAGACTCCCGTTTTCTTGGACATGCCTATGTCAAAGACTGTCAGCGAAAGAGGTGCCCCCCTAGTTCGCATAAGGACAACAAGCAACGAGAAGACGCGGCTAACCGTGATGCTAGCCTGCTTGGCGGATGGGCGCAAGTTGCCGCCATGCATCTTTTTCCGGCGCAAAACCATCGCGAAGGAGCTGTTTCCCAGGGATGTGATTGTTCGCTGCCAAGAAAGAGGCTGGATGGACACTCCACTTATGCTTGACTGGGTCAAGACTGTGTGGTGCCTACGGCCAGGTGCGCTCCTCCACCCCGCCTCCATCCTAGTTCTCGACTCATTTCGCGGTCACCTGACGCCCGAAGTGAAGAAGCTGATGCGGGAAACTCAGACGCTGCTCGCTGTTATTCCCGGAGGTATGACGTCCATGCTGCAGCCATTAGACGTCTGCCTGAACAAACCATTTAAGGATAGAATGCGGCAGCTGTACGGAGAATGGATGCGAGAAGATCGGGCTTTGACACCTACGGGTAGGATAAAGCGACCTAGCGCCGCGATGATTGCCGAGTGGGTGTCCGCCGCTTGGTACGGGCTGCCGCACGACATGATAGTTCACGCGGTTAAAAAGTGCTGTATATCGAACTATATGGATGGCACGGAGGATGACCTCATCTGGGAGGAAGAAAGTGACAAAGAGGACTCAACCACCGGCGACGAAAGCGACGAATGAACAAAACTCACTTTATATTTAGAAACTGGGATGAATCGGCCACTACCATGTGCAGCAAATAAAGGTACTTTTTTCCCCCGCTTTACTCGCGTTACATTCGTGTGCTTTTTTTTTTCGGCACTGAAAAGTCACCCCTCGCGTTACAATCGTGGTCGCGTTACATCCGAGTAAATACGGTATTTTCCAATCGCTAACACAGAATAAACAATTTATGTATGTGTAGACTCTTTTGCCGGATTTGAATAAAGCACGTGCGCTTTATTCAAAATTATTTCTATTTTTGATGCTCGTGCTTCTTATTTCTCGCTATCGAAGAAACAAATTACTTGAAGCATTTTGAATTTACAAAGAATGCTGCGAGGGTCTTGTCACATGCCCAATTGTCGCAGCTGACAATGAATTTGTCCTCTAAAAGTACCACGTAGAGTCCTAACGTTTTCTCTCTTGCTGGCTTGAAGTGTGAGACCCACGGGGTGGCAGCATGCTCTCCCTTAGAGTGGTGTACCGCGTACACTAAATCGTAAGCTACACTAGAGGGTTTGAAGATTGGGGCCCCAAAGGAGCTTGCAGACCCAAGAAGCTCGCGACGTGCCAGAGCGCATGTGCAGACCCCAAGCCAATCATGGGCTGTTGGGTTCGCGTTGACTCAAGGCCCGCGTCTTGGGTCACCAGCGAGACAAAGCAAACGCTGCGCGAGCCACTGTGCTGTATGGCGCGCGTCTCAGATAATTTTAAATTTCGCCACAAGTGGCACCCCGTGTGTTTGACCCAACGCAGTCTGCGTTTGACCCAGTTCTCAAACTCTGCTGATCCTCAGAACGCTAGAGCAACCTACGCAACACAGCTTGGGGACCCAGTGTCTTGGCCCCCCAATCACCGAGAGTATGAGACATTAAAGGCTTTCGCCTTAAAAAAAAGCGTGGTTGCTTCTTTGGCCACAGGAATCGGTTATAACACGAAGGTGAACCGTGTGTTCTCTGGTTTAGATTGTCCGAAGTCTAAGAACAGAAGAAGGCTGTACAAGCTTCCTGCATGAGGGGAACGCTCTCGTATGTGCGTGTGCGTGCGTTCCTTGACTATTCATTATTTCTCTCTCTTTGCAATTCGATATTTTCCCACACCAGTTCAGGGTAGCATACGAGATAATACTAGCAAGTTAAAATCCCTACCAGCCTCTTCTCTCTTTCTTATCGTACCTTGATGTATGAGAGCTTGCAGGATGTGTGTATTGGTGTTTGGCAGCTCTAGCAACGTTTGACATGGATGCACACACGTTGATGCCTATAGTGGAACATCTCCATCGTGACGAATGACGCCCTCGATTATGACGTAATCTTTCTGGTTGCTAAACTAGTTGGCATACACCTGACAACATATGGCAGATCTCACACAAAAAACTATGAGCAAGCCCATAATAATCGGCACCTGATAACCAGTCATTCAATGTGTCGTCTTCTGAGAAGATATTTTTAAAGAAAGACGTGTGGTTGCTTATTTTTCGCTCATTGTTACTTCGTGTGCTGAATTTCCTCACATACTTCAGAGCAATTGTGAAGCCCAGTAAATGTTCGCGGGCTGCGATGCAAATGGAAAGCTGAAAAAAAAGAACATATATAGGCGCAAAGCGCCTTAAAGTTCGAGGCTCGTCCGTTGGCGTGTGCCGTATGTGCCGCTGACAATGAGGATGACGATGAAGAACAAGCGCATTCCAGACCACGCATTCGGTTTCCGCCATCACCGCACAGCTCGTGCAAGGTAGCCTTTATTCGTCAAGATGATGGACATGACGTTCATGATGATAGAGGTGCACTCACTAGGACTCAAACTCACAAAAGTTTTCAGCAAATGCAGTCACTCAAACTCAATTTCACCAAAATATTACCCACCCGGACTCACTCAGACTCGGAATCACAACTCGATCTGAGTCTGAGTGAGTCCGAGGGAGTCACTCATGAGTCAGTTCGCCAACCTATGTGTAACCACTCAGTACTCTTAAGTCAGCAACGTTTCGACTGGTGATCTTGTCTTCTTCAAGGCTGCAACTTCAACTCCGAGGTTTCAAGTCTTGAAGACAAGACAACTTGTCGAAACATTGACTACAGTAGAATCTCACGTGCATAAAATTTTTTGATACTATCCATCGGCGATTTGTAAGACATTCTATAAAATCTTGCGCGCCTTTAGCGCTGGCGTTTGATGAGTCTGCGTATAGCTGAATTTTGGAGGGATGCGCACCTGTACCAAGGAGAAACTAATAACACTATAGGATGGAGTGTCACGTTGCAACATCGAAGCGATTCATGAAAGCTATGGACTTTATGCAAAATTGCTGCCATCTGTTGGCCGTCGTGTGCGTACTGCCAAGTTAGAGGCTCGAGCGCAGCGCAGTCCGCACAGTCTACGTATGTTTACGTGTACGCACACGTAAGGCGTATCAACGTGAGGAGCGTATTGGCTGATGATCTAATGCCGACGTATTGCTCCATCCCTTACTGCACACCGAGGAACCCGGATTATGTAGGAAGAAAGGCAAGCCGTAAACTTTGCCCCCTATTTTATCTTTTCCAGCTGATGGCGTTTCCAGCATGTGGTCCGGCTACTGGCCCCGAAATGCCTGTTTGCGTTCTCCTTTCTATGCAAGTAAGACGTCCAATAGCATTTGTACTCGTGTTCTCTCAAATTTCTGCAAGCTGAAGCAAGGCACTTTTTGCAATGTTTTCACTAGCAGCCGTTTAACAAGCGAAGGCGACCCGTATACGTCTCACGCAGAAGCCACGTTCAATTAATGAGCTTTATCGTAGCTAATTGAGCGCGCCTAAGTTTCGCTCAATGTGTTGTTTTGTTTATTAAGTTTTGGTAACAGCACACGCTGAATTAGAAACAACTGTGTGTCATTGGCTCATTCTGAAAAGGGAGCGACGGCATTAGAGAATGTTTGTTTCATGCTGTATCGTTTTATCTTCTGTAGTGTGACAAGCTGCAGTTTAGTGAAATGACTTGCGCATGACTGCAAACGTTTTTCAAGGATTCGATGTACTCAACAAAATGCGGTCACATGCATTAGGCTGCATTACAGCTTGTTGCGTGAATGTGGCTTCGACGTGAAGCGTACGACTCGCCTTCACTTGTTAATTGGCTGCAGTGAAAATGTTGCAAAAACTGCCTGGCTTCCGCGTGCAGCAATTCGAGGGAGCACGAGTACAAATGCTATTGCACGTCTTACTTGCTGAGAAAAGAAAATGCCAACTTGTGTTTCGGGAACAGTAGCCGGAGCACATGCTAGAAACGCCACCAGCTTGAAAAATTAACATGGGGCAAAGTATACGGCTTGTCTTTCTTCCTTCGGCATTAGAGTTCCTCTCTGTGTGCAGCAAGACATGCGGTAATATGTCGGCATTGCAATTATCACCCAATACAAGTCTCACGTCGATACGCCTTAAGTATACGCATGAGTAAACACAGGTGGACTGTGCGTATTGCACTGCGGCGCTCGAGCCTCTAACATGGAGGCATCTACACGGCGACAGACAGATGGCAACAATTTTGCATAAGGTATATAGGAAAGAAACAATGCCTAATCAGGTGATAGGAAAGCGCTACTATTGCTCGGCTACATTATGTTGCGCCTATTGCAGACGTCGTAGGGGTCCAATCCTACCAAAGAAGCACAGCACACTGCACCCGTTAGAGATCGGGGTAGGCATGTCGAGGGTATAGGATAGTGACGTCATCCTCTTCTAATCAACTTTCTCCGTGATGCAGAGCCATATATAAAACTCCTTTCTATGCCGTGCGCACACTTTTCGTGGGCTTATGGACGTACACGTGCTTAATGAATAGTGCTGAGTAGTATACTTTTTTGTTTTGTTTGCGTGGTATGTCTTGAGATGATATAAGCCGATTGGTTCAGCAAAGCTGCCTAAATATATGTAATTTGCACGTATCAATATAATATTCGCTTATATATTTATATAAAACTTTATGACACACCATGAGACGAGCTTCGAAGTAACTTCGAGAAGTAGTATTAAGCAGCACTTATAATGAACTGCTCGGTCAGCACGCAAATGCCGTCGTACGATGTCATTATAGCTGTCTCATAGAGACCATGCAAGCTCGACATTTCCCAATCATCGGCACGTGTTCGACTGATTAAGAGACCTATTGAAGTACGATGAATAGGTCAGGTTAAACACTGAGCTAGCCTTATCGTGTGTATAACATTGACCCGACGAATACAAGAACTAATGTCAGGTCCCAGCAGGAATCGAACCTCAGGAACCTGCATGGCAAACAAGAATTCTACTTCAGAGCCACGGCAGGTGTCGAGTGCTTTGAAAGAAAAAAAACGCAAAAAACGGTGATGGCGTAGAGGTTAGAGCATCCGCCTCGGATAAAAGGTCTGTGGTTGTTCGAATCCCGGTGCCGCGCAGTCCCCAACCAGATTTTTTTAAAAATACGTGTGGTGATGGAACTGCATTAGGAGGTCTGGGGTGCGGCCTCACCGGTGACCACCACCGGTAACGCACCCCCTCACCAGAGAAGGATTGACCACTCTGGTGCAGTATCTGGCCACTACCTCCCACATGCGTACGTCGATTAACTCACGGCCTTCGGTCCCCAGCAGCTGCGAAGCAACTGACCATGGCGGTGGTCAGATCTGCAACGAAGCAGAGGGTGCTAAGAATCTCTGGACCCGGACAGGTCGCCATTGGAACCTGAACTTGGTAACGTTTAACACTAGAACATTATCCAGTGAGGCAAGTCTAGCTGTGCTATTCGAGGAGCTAGAGGGTGGTAAATGGGATATAATAGGGCTCACTGAGGTTAGGAGGACAGATAAGGCCTATACGGTGCTACAGAATGGGCACGTCCTTAGCTATCGGAGCTTGGCTGACAGAAGAGAACTGGGAGTGGGGTTCCTAATTCACAGAAACATAGCTGGCAACATAGAGCAGTACTATAGCATTATTGAAATGGTGGTAGGTATCGTACTTAAACTGAATAAGAGATACAAAATGAAGGTGGTACAGGCTTACGCGCCTACATGCAGCCATGATGACGCTTAAGTTGAAAGCTGCTATGAAGACGTGGATTCAGCAATGAGTAAGGTAAAAACACAGTAAACTATACTGATGGGAGACTTTATTGCAAACGTAGGGAAGAAGCAGGCTAGAAACCAGGCAGTAGGAGATTGTGGCATCGGTACTAGAAATGCCAGAGGAGAGCTACTAGTAGAATTCGCAGAACGCAATTACTTACGGATTTGTAATACCTCCTACCGAAAACGAGGAAACCGTAAGTGGACATGGAGGAGCCCTAATGGCGAAAATAAGAACGAAATAGACTTTATAATGAGTTCACACCCAGGCCTCGTGCACGATGTGGAAGTGGTTGGCAAGGTACGATGCAGTGACCCTAGAATGGTACGGTCTCGAATACGACTAGACTTGAAGGAACGACAGAAACTGATGCGCAAGAAGCCAATCAATGAGCTAGCACTGAGAGGGAAAGTACAGAATTTCAGAGTCTCGCTTCAGAACAGGTTCTCGGCTCTTACTGAGGAAACCAACATTAGCATAGATACAATGAATGATAATCTGACTAGTATCATTACGGAGTGTGCAGTGGAAGTTGGAGGCACGGTAGTTAGACAGGACACTGGCAAGCTTTCCCTGGAAGCAAATAATCTCATTGAGAAGCGTCAAAGCACGAAATTCTCAAGTACAGCAGACAAAATAGAACTGGCAGAGATTTCGAAGTTAAATAATAAGCGTAAGGTATCCGATGTAAGAAAGTATAACATGGAGAGAATCGAACACGCTCTGAAAAACGGAGGAAGCGTCAAAGCAGTGAACAGGAAACTTGGGATAGGCAAAAATGAGATGTATGCAGTAAGGAACAAAGAAGTCAAAATAACTACCAATACGGATAGGATGGTTAAATGGCAGAGGAGTTTTACAGAGATCTGCACAGTAGCCGGGACAACCACGCCCTTAGTAGTACAAGAACTAGCAGTAACCCAGATGACACCCCACCAGTAATGATAGAAGAAGTCAGAAAAGACTTGTAGAGCATGCAAAAAGGCAAAGCTGCTGGTGAGGATCAGGTAACATCAGATCTGCTGAAAGATGGAGGACAGATTGTGTTAGAAAAACTAGCCACCCTGTTTACGAAGTCTCTCCTCACGGGAAGGGTAGCAGAGTCTTGGAAGAATGCTAGCATGATCTTAATACATAAGAAAGGAGATGGCAAGGACTTCAAGAATTACAGGCCGATCAGCATCTCATGTTTATCATATTTGCACCCGTATTATACCTTCGTCGTTTATTCACGCACAGTAATACCAAATTTGGTATAGGTGACGCTATAGCGAAACGACCGCGACGCATCATAAGCGTAGCATGTAATCATGTTGTTACATGACACGCATCTCATAATTATCATGATTGCACCAGTATCATACCTTCGTCATCCATTCAGGTCTCGTAAAACCCAATTTGGTATAAGTGAAGCTAGCGAAACGGCCGTCAGCGCATCATGAGCATGACATGTAGTCATGCTTTTACATGACGCGCATCTCATGACTATCATGTTTGTACCAGTCACATACCTTCGTCATCCATTCACGTACCGTAATACCAAATTTGGTATGTGTGACGCTGACGAAACGGCCGCGAGCGCATCATGAGCGTGGCATGTAGTCATGTTGTTACATGACACCAATGTCATGACTATCATGTCAGGGTCGGTTGCTTGTGTTCGACATGCAATCATGTCATACCATACCAGTTTTTCAACGTGTCATGCGAACGAAACCACCGCAAGAGCAGAAGGGTCATGAAATGTAAATCACGATATTCATAACATACATGTCATGATTTTCATGTTATGACTAGTCATATACGTTCTTCATACCGTCATGCTGTGCCATACCAAGTTGGGTATCGATACCATTATCGAAACGGCGAGAAGAGCTAAAAGTCGTAGGTGACTAGATAGATAGATAGATAGATAGATAGATAGATAGATAGATAGATAGATAGATAGATAGATAGATAGATAGATAGATAGATAGATAGATAGATAGATAGATAGATAGATAGATAGATAGATAGATAGATAGATAGATAGATAGATAGATAGAAATGCTTCGCATTTAAAGTCGTCTTGTAGAATGCCACAGTTCAAGGGGGAAAGAATTCATATTGCAGTCTCATAGTGGATGAAATATCGATCGAGCAAGGACTGAAACTTAATAAAAAACAATAGATAATGATGTCAAGGAAGGAACAGGGGGTGTTAATTGTTCTGTTTTAGGTGTATTTGTGATAGAGATGTGCGCCAAAATGTGAACAACTCTGTTCTCGCAAGAAGAAAGGGTACTCCGCACTTGCATCAAGGCTAAGAGCAGCGGTTATACTAACAATCCCAGTGTTCGCAGGCACACGGACGACTGACCGCCGCTGTAGCTCAGTTGGCAGGAGAATGGGGCGCGTAATACAAAGATTGAAGGCTCGGTCCGTGTCGGCGGCAAGTTGTCTTTTTCTCTACTTTACTTTCTTCACATCCATTTCAGATTTATTAAATACACCTAAAACAGAGCAATTCACGTCCCCTGTACCTTCTTTGGATTCGTTATCTTCCGGTATTCGTTAAGGTTGTGTGAAAAAAGAAACGATACGACCCGAAAATTCGCTTCCCTAATTGATCGAGTTGAAAGTGGTTTACTATCTATGAGTCGATCAACTTTTCGAACTTGTTGATGCCATGACTGGGCTGAGAAATCCGGCGCTGTGGTAACCAACGCACTCCGTTGTTTCGTCGGGCGTTGATGTAATTTATAGCGCAATAATAACAAAAAATCAAGCAATTACACGTCACAGGTACTGTATGTAGCACAATATTATTCATGCCAGTTTCATCTGAGGCAGAGCATGTAAGCACGAATTCTAAAGAAACTCTCCACACCATAGAAGTTCTCACCATACACCATACCACATGGAGCATTGAAGAAACTAAGTACACCCCTAAACACCGCTAGACTATTTTTGTTCCAATTTGAACAGAAGAAAAAGCTTTGACAGCACATTAGCCCAGCAAACCAATAGGTTTGTGTGCATTGTTGTGAAGATAACTTGCTCGCGCATATCAGCAATAATAACACACCAGTGTGTCAGCTGGTAAATTTGTACATGTACTCTATAGTATGCACACAATTAGCCGAAATGCAATCTCAGGTCAAGGCTATATAGGGAGAATACTGACCACCATGCCGATATGTGAGTGGTTTTTCTTTACCGTTGTTAAGCGCAACGGCAGCGCCAATAGTAAAGGGTGCTCTACAAAGAAAAATCTCGTAAATTTACCCCCTGACTGGTCTGTACAGGGTGTTTCAAGGAATGCGCCAAAAATAATTGAAGTTTAGGGAAGTGTGATCAAGTAAATGCCCTCATCCATGTTCTCATCCGGTTGGACACAGAGATTCGCAGTCCACTCTTAGTTAACGCTTGCGCTGCGAATTTTCGTCGTTCGACAACGCACAGGAGAAATCTCCCACCACGACTAGCTCGGACGTCTATATCCAGTGCCTAAATATATGCAGGGTGTCCAGGGAACGGTTATGCAGTGCGAGCAGTATTTTTTTTTTCGATCAAGAAACTTGCTAGCAGACGCTGCCTGCGTCAGTGTTGCGAGGCGAGAGATGGTGAGAGTAGAAGGGGAGAGAGAGAGGGACACGCACGGGTAGTAGAGCGTGGACGCCACCGGATCGAGCGATCTTGACAGATGATTCGCATCTAATAAATTCAACGTGTCATAAGTCAACGTGTAATAAAGTCAATGGATTAGGTGGTTTCGCTTAAGGTTGTGTTCTAGTAACCCTTTCTTTTCAAATAAATGTATTTAAGCAAACGTTGGTTCCTTCGATTTTGGGACATTTGTGCATGGCGCCATCTCTCAGCGGCCACAGCGGTTACCCTTAAATTGAACGGCAAATATGCGGAAAAAAATGATATCTTTTGAAAAAAAGCTTTTTATCCAAAACGACTCTATAGGATCTATACAGCAGAGGCATACTGAAACATTTGAGCAAACCTTAAGCATCACACTGCGAAGCGTGTAGCGTCCCAGGACCATTGAACTTCGCCCAATAAAAACACATGGTGCCCCGTCGTATAACTTAAACACTCTGAGAAGCCACGCGGTTTGTAATGCAAGACTGTGACGTCAACAGAATGTTCAATCAGGTTTCCGTTGTATAGAACCGGTAGTCATTTTCGATAACTAGCTGTTTTCGCCAGATATGATTTTGTCGCTTTTTTTTTCATTGAGTAACGGCAGGCCACCGCCGTGATCTTCGAGAGATGGTGCTACATGCACACGTCCCCAAATCCTCGTCATATGGTTAGCGGCGCACACTGTTATTTTAGCGCTTTTACCCGTGATGCGTTCTCAACAAGCGCGACTATTGATCAGAAGAGCACGTCGACGGAGGTTCATGGAGTCAATCTGCGCGTAATCCTACACAAATTTTCACGAAAAACCAAACGAGTTGACGCGGCATAAACGCTCGCCAACCCGATCTATATGAGCAAATGGTCAGCAACTGCAAACCCTCAAGTTCACATGCTTGTTATCTGGCTTTCAAAAAGAAAAAGGTGACAATTTTTCGGACAATAAACATAGTTGAGAGTACAGTGTCATGTGTCTTTTGTTTTCTTATATAGTCCCTTCTGCTGCATTCTATTGTAAGTACAATGCCCACAAGGTACTCTCTTAAGTACAAAATTCCGAACGCCTTGCATGTTGATTGATATGTGGGGTTTAACGTCCCGAAACCACCATACGATTACGAGAGACGCCGTAGTGGAGGGCTCCGAAAATTTCGACCTCCTGGGGTTCTCTAACGTGCACCTAAGTCTGAGCACACGGGCCTACATCATTTTCGCCTCAATCGAAAATGCAGCCGCTGCAGCCGGGACTCGATCCCGCGACCTGCGGGTCAGCAGCCGAGTACCTTAGCCACTAGACCACCGCGATGGGGCACCTTGCATGTCAAACATGTCGTTCCAAGCGTGTCTTCACGAAAGCCCGAAGAAAATATCAGAACTCCTCTTGCCAGCTTCACTGTACCGAGAAAACAGGGGATGAATGCGAAACTTCATATGTATGTCCTGAGGTGCACGAGTCAACGCGCAGCTGGCCGCTCTCACGTCGAGACAGTCAGGCTTAGCCCGACCGCTGCGTCGTGGAGCCTCTGGACAGCCCCCACCCTACTGAAACGTTCCGTATGCGAGTCCAATAATTTCATATGTTTCCATAAAAAATACATATGTTTCCCATATATTTTCTATATATTTCCGTAAGATTCTTACGGAAACATACGGAAAATTGGACATCGCATACGGAACGTTTCAGTAAGGCAGTTGATCAAAGAACATAAAAATGAACTTCATGATTTCTTAGTTAAGATAACAACATTTACTGGTGACTTCGCTTTCTTCAAAACGTAGTCATATTGTATCAATTTGCTTTCTTATAGACGTTCTTGTAAATTTGACGAGCCCAAAGTGCGATATGATTAGGAGGCACACCGTACATATGAGCTTGTGTGCGGGGGGTCAATTTTAGCTAGCTGTGCATGCTAGCGCACTCCGAACAGAGGTGCTGTTTTATTTATGTTTGTCTCTAATAAACATTGCTTCCTTCCCCTTGCTCCATGTGCAGCAACTGAGATTTGACCCTTGGACCTTAACCTCATAGCGATGCAACGGCAAAGCCATTAAGTAAACCAAGGAGAGGGTTTTTCTCTACTTTCGTCTACAAAAAAAAAAAAAAACTCGTCCTGCTCGCTACCATCAACGCTTTCCAGCTTTCCCGAGCTTCTCTGTTAACCACAACACTGGTTTTGATCACTGCTAACAGGGCTCGTCCTGTCAGGCTTCAGCTCACTTTATTAGACCACATCACGCCTGCATTGACTCCAGTACAGCAAAAAAAAGGCAAAATATATTGCTTTAGGAACACTGCTGAGATACGGTATGCTCCTTCGGGGCATTGAAGAAGAAAGAAACAAAATGAAAGCGAAGGGTTGCTGGGATAGGAAATTACGTTATTGGCTGGCAGAACAAAAAAATCCCTTCGTCCGGAAAATAGCGCGATGACGACGCAAAATAAAAGGCCAGGATGGAGGCTTGGGATGGAGTCGTCCCCTTTATACGGGAAGCGATATTTTCCCCGTGGGCACCACTCGCCGAAAAAAGAAAATAGATTTAGCCGTCGCCTCCCATCTGCTCTGCCAGGGATGGCTGGTTGAATCCCTTTGTGTGAGCGCCCTCCACACAGCTTCACGCAAGCAGAGGCCCCGGAGTACTATGAAAATGAAGAGAGAAGGAGAGACATTCATAGAAAGGGGCACTTGAGGATCACACGTACGAGTTCGCCGCTTCGTTAATAGGAAGAAACTGCCTTCCAGACACGAAAGGTAGAAGCAAAACAACGCGGGGTTGAGGCCCTGGGATAGACGTGGACGTGTTCTTGCCGAAGGCTTCGAACTAAGATCTGCGTAGTGTAGTAATGCACGCGGCGAATATGCGTAATGCCACGACGTGCAATCATGGACCATACATGTTGGAGTACAGGCACTCTAGATATAGTTGAAAAAAGTTTGTAAAGAAAACGGTAGAGTTTCCCAGACTCTCAATTCGCAGTTTTATGCGAACGTGGCGCGAAAATTCGAGTGCTGTGGCGGCAGTTTATCTTAGCTTAGATAGAGGAAAAAGACTGAGGCAAGCAGTTGAGTTCGCCATATATGGCTTGCCAACGTGCCATGATCAAGCGTTCTCGTTTGGAAGAAGATGTAGAAAATCAACAGAAATAAATAAATAAAAAAGAAATGTACATATAACTGGCACCACAAATGCTCACTCTCGCTTTTCTGAAATGATGGGCACACGCACTCGGAGATGGAGACGTGGTGCTTCCTTTCCGCAAAACGAAATGTTCAGCGCTCCTGCATAGGGTGAAAAAGAAAAAAAACTGCTCAATCAGGCTTTTTCTGGACGCACCTCTACACTACGTTTTGGGCTTTAGTCGGTAGTTGTAAAACGAGCAGTATAGCTGCCGTGTGCGCGAGTTCAGTATAGCACTGGCCTTTGTTTTCACTAGTTCGAAGAAAATCGGGGGAGCAAAGTAAAATGTGCGCTGTAGGCAGTTTTTGGGAGTTCGTCTGATTTCCCTCGTCCACCCACAGCCTCCCTTTCGTTGCAACCAAGTGCAGCCCATTTGGCTGCCATTGAAAGGCATACGGTGGCCAATAGGCGTAGCCCCATATCCTAATTGCCTTGAGGCTATTATTTTAGCATTCTTTTTTTTTAAAGAGAGCGTTCTCATGCTTTCAGATTATAGCTCTTTCGGTAGGTATAGGATTGGTTGGCATGAGTGAGCAGTTTAACATTGTGCTCACTACATATTGAAAAGGCTTCTGAGTGCATTTGCAACAGTAGTAATTTCCTTTTCCATCAGCTATCCCACCGACTTTTGCCAGCCATCACACCCAGTGACACCCACTGCTCCGTAATCTTTTTGCTTACAAGTAGACAGTTAGCAGACCGAGCATCTCATTCAAGGGTCCTTTATTTTACTTTCGTTACGTTTTTCTGTGTCTTTCTCGCCACGAATGACGAGTCAGCTAAGCTCCGTCATATTCCTGATCATTCTGTAGTATCCTCCCTAAACTTTAACACTCCTTTTCTGCCCACCATCGACTAATTGACGGGCGGTAGTTTTACCTCTGCTGTTCATTAAGACGTTCTTGGTGCAAATTTACTGCGCAAGTTCAGCAATTTCTCTGCCAAGCTACGAGTTATTCTTGCCGATCGCGGCTGTCTTTCAATCATGCTCAAGGTAGATAGATAGATAGATAGGTAGACAGATAGATAGATAGATAGATAGATAGATAGATAGATAGATAGATAGATAGATAGATAGATAGATAGATAGATAGATAGATAGATAGATAGATAGATAGATAGATAGATAGATAGATAGAACAGCTCCACTGCTTATCAGCCTTCTTAACCTTTATGAGAAGTAACCGACAATGACACCACGGAAAGTATAGGGGGTGCTATGAGTATTTATTTATTTATTTATTTATTTATTTATTATTGCTACCCTACAGGCCCCGAATAGCATTGAGTAGGGGTAGGGGGGGGGGTTACAGAAAAATCCACACAAGTAAAGCATATAAAGGAACTACATCGAGGAAGAAATGAAGAAAATTGTACAATGAATGGGGAAAAAACGCTGTAGCATAGAATGAAGTACAATAAAAAATATAATATCATATTTATACTGAAATCAAGGGAACATATAAACTTTCACAAGCTCACGAAATTCCTTAGGGTCCTTTAACTAAACAATTCACCCATGAAGGCTATTTCAAAGTGTGATAGCGCGTGGCAAAGCAATGTTATTCCATGAATGTGTATGGCCGAAGATGCGTTTTAAACTGAGATGGTTGTGAAGACAACTTGATGTGCGCGAAGGAATTTCAATGAATAGGCGACAGTTCTACAAGTTATAATGGTACTTATGAAAGAGGCATAGAAGGGTGAAAAAGCGGCGGGAATGCAAGTTAGGAAGGGCAATATCGCATTTGGTTTGGGTGATGTTGAAACAGCGATTGTACTTCGAAGTTATGAAGTGGTTGTGCTTTGAAGTTATGAATTGCGATGCAAATCCGAAGAAACGTAATGAAATTTGTAAAGCGTGGACGAAAAGATAACTTCCGCTGGCAGGGATTGAGCCTGCGAGCTTCGAACAACGCATCCCACTAATCGAGCTACAGCGGCTGCTAGTAACTATAGAACGCATATGTATTCACCTAATCAACCTTTAAGCGAATCCGGTACAGCAGTGGTGTTTTACATTAAGGAACTCCCGTATCGAAGTTGGTTTCCGCGATGGGTTCACATGGTGCAGACTAATAAGCCTTACAGAAAGCGTGTTCCCATTCTGCCTTCGGGCAGAATGAAGGCTGCGCCCATGGGAAAGAAAGGAAGAGACTGAGCCCATGGGAAGCGGTCTTGCAAGCGTCTATCCTGAAAATCGATGTGAAAACGCTGCTCTGTTCTTGACGTTGATAATTGGGATTCTTGGTTATTTTGCGTGGAAATATGTCGTGGCGCTAGCAGACACGGAAGACCATAGCGAGTGGCTCACAAGTAACCGCATGCCCAAACAAGGCTGCACTCAGTAGCGGCCTTTTTTTTTACGTTAACGTAACCTCCTCCTCACGTGTTCCATACATGTGCGGCTCGCAGCCACCACAGGTATTCCGAAGGTTGCATCGGGCAAGTACGCAGGAACAAAGTTATTTGTACGGTCTTGGTATATTGAGGATAATTTTCGCTTTCCTGACTTTATTTTGGAATTTGCGCTTTGCACTGTGTGCAAGCATGTGCATCATAGTAGTGTTCTCGGAGAGAGGACTATAATAGCCAGGTCGTCCAATACGCCATGAAATATGGCGCAAAGAGGCTTGAGCCTCCATCTCGGTCTCGGAGAAACTATATTCTGCGACGCGTCGGCAAACACTGTCGCCCCGATGTCAACTTAATGGATACGAATACCACGGTCAGGGTGTGTCCGTTACCACAGCTATACAAGCTACGCGTATGTTTTTTTTTTTGCGAACTGCATTGGCTATAGGCGACACGCCGAAAAGAGATGGCGCGCGAAATTATGCACTCGTCTGAAATACCTATACATTAGAGGAATAAGAGATGACGCAACGCCCGCACTTCTATCCCCTCGCAGACCGTTAATTTTCATTAAATGTCCGGCAGGGACGGCGTGCTGGACCAAGCACTCGGCAAAAGCGACAACCTCAGCAATAATTTCGTCCCCACCCGTATCGTCTATATAACGTCGATTCTTGGGTTACGTACTCTGATGACGCCCCCTTTTTGCTGTAAGCACCGATTCCTTTGGTCGAACATCCCTCGTATCGTACAGTCACGGCTGTTGCCGATTAAATGGCCAGAATGCATTGGCGCACTTCCATTTATTAAGGGTCCCCTCCCCCCTCTATTGGTCTCCCCTCTGTCCCGACTGCACACGGCGCGCACCAATGGTTCCAAAGGCAGCATGCGTCCTTAGTGCGGATCAACCAGCGTTATACGCCGAAAGCTCTTTGCCGCTGCACGATGTCCCCCCCCCCCCCCGCGTGCACACCCGTATCCCTCTCACCCCGCCCCGGCACTCCGGCCAGACCGGCCTGTCGCCTTATCGAAATCACATGACTCATGTCGCGTCGAAACGTTTGTTTAGGACCACTGCAGGAGTTCCCCGGCCATCATGCTTGTCCAGCAGTGCTCTCCTCTTTCTCGCGCTCGCTTCCACCCAGATCACACTGCTTCGATTTCGAGAGTTGCGTCTCTTCCCTTTTTTCTTTCCAATCACTGCTCCACGGTGTTGAGAATGAGAAGGGGAGGGAAACGGGGGGGGGGGGGGGGACGCCGAACGACCTAAAGATTGGATCGTCAGCAACAGTGCTGCTGAGTCATAGCTGGTCTTTGTGGCTGCTTTTCGGGCTTATGAGACAGTGTGGCGACGGGCCAACAAAGAAAAAAAAAAGGAAAGCAAGGGAAACACGATACTTTCTTGAGCACCTCATACGCCTCTCGTACTCCCCCGTTCCTGATGGGCCGCTCCCCAGTTAAGCTCGCGGTGGCGCGCGACACGAGTGTCGCGCGTGTCGCTCGTATAGTGTATGCGCATCGCAATGTGATTGGGTGGGCGAGGCTTAGCAGTGACTGCCGAACTCGCTCCGGGTTCCCGTGCGAAGCCGCGCAGCCGTCACGCCGACAGCGACAGATTACACGTGGGCCCGCGGTCTTCTCTTCCCGATCGCAGACCGCCACGGGATCTTACGGTGGTGCGGGCCTTTGCATATCAAAAGAGTGCGCCGCTGTTCTCTATGCGACGGTGGGGGTCGGATGCGACGGGGGTTGGGGGTGGGTTTAGAGGCTGACTACGGTACGCACCGCCGAGCGCGTAGTGCACCCGGGCGTTCATTACCATATCAAGCGGAGAGCAGCGGTTCAGATAAGGATGTAATGAGCCTTCGCAGCGCGGGCTTCCACTGTGCACGCACTACATAGGGCCACGAGGGAACCGCAGCGGATGAAGAGGAGGAGGCGCGCACGTTAATTTCACCGCAAGTCGTGCGCGCGCGCGCCTCCCTTCGATACTTGAATTAGCGCCAATTAAGCGTCCGTTTGCAGTCGTGCCGAGGTGGACCAGGAAGAGGCGGCGGACGAAGAACAAGCGATGGTTGCGGTAAGGCCGGCAATCGGAGAACGGGGGAGGAATTGAAGAGGGCCGCTTATCGAAGGTCACTCACCCATTGTCGATGTTGTGCGGGTTCTCTCACGCGATGTAGCCCGGTGCACGGAAGAGTCATGGCGCCATAGAGCACGCCGGCTGTCCGGGTCGAACGTGAATGGGCATTATAGCGAACCTGTTGCTGCCGCGTGTAGGCCCCGCGAAGGTTAAAGCGGTAATGCGTACATGTGTGCCTACCTTTCGTTTTTATTAATTATTTCTTGATGTGGACCTCTTGCGAAATCCATCATTACCGTA
This sequence comes from Rhipicephalus microplus, assembly GCF_043290135.1. Classification (NCBI taxonomy): domain Eukaryota; kingdom Metazoa; phylum Arthropoda; class Arachnida; order Ixodida; family Ixodidae; genus Rhipicephalus; species Rhipicephalus microplus. Next base: position 146,284,275 of record NC_134703.1, on the reverse strand, counting down.
GACCAGCATGTCGAGCGTAAGGAGAAGGGCAAGCACAGACAGCCAGGCTGCGGGAGGCGACTGCAACGATAGTAGAACTATAATTGGTTTTTCAGGCTTACCCTCAGTTGCATATGATAGTACTACGTTTATAATGCCCGACAAACTATTACAGTGGGGTGGCTGAGTCAATGAAGTCATCCACCGCGCCCAGTCCCTATGACAAAAGAACAAAGACTTAACTAGGCAAAATTAACGAAGCGTTTCAATCGCGTTGAAAATCAAAGGTGGTTAGACAGGTACCCATGTATAAGAAGAAAAAACATATATAGTTTGCCGAAGCTTAGAGGGTTGTCAGGTGGGTCATGCAGTGTTTCTTTTATCGATTGCTTCTCCTGGCTAGAATTGGACTTCGTGTACGTGCAACTATTTCTCGTCTGACTAATCAGTGAACGAAGTAAAGCCATGGTAAACAAAAAATGTCGATCCCGAATATCTATCGCGAAGTCGAAGCTCTCACATCTTTCTGTTTGCAAAAAAGTCACGTCTCTACACAGGTACAAAGACCAACCAAATTTTAGAAACTTTGAAGCATTCATTCTGAATAGAGAATGGCTTGGCTAAAACCAAAATCTTTAACGTTACTAATATACTCTGGTTAATCACTAAGGCAGTTACTTTTGATTATATGAATTACGACAGTTCCATGAAATTGAATGAACGTGGATAGCTAGTACGATGCAAGCCCCACTGTGGTGGTCTGGTGGCTAAGGTACTCGGCTGCTGACCCGCAGGTTGCGGGATCGAATCCCGGCTACGGCGGCTGCATTTTCGATAGAGGCGAAAATGCTGTAGGCCCGTGTGCTCAAGTTTGGGTGTGCTTTAAAGCACACCCAAACTGCGTCTCTCATAATTATATGATGGTTTAGAGACGTTAATGCTCACATATAAATATCTAGTACGGTGCACGAACGCATAGGCGTAACGAAAAGCCTTGCTCTTTCGAGCACAGAATACGGCCATGGCTAACGTTCTTTAACGCTGTAGTGTCACAAATAAGTAGCTCGTTTTTAAGAAATCGCGGTGTCGGTGTCGTGATCACTGGTTGTGAGCTAAAAATTGCCGTTTTCCGTTAAAAACATTTAGACAAATGTGAATAATTAAATAAATAAAAAAACTTGGAGGATACTTGCGCCTCACGTTCAATAGTAAAACGGCATATAGCGTGATGGCACTTCCGTGCGCATCACCTTTCCAATTGTCAGCCTGGCTTTAGCGTCTAAAGAAAGGATATTTAGTTACATCACGACAGTATATTATTGTTTGGGGTTGTTACGTCCCAGAACCTCGATATCAATATGAGGGACACTGTATAGTGGAGGGTGGCGGAAATTTTCATCCCTTGGTGTTCTTTAAAGCGCACCCATATTGCACAGTACACGGGCCTTTATACCATTTGACTTCCATAGAAATGCAACCGCAGCAGCCAAGATCGAAACCACGACATTCGGGTGGACAGCCGAGCCCCACGACCACTACACCGCAGCGGACGTCGCTAGATGGCCTTGTCATGCGCAAAGTAATCAAGGAGAAGTCATTAATGAATGGCAAACAGGTTAACATGGCATGTTCAATACACTGATCTGTGAAATGGTATGCAAGGCATGAATACGTGTTGGAGGTGAGAAATCTGCACTTTTCCAGGGCCTATGCACGCAAAAAATAATTAATCACCGCCACAGATTAAACGAGAAAATTCAGCGCGAGCAATGGCTACCGTTTTGCTCGGGATGAGTACATGCATGTACCAGCAGTGATATTTTACGTTTATTATTGAATGTAGAAAATATCGATTTCACTCATCCGTTGTGTTGCCTATACAACCACTCGACGTGCGGCTTTTCATGTAATATGAATATCAATTATGAAAAAAAACATATATTTTACTTTTAGTAGCCATTCTCTCTCACATAGAGCAATCAACTGATGGCTTTTTTTTAAAGCAACCTTAGCGCAAACCATTGACACTGGTTTGACAGCTTCTGAGCGAATATATTGATACATAACAGTCGCTAAAGACGGCTGCATGAAAGAGAAGGACGAAACGAATTTCATTTGATGCTGGACTGGCGCCATCTTGCTCGTCGAGTTCTGTGCGTTCTAAATAGATTATTAATGAAGTTACTCGTAACAATATTTTTTTTCTCCACTTCTCAAACATCAATAATATTAGAGTTAACAGAGGCAAGTTATTCACATGTGTAGGGATGCAAAGTGTCAATAGGGCGGCAACTTATATGGATAGCTTAATTAACACTAATAATGTTTATGTTACTGTCGGAAACCCAATTTTAAATGAAGCAAACAGTGAAGAATACAAAGAATACTGCCATACCAAATGGCTGCTCCATGATTATTGCGAAAAACTCACAGGTTCTATTATGAATCCGCCTAAGATGACTCTAAGGCGAAAGCTACCCTTTTCACCTTTTTTCTAGCTGTTATTCGATTGTGTTGTACGACCACCGCAGAAGTGTCAACGGCACGTGTACTATCTATAGCAATCGCTCTCGGGTTATAGAATAATGAAGAGATTTAAACTAGGTACATGGTAGTCGACTTAGCGATCGTTCCGCATCACTACCTCCACGTGCAGTGTTGAAAATAGTGCGCGCATCGTAAATGGCACACGTTCTACGCAGGAGCCAGGGTACGTCGGTTTCACTGCTTTCGAGACATATGCGAGTCAAAATGCGGCGACTGTTTCTCGCACGAACGTAAGCTGAACCGTAAATTGCGAAACTGAATTCACGATTTCAATGCGACGTTTCAAAGGTGAAGAAGCGACGGGGTTATTTGAGTTTCAGTGTGCAACCTCTTGATGAGAGCTCTCTGACGCAAAATGATCATAACCATCTTTTTCGTTTATCGGAAACTTCCATTCTGGGAATACCGGCCCCCCACGCGCCTGCCGCGTTCAGAGCAACATCATTATTCTGTCACAACGATATAGCGATCCTTTCCTATTGCAACTCCATACTAGGTTAAGCACCTCGATTATTTCTTTTCCTTTTGATACGACTCCTAATCATCCCGATTGCCATCTTTTCGCCAGTAGTTGTGTGTACATGCGCATGCATTCGAGATGGTTTCATATCTGCGTGCTTCATCATACTTTTCTTCGGAAATTTGCCACCGAAGTGGCATCCCGATTAGGTTTCCTGCTCGAAAGCGACCTTCGGCTTGCTTCGTGCTCTGGGTCAGAGTCCAGCACGCTAGACGTGTGCGGCAACCAACAAGGATTGGACGTCATAAATTGCCATCGGCGCTCAAAGAGCTCCGTACAGAGCCGTCTTCCAATACCACCGCAGAACTTCTCCGGCGAGAGCAAAAATTAGCGGCTGAACGCTTGGAAAAGGAAGTCACGTATTCGGCCTTCGTCCTTCCCCTTCTTTCCTTCTTTCTTCCTTTCTTTCTTTTTCTTCCTTTGAGCGTGGCCGTGCAGTCCTAGCGAAGTTCGGATGCCGACGTGGATCAATTGAAGGTGGACGTGGTACACGTCTGGCCTTACGCGCGGAGGGCCTCACATGGCGGAGTTTCATACGCCGTATAGTCGCCCGGCCCTTGCGTGACGATAAAATAGAATCCTCCGCGGCTTCAGTAGCAATTGGGGGGAGATCCCGTCATTCCTGACAGAATGCCAATTTCTTTGTGTCCAATCGAAGGTAGCAGTCATCTAGAGCAAAATACCGGGTTGCACGTTGGTGGTCACCAGACAGCCGCCCGGGCCGTACGTGTCGGCAATTTCATGGTCGCCACCACGGCAGCGATGGCCGTTCGTCTCTTCGCCGGGCAGTTACTGCGTGTCGTTGGTTGTCAGTCGAAGTATCGGGACAGGTGTCTTCCTTTCCCTGGCACTCTGGCGTCTGCCATTGTGTAATTTCTATCTTCGTTTTCGATCACGGATATGTTTTTCTTCGTTTTGCGAAGAGCCAACGGCCTGTCAGGATTGTTTTGTCACGTCTTCGCGCCATGGCCACTGCGGTGTACTTCAGGGCGAGCGGGCGAAAAGAATATGTGCTTGTGTGAAAGAAATGAGTGTCAATTTTCTAGCAGCATCATATGCGTGCCATCAGCTCGTGTGTGCTGGACGAACTCAGTAGCTGTGGTTTCTTTCTCGGCTTCCGCGAACAAGCTAAGTATAGACAGCACTTTAAGACAAACTCCGTCCCTGTGGTGCAGTAGCTACGGTACACTCGATGGCTGACGGAAAGGTAGCCGGTTCGACAAGGCCACAGCTGTCGAGTTTCGATCGGAAATGCCAGATGCTCGTATACTATGCGAAGTCATTACACAATAAAGAGCACCAGATGGTCAAAATCGCCGTTTTTATACGCAAAATTCTATCTTGGCCTCTAAGGATGATGACATGTGGGGTTTAACGTCCCAAAACCACCATAGAGACGCCGTAGTGGACGGCTCCGGAAATTTCAACCACCTGGAATTTTTTAACGAGCGCCCAAATCTGAGCACACGGGCCTACACCATTTCCGCCTCTATCGGGAATGCAGCCGCCGCAGCCGGGATTCGAACCCACAACCTGCGGGTCAGCAGCCGAGTACCTTAGCCACTAGACCACCACGGCGGGGCATGGCATCGAAGGAAGGCTGTTCAAAAGAATGGAGAGCAACTTGAAAGGACGGAAGCTAGATATGAGCACTCCAAACAGTCCCACGCAGTTCTACGCTGTATAGAAGGCTATAGCTCAGCGTGCTGTGCTCAGTTCCCTCCTTTTCACCCCGCCCCTAATACATATAACAAGAATGTGGCCCCCGAGGAGTGCACATCACGATTTACGCCGATAATATATATATCTGGAGCGCTTCAAGTTCACATTATATCACCAAACAACACATTCAAAAAGTTTTACAGAACCTCTATACGTATCTGGCTCCCCTAGGTATGCACTTTTCTCCAGAAAGGAGCACAGCAATCATTTTACGAGAAAGAAAATGCCAAGTATCCTCTCCTCCTCGGTGGTCGGCTGCTGAACCATGTACGATCTCAAAGGTTTCTTTAAACAGCCATCAGCGGAAATCTTTCCTCGTTTTCTCATTCATGTGAAGACACTACGGGCGATAATAGCTGCGGCACCACAACTCCTCAATTTCGTGGCGGTGACACGATGGGGATTTAAACCCCATTCAGCGGTTCTGCTTGAGAAAGCGTATATAAAAGAATTCTTGCGTTATTGCCTACCGGTATACTTAACCGAGTATCACCAGGAAAAAAGATAACTTTAAAATCTGAAACAATTGTCTACGAATCTGTCTAGGGCCCCCGAAGAGCTCATCAGCCACGGGAAGTGTAGCGGAAGCAGGATGTTTCCCGATAGATGCCATCTCTACTCAAGAAATCATGCGCACTGATTCTCGACATCTTCTACAAGGAAAACAGAATGTTCTGCTTCGAGTAGATGTTGATCGATATGTGGGGTTATACGTCGCAAAACCGCTATATGTTCATGAGAGACGCCATAGTGGAGGGCAGCGGAAATATCGACCATCTGGGTTTCTTTACCGTGCACCCAAACCTGAGCACACGGGCCTACATCATTTTCGCCTCCACTGAAAATGCGGCCGCCGCAGTCAGGATTTGATCCCGCGACCTGCGGGTCAGCAGCTGAGTACCTTAGTCACTAGACCACCGCGGCGGGGCTACAAACTAGATGTTACCGACAGCAATTCTGCATTCGGCCAAGGCCAAGTTTTGCAAATGCTGTAACTTATTGCTATTATATCGGTAGCCACAGAAGCTAATGCCTCCGAGATGTCCTTCCTGGACCTTGTCGCCTCTTAATATTAAACTATTTGTACCAGGCATCAACGGAGCAAAGAGACGCATCGCACAGACCGTACAGCTCCAGAATACTCTTTTTGACTTAGCCTACCACTATACTTAGCATTCTCACATTTACACCCACGTCTCAACCATTCAGGAGACTTCCTCATACGGCCATTCTGTCCCCTCTACAAGACAAAGTCTATCTTATAGGCTACAGCGCATGCTAGACATTCTCAACGACAGCAGAACTCCATGGCATCAAAATAGCTGTCCTCTATGTCCTGCGCCAAACGCCGAACCGACAGTATAATCTTCAACGACTCCAAGAGAGCACTACAAATACTCTCAAACCTCTGAAAGGATACAAATCATTATCCGATTTCATTCGGTATGGCGTACTTACATCACTTGGCCATTACCTCAGGTCACTTTATCACATTTCAATAGATACCAGCCCATTGAGGCACGCGGGCTAATGAAAAAGCAGATGGAGCGGCCCTCAAAGTACTTCAATATCACAATTATAGGCGAAACTATTTGACTAAATATGTGGCTTCCCAGCTAAAGAGACTTGCTTCCCAAGAAAAGAGGAGGCTCTGGAACCTCTCGACACATGATTATACTTTGGCCATCTCTATCGACTGACATCTATCAACTATAGGCTCCCATCCAGAATTTCTTGACAACTAGAAACACCATATCATCGCCTTCAATTGTACAGTGCTTATGGAAACAGCTTACGGTACCGCTTCGCTCAAGTAGAAAGTCCATACAGCAATACCTGTGGCTCTATAAAAAAATGTAGAACATACTTTGAATGCAGTGCGTATGCTGATGAACATGCGCTGTATGAACATTATATGCATTTGATAACCCGAAAAACTTTATCCATTTAGTGTGTCTAGGACCCTTTAAGCTGCCTCACGCAACAGATGCACGCGATGAAGCTTTCATTCCAGTATTAGAACAATATCGGTCAGCTTGACAAACTGTAGTGGCACTTCGAAAGCACGTAACAAGTTCCTTTATCAGCACATGTTTCTGCCCAGAACAGAGAAAAGCCATTCTCTATATTTACTTTTTTATTATATTTCAACTTTAACCTTTTTTTTCTCGCTTTCTAATGTCTTTTAGCCCACTATCCCCTTTTCCACGCAGAGTAGCAAGTCAGCGATCCACACACGCCGGCTAAATTCCTTGCCTTTCAACAAAGAGTTCTCTCTCTCTTCTTACTTCTTATAAGTTTTTGTTTGGTGTTTTTTTTATTGTCAGGAAAACCACTTGAGCAGACCCATCCTGATCAGAACAGGCGAGATTTAAGAAAACAGCTAGTCCTGAGAATTCTTAGCTCAGGCAAGCTTGGTGGTTAGCGACGCAGGCGTGTCAAATCTAAGTGCACTCACTTGACTAACATCTTTATTGAATTTATCAACGTTTCATTTAACTTTTGTTTTCCTCGATTTGAGCGAGTGGGCGACGTGGGCCCTTTTATGCCACCATTCATCACATTGCGACCGGTCAAGGGCTGATCAAGTTATCATTATAGAAGAAGAGAGCTTGAAAATTTGCGATAATCAACGTGAGGCAGTCACTGAGACAATCAGGACAATCAGGTCATTGTTGCTAAATCTACCAGCAAAATGTGCGAAGCGAATTTCCACCAAAATCTAGAAAAGAGAATTAAGAACAGGCTGAAATGCAAAAAAGAATTTCGCGGGTTTAACCACAATCTGGAAGCTTTCGTATTGTTCGGGGGCCCATGCTTTTTTTATGCTGTTGTTTCTTCTGAAATCTTCCAGCCCTCTTCACGCACCTGCTAATCTCGGAGCTGTGCCAACTACACAGTAGTCTGAGGAATCTAATTAACTGAGCGCCAAAGTCAGACAAAGGACCACAGCGGTGCACGTGTGTTCTTGTGCGTTGGTGCCAAAGCGGAGAACAAAAGACCCCTGCGGCCTGGGCAACAAAAGTGGACTGGAGGCGCATGGAACGCCCACAACGCAAACTGTCGAAGTTTCCAAGTGAGGCCCTTGGGTAATGAGTGAATCGGCAAACAAAAAAAAAGATACAGGGAGTAAGAAGGAGGACCATCCCCGACAGGAATATCAGGGAGAGTAACGGACAAGGTAACTGAAAGGAACCGGAAACACGGCGATTTCTCTATTTTCTCTCCCCACGTCTTGCTCCTTTCGTTTGTGTTCTTTGCTCTAGTTGCCTGTTACGTTCACTTCACTAACATTCTCCGGGATATACTTAGCCGCAAGCAGATCTTACGGTGTGCGCACACAGCCGGTCCACCCGACCCAACTCTCCGGCAATCGCTTCTGCGCAAAAAAGGGAAAAGAAGGCAGGACAGAAACGAAAGCTGAGAAAAAGGGAAAAGTGTACATAAAAAAACAATGGACACACAAAGGCTGAGTTGAAGAGAGACGTGAGGTGGGGGAGAATCAACGCGATTTGTATCCGGCCAGGCGGAGCCCACAATGTAGAAATTTATCTGGAGCAACGCACGAGACAGCCAGCAAAAAGCAAAGGCGGTGGAGGGGGATCTTCTTTTGTTTGTGCAGACTTGGCAGCAGCGAACGCCGCGGGAGGCGACCGGTCGCCGGCGCTTCGAGGCCCTGACAGTTACGAATGCGTGAACACGCATGTCCGAGTACAACACGCCGTCGGCGAGACTGACGGGGCACCACCGCCGCTGCCTCGGACTCGCCTCCTCACTCTTAACGTTCGTAGCACGGTAATGGTAAGGGGCAGGGGGGCTATATCTCGCCTTTTTGCCTAGACGCGTTTGTTCTGCCGCTAACGCCGTTTGATGTGGCAAGCGACACGCCATTGATCTGGTCGAGTCGAGGGGCAGTCGCCGATAAGATAGCGCATTGCGACGAACACTTGTCACCGTACAGGACAGTTGTGTAGTGCGTTGAGAGATCTAGTACGAACGGAGGAGGCAAAAGGCGAGTGAAAAGGCGGGATGCATCAAGTTCAACACAAAGGACGACGGCGCGTGCGAGATAGCGGAGGTTACGTAGCCACGCACTTCGTATTGAGAGAGAAATACGTAAGTGGTGTGACGCAATCGGACGCTGCAGTACGCAAGGCTGGAGGGGGTGCACCGTCTGAGCGTCAGCCGAAAGACTGATGAATGGCACGTCGGAGGCTTAGCTGTACGGCAGGGCATATCGACAGGGGTGGCGGACGACTCGAGCCTTGATTGCGAATGTTCGGGGATTTCGGGCGTTGCTCTTTCGAGAATTCCAGCGAAAAGACTGTACGAGACGGATCCATCGTGCGCAATGGAGGACGGCACGTGTCGCACAGCGTTGAGCGGGCCCAGCATTTGCGCAATTACGTGAGTCACACGAGAATTCACCACCTATAGCGCGTGCCGGAGGTTCGGGACCCAAGAATCAATGACAGCGCGATGACTTTATCGCGCGTTAAAGTGCATTGCTCAACAAAAGTTCATGCACCGCATGCAAGGAGTGAATTGGGACTCGCTGGGCCAATGGCTGGAAGAGGGGAAGTCGCGGGAACTTGATGAATCTGTAGAGATGCAGTCCGAATAAATGGCGAATTCGTTTGTAGTTTCGGGTATGTATGCATGTCCTTTTTCGGAGATTTATTGTATAACATTGCTTTTTTTGTTGTTCTGCGGCTGCTTACCTCAATTATGACAGAAACTATTTGATCAGTAAGACAGAGATCATAAGGCTTACGTAGGTACCTCAGTAATACTGATTGTATTACAGGTACTAAATTTTCATGAGAGGTACTACATTGTCACTCACATCTTTGTCTAATACCGAGCCCACAGAAAATGAGTCTGATTTTGACTAGCCTGCAAGTGATATTGCTACGTGCGTTTCGCAAGCCAACATTTCGAAATGGACTGCCATGCATTTTTTTAATACCATGCGCCTTAACCATAACTCTCTAAACATGCCGTAATTACAGAACTTCACGGCCTTTCTCTGACGAAGAATAGGCTAAACGCTGTTCTTCACCAATTCAGACAGAATCTAAATTCAGCACCCACGTTATACTTAGATCATTTTCATAAAGTTTTTAAACAAAGAACTCAGAGGTGCGCGACTCAGTTTGCCAAGTTACGCAGTAACACCTCTTCGCAGCTGGTCATTTTGCGTTCGAACACATCTCGCGAAAGGCCGGCTCCTCGCTTCAACCCTCTAAACCAACGTCGCTTCTCCGAGTAATCCATCAGTACACAGGTAAGGGCCATCACGCAAGGTACTTCACCATGCGAGAAGACCTCCCGCAAGCAGTCGGTGCCGTCTCGACGCCGGAGAGAAGAATTCGCCGAAGAGAAAGCGTAAGAGAGATCACGCGGCTGGCCACACCTCTTCTCTGTGGAGCCTAGAACAGCGCTCATTAGGAGCAACTTTTCCGCGCGAGCTGACATCGGACGGTCGTCAATGGAGCTCAGTAGCGAGCGACAGAACAAGGCAAGCGTGCGAGACCTTGCAACCAACTCGGGCGCTCACGCAGGAACAAGACAGGGAGCGCCGCTCGAGCGCGTCGGTATATAGACAAGAAGCGCTGGCCCGGCACGCGAGACGGCACTTGGCGTGCCTGTGTCCCCATCACCGCCCACTCACTCAGCACTGCCTCGAACATGGAACATGTAGGAACCCAGTAGGGAGTCTCAGAGCTGGCCTGTCTGTCGTGAGCGCTGCGAGGGGTCTTCATAAGCGTGAGAACAACGTGACGAAGAACCTCCTTAGCGCACTAACTCAACGCTAACTTTCAAGAACATTTAATAGCGAAATGAAGACTATGTGCGATATGGAGGCATAGGTAAGTTGGCTCTGTCTTGTTTAGGAACATGGATGCGGTGAAATGTGTGGCTAGAGGACACGAGAGAGAGACAGAAAAGCAGAGGAAAGACAGAGGGACGGAGGTTAACCAGGTTGCTACTCCACACGGGGAAGGGGGATATGGGAGAAAAAGAATGAAGCGCGCGAACCTATAAGTTGCGCACACGGAGTGGACGAAGAGAGGACTAGGAAGTTGGTAACCAAGAACAGCGTTACTGAAACTGTAAAATGGACAACTGTGAGTCGAAAACAAGAAAGATAGCGAACGCAGCAAGTGGGATCCAGAGGGAAAACCCATAAATAACAAGGAGAATAAAGGAAGAAGTAAAATAGAAATGAGGCAGACGAAATGGTACCACCACCTTAGAAAGTCGCTCGAGTTTTTCCAATTCTAAATCCTGAAAAGGCGCCCTTATGCCTTTTTCGTTCGGTCAACTTGACAAGCTGCTTATGCAAGGTAATGGCGAAGATGATTAACGCGCGACTTCAGTGGTGCAACAAAACAGATGTGTTCTCTAACTACTTAACGGGTTTTCGAAAACAGATGCACAATGGATGCTAGATATGTGGAACACCAACGCACCTGTGGTAACGTTATGGTTGCGGTATTTTTTGGACATGAAGAGGGCATTTGATGCCGTCAGTCATGTGCAAGTTCTAGTAGTTATGCTGGAACGCGGACTGTCCGGTAGGTCCTTGCAATGGATTGCTAATTTCTTATCAGGTCGCAAAATATTTGTCCTGACGGTTGAAGGAAAGAGTACTGATTACGATGTTAAGCAGGTAGTGCCTCGGGGTAGTGTGCTTAGCCATTAAACTGCGTCATAGATGATTTAGCAAGAAGACCGCCACCTAACTTGTGATTCTCACTGTATGCAGATGATGTGTGCATTTGGGCATCTGTAAATAATGTCCAAGTAATTTTGATTGCATTAGAAGACGGCATAAATATCATCTACGACTTTTAATTGAAAGAGGGGTGGTTCTGAGACATGCGAACACAGCTGTGTTGCCCTTTACTCGTGAAAAGTTCAAATATTTCAACTTTAGTTTCGAAGGACAACCTTTACAGATTGTGACACAGCATCGACTTCATGGAAGAATACTTTATCGACAGCTATCCGGGACACCGCACATTAAAAAACTCAATAATTACGCTAATGCAACAGTGAACGCACTTCGCAGAATTACTGGCCCTTCATAGGGCGCCTCAATATTGTCACTCTCACTGTTCATAATGCTCTAATACGAGAAAAAATCGCATATTCTGCGGCAACTTTACACGCCATTTCACCCACGTCGAAACAAAGACTGCGAAGACTTTTATCTAGGAAATTACGCATATGTTTAGGAGTTCCGCTAGCGACTTTTGATTCTATCGTAATAACAGAGGCTCGCCAATCTCTATTGGCAGTGATGGGAAGTATAAAAACATGCTGACGCTTTTTTCTCTTTCAGACACAACGTGAAAATCGCCCATTGCATCTGGAGATATTACAGAAGAATGGAAGTTGTGTTCATTAAGAAATAAAGGACACACTTCTGGCACATTTATACGATATGAGTTTTTTACCTCGACATCAATTTTTCTGCATGGCTGCTCACGGATACCAAATATTAAAGTGTCAGTGGGTGGCTTTAACAGAAAAAAATGACATGTTCATTCGAGCCACACAACAGCTAGCGCTTTACCAGATATATATGCAATATCCCCGCTACATGCACTGATGGATCCAGTCTAGCAACATCTTCAACTTCAGCCTTTATTCTACCACACCTCAATGTACAAGATTCATTTAAGTTATCTCGCCTGACATCCCCTAAAACAGCTGAACTGTTGGCTTCTCCAAGTGCTTTAAAATTTACCAATTCTGTAAGAGATGCTCAAAAATAAATAATATTCAGTGATACAGAACCGGTATTAACATCACTACGCAGCACAATAGAGAAAACAATAAATGATAGCCTAATGTACGAAACACTTAAAGAGCTCACACTGGCAACCCAAAAGCACCATGACATATTGTTTGAGTGGATACCGGGACATCGAAACATAACTGGCAACATAGCAGTTGATGAATCATCATGGCAAGCACAGTACAAAAAGGTTTTGCTCTCTATTACTATGTCGAAAAATAATTAAGCTGCATTTTAAAAACAAAAGTCTCTTAATATGAGTAAAAATACGTGGTTTGACTGAAATTCCAAATGCTCTGATGTATATGATAGAGATTCACTAATCGACATTGAAATTCCATTATCCTTAGACTGAATTGTCAAAACCCTTATTCATTGATTAAGATTAGATACTGCATACACCAAGTGTTTTTACACAGAATTGGCCGCGCTAAAACTTCAGAACGTCATTGCAGATATGTAGATGAAGACATTTATCGCCTCCTTTTAAAACGTTCACAACACGAAACACCAAGGCGCTGACTTAGGTTATCCTTAATGACTTTAGATCACAGACCCTTCAGTGTAAGGAAACTTTTGGGCCCGTGGTCACCAAGACGTTTACAGAATAGCGCCGTAAAATCATCGAAAGTTTTCCTCGAAGACTATGGCATTCTTGGCCGACATTAGTGAGATTCAGTTTTTTTTATGCGGGACAGATAGGTACGGGACACATGACTGTTGTGTTAAGTATGGAACTGTTATGTTGACAATTATGTGACTGTGTGACTGTACGCAGTGGGTCATGTTCAATTTGTTAAGATCACTATATATGCACGTACATTTATTTATTTATTTATTTTATTCATACTGCAGCCCATGATGAGCTATGTCAGAAGTGGCTACAACATCACGCGTAAAGCGCAGACGAAAATCGGTCATTGGCAAAGCACGAACAAACCCAGGCAGGGCATTTCAACGCTAGATTGTTGCAGGAAAGTAGCTATATTTGAACAAATTACTTCTATATTAAAACGGCAGGAGATTAAGATTATGCGAGCTACGACTGCAGGAAAGTTGAGCAAGCTGAAAAAACTGGTTTAAGTCGACAGAACGTGGGGACTCAATCAAGGAATGCATGAACGTTAAGCTTTCCTTGTGGCAGCGTGTTGCTAGAGTGCTCATACTTAGATTAGAAAGCTTGAAAGAGAATGAAAAGTGCCTATGGTAGTGATTGTAGAAAAAATATAATAGATTTTTTAACAGACTTAATCCTGTTTATATCATTGTTATGAAATGGATTCCAAATATTAGATGCAAATTCTAGGACTGAATGGATTAGTGTTCTGTACGTGAGCAGTTTGGGTTCTTGAGGAGCTACTTGAAGGGTGCTTTCGAGATAGCCCTGTCTTTTTAATGATTTAGTACATATTGTTTGAATATGTTTGCTCCAGGATATATTGTCAGTAAATAGAAGTCCTATAGATACTTGTACTCGAGTACTTTGACAAAAGAACAATTATTGAAAGAGTACGTGAAAACTGAGGGAGCTAGAGTGAATGTCACTGAAACAGTTTTCGTGAAGTTTATACTCATTTGCCAGGCATTGCACTATGAGCAAAAGTGGGAGAATGCGTCATTAAGAATTGTGTGGTCTTCAGTAGATATAATAGTGTGGTAAAAAACGCAGTCATCGGCATATAGACGCATGCTGGTTGTTAAGTATTGTGGCAAGTCATTATTGTAAGGCAGAAAGAGAAGAGGGCCAAGGACTGTATCCTGCGGCACACCTGAGGATACATTAGTAACAGGGTGGTCAGACGCACTGTAGGGTACGTATTGGGAGTGATCTGACAGAAAACTGGCAATCCAGTCTACTAGTTTAGGCATATTTAGAATGAGGTTTAAGGTAAACAGTAGTTTATGTCCCACAGTGCCAAAAGCTCTGGACAGATCTATAAAAATTTGCGTTAACTTGTGTACCAAGGTCTGGTGCTTTAGCAATGTCATGAGTGAATTTCACTAGTTAAGTTACGGTGCTAACACCACGATGGAAACCATGCTGGCAGTCACTTAGTATACTATTGGTTTCCAAGTAATCCATAATATGTTTGTTAATTATATGCTCGAGTAGTTTACACTAATGAGAAATCATCGAAATCCGCCGGTAGTTCGTTAACATCTGCTTGTCACCCCATTTGTGCAACGGTAGAACGTCATGATGAAAGAACACATCCGGTTTCTAAAGATTTGTTAAAAATGGTTGTAAGATAAGAACTGGCTCAAATGAAGGATTGAACAAGGGAAGCGTTGCAAATATTGTCAGGACCACAGGACTTCTTTCTATACAGTTTTAGTACTAAATTAGGAAGACCAAGAAGAAACACACAGAGGTTACTAATTGCATTTGTGCTTCTACAGAAAAAAGGAGGAAGTTGGAAATTACCCCGAGTAAAAACAAATAGAAAGTAAGAGTTGAATGCAGATGCAATTATGTCGGAGTTATTTGTAGATGTCTGAATATTGTGAAAAAATGTATTATTATTTGTGGCACGTGGCAAGACAGATTGCCAAAACTTTTTAGGGTTGTTCTTCAGAAGCTCAGGCGATGATACTTCGAAATAGAATTCTTTGGCTGATTTAGGTCTAACTCGAAGTTCCTCATTGACTTCGTTAAACAGAGCAGACCTCGTCGGATTTCTGCTCGGTTTTGGGCACCCTATGCTGCTGAAACAGCGTGATAAATGTAAAAATGGTTCTTGACATCCACGATTTAGACAGGTTTTTATTTTTGTTTTGTCACACATGACGCAATGAATGCATGAGTATGAAATTTAAGAAAAATAGACCGAGGCATTGACATCATCACAGGCGCTCAATTGGAAAAAAATTATCAGAATTTTCACTTATCGTGTCAATAAGAGAAGCGTCATCAAAGGATAAAATTATCATATTTGAAAATCGAGTGTACAATGTGTGTGGCTTTTTTATTGATGACTCAAAAACTCTAGTTCTAGTAAAGCTTGACCTCTAGTATGTTGTTCTACTATCTGCTCAAGGCCAAATCACTGTACCAGCTCTAGAAGGATCCCCCATGAGCGAACCTCATGTTCAGTCAGTGTTAGTGACGGCCAAGATTATCAGGTGAATCGAAGTCACCTATGAGAACTACGTCAGAAGAAAATATGTTTTGCTCATGTGTAAACGTACTGAGGCACGATAACAAGTCTGGATCTGAACAGAGAGGTCTATATAGCGCGCCAACTATCACTGATTTTTTTTCAAGGTAAACCTTACACCAGACAGGCTTTAATCGTAGATTCATTCAACGGGCTTTAATCATAGATTAATCGTAGAGAAAATTTAATCGTACATTCAAAACAGATTTTTGTAGACGATTTCTTATGAAAAGCACCCCACCCCCACCTCGGCTATGCTTCCTGTCAGCATTGACAACATTAAAATCAGTTAGTGCTATTTCTTGATATAGTGTATGTCACTGTGGAGCCACGTTCTGTAACGCCTATAATATGCGGACAGTGAGAAACTACGAGGGCGAAAACGTCGGTAATCTTGTTAAGCAAATTATTAGCATTAACATTAATAATTTATAAGTTATCTAAGGTATGTAAGTTATGTGTCAGTTATGTGTGTTATGTAGTTTGTAAGTTCTATGGGATTGTTGGACACGTTGTTTCGAAATATCATATCCTAACTGTTATGCTAAATTGTATGTGGTATACGCTGCGGACCTTTTACGCTTAGAGACTTGGACATACCATGAACCTAGCTATGGAACACTTTTAAGTAATAAGGAGAGCCGGTGCCCTATTGGTGAGCCAACATCTCCGGTCCGGATCCCGTGAGCTGCACAACCTCGCATGCACAACCTCGCATGATGCGGTCCGGATCCCGCTAACTGCTTCTCTGTAATGTTCATTGCCAAGGAAAAGTGCGTATGGAACACGAGTGACAGCAACTTGCTGTTTCAGGTCCACGCTACACGACCTCTAATGAAATCAAATCACCAAGCAAAAATTCACGTGATCGGTCATAAGTGCGTTTTAGGAATAGTCTGGAAACTATATAGTTGAACGCATGCGAAATAAATTTCAGGATACTTAGCCAACAATAGTAGGGGTGTGCGAATACTTGAAAATATTAAATATTCGTCGAATAGTGTTAGTGTGAATACTTGAAAATATTAAATATTCGTCGAATAGTGTTAGACTCGAATAGCAGATATTCGAAATGCTGAATATTTTTCGAATACTTCTCGAATAGTTAACACTGGGACTTTTGTGAGGGAACAACATATTGGAACACCGAGTGAGCACATGAAAGCAGCCCGTTCTACTAAAGGCCCAAAAAGAGGTCTCGAATATATTGAAAACACCTTTTAGCCCATGCAATGGGTGCTGCAAAAAAAATAACCAGCTTACGTATACGCTGGCATAACCAATTCAAACATAGGCATTCCGATGTAGTTCTCAAGCAATCATCAGCTAAATATGTCACCGCAACTGGGCAATCAAAATACCTTTTGATTTCATATGAAAATTCTGGTACTTTGAAACGTTTCTGAACAGCAAAGAGATCATTATAGAATCCGCTACAGATAAAAAAAAACAAATACAAATTTGTACTTGACCCTGCGTTGCAAGACTACTAATTTTTAAAACTGAGTAATTTCTGGAAACTTCTTGTGTTTATTGAGCGGACATCAATATGTTATATGACCGGTCCTTTTCTTATAGGGGCTAAGCTCCTCAGGCAGCGTGTCGTTTTCTCGTTTGTAGTAGTAGTAGTAGTAGTAGTAGTAGTAGTAGTAGTAGTAGTAGTAGTAGTAGTAGTAGTAGTAGTAGTAGTAGTAGTAGTAGTAGTAGTACGTAGCCACCTCCAATTTATGAATTCGTCAATAGATGGTGGTGTGTATCATCATCATTATCATCATCATCATCATCAGCAGCAGCAGCAGCAGAATCGTCGTCGTCGTCATCGTCATTAGCATCATCTGCCTGACTACGTCCACTGCAGGACAAAGGTATCTTTGTCCTGCAGTCAACTTGGTCCTGTGTCTGCTGCTGCCAATTTGTACCCGCAAACCTCTTAATCTCATCTGCCCACCTAACCTTCTGTCTCCCCCTAATCCGCTTACCTTCTCTAGGAATCCAGTTAGTTACCCTTAATGACCAGCGGTTATCCTGTCTACGTGCTACGCGCCCAGCCCATGTCCATTTCCTCATCTGGATTTCAACTATAATATTCTTAACCCCAGTTTGTTCCCTAATCCACTCTGCTCTCTTCTTATCTCTTAAGGTTACACCTCCCATTTTCCTTTCCATTGCTGACTGCGTCGTCATCAATTTAAGTTGAACCCTCTTAGTAGGTCTCCAGGTTTCGGCTCCGTAGCTAAGTACCGGCAAGATGCAGCTATTATATACCTTCCTCTTGAGGGATAGCGGCAATCTACCTGCTATGGTTTGAGAGTGCTTGCCAAATGTGCTCCACCTCATTCTAATTCTTCTAGCTACTTCAGTCTCATGGTTCGGCTCCGTGGTTATTACCTGTCCTAAGTAGACATAGTCTTTACAACTTCAAGTGCACTATTACCTATCTCGACCGTGTATTCAGATTTGGGTGCATGTTAAAGAACCCCAGGTGGTCAAAATTTCCGGAGCCCTCCACTACGGCGTCTCTCATAATCATATAGTAGTTTTGGGACTTTAAACCCACGAAATCAATCAATCAATCATTATTACCTATCTCGAAGCGTTGTTCTACAAGTATACAAGTTATGTACAAAGGTAATTGCTAACATAATTAAGACAACATTACAATTCAATCCACCAAAGGAACAAGCTGGATTTCGAACAGGCTACTCAACAGTCAACGACATTCATACTATCAATGAGGTAATAGAGAAATTCTCAGAATATCAACCACTGTACCCAGCCCTCGTAGCACGGAGTTGACACTATCAAATAAATAAAAATAAAATAAATAAATAGTTGCACCTCTGCAGGCGGATATACCCTCGTTCAGTTTTGTACGAGTCTAGCGCTATTCTTTTTCTCGCACTTAGACTGCTATAACTTACACTACAACATTCACTCAAGTCCTACAGCGGCTTAGTAAATAAATTGAAAAATAGGAAATGACTGTTCTGAAGGACAGCAGTGTCAACGATCAAGCGGACAATCCAACAACTAGTCAACTACGCTGAGATATTAGCCAAATGACGTGATACTATAGTGCATCGGTCACGAACTAGCTGGTAGTCCTAGTGACTTTGCGGTCCTTGTGAGTGTGCGATCAAAATAATTTGATAGAAAAAAACAGCTTTATTTCGCATTGAGTGGGTTTTCGAACTGGACTACTACATAGGTGTCGGCTTAAAAGTCTTGTCTATAGACCTTTTTCTCTAAAGATTCTCTGAGCTGTTGTTATTGCGCGTGCCCCCCCACCTCTCCCCCGCCAAATGCACTGCCGAGACTGTGACGTCGGATTTTGTATTCTCGTGCAGCAGCCCAGAAAGAAAGAAATCGTCCTCTCTTAAAAAAGAGGGATACGAGTGGACAAGAAAGAAAGAAAGAAAGAAAGAATGAATGAAAGAAAGAAAGAGAGAAAAAAAGAAAGAAAGAAAGAAAGAAAGAAAGAAAGAAGAAAAGGAAGAAAGAAAGAAAGATAGATAGATTACACTGTATACTCGACACCTAGTAAAGCACCACGGTCAGTGATGGAGTAGCTATTTTCTAAATAAGGAATACAGATTACCTTCCAAACCTACAATTTCGCCTTTGCTTTTAACCAGGTGACACTGCTGCTTGGAGTGTAAAAAGTGGCGGTACGTACTGACCGCATCGCAAACAGCGGTGCAACGAGTAGGACGCAATACCGATAGCGTGCCGTGCTCAGGGATGAGTTGACCATCCCTCCCTTGTGCATCCGGGGACGGTATACATCATCCCAGAAGACAGTGACGGATAGAGTGACTGGAGTTGCCGCAGATAGCAAGCGAGTGCCTCCTGTGGCTATGAAGAAGAAGAAGATGGCGCAGGCGCATTGCCGGCATTCGGACAGAAATGCACCAATGTTGAACACGGTCGCGTCAGTCATTTTTCTCGTTTTCATTTTGCCGGTATTCCCGGAGCGTTGTACGTACTACAGCATACACCGACGGCCCCCGACGCCTGTCTCAAAGTTGCGAACGCGTCGTCGATTTAGACGCGTCGTTCAGACAAGCAAGCACTCCGAATGAAATAGCCAGTGCGTGCGACGTTAAGGCGCGTCCGTTCAAGACGCAACGAACGCGCAGAAACGCCGGTGCCTGCTAGCGCGTGAAAAAGGCGGAAAAATAATCGCGGCGCTGAGATTAGACTGTCTGGCGCGTAAGTGCGCCTTTGTGTGTGTGTGCGCACGCGCGCGCGCGTTCTTAGTAGCGGTAAATCTCGCGTATGTCTGGGAAAGAAAAACTGTTTGCCACCCGTTCCGCTAGAAGGCATTGTACGAGCCGTGTTCATCGCGTCTTCTATTGTCTCATACCCCGAGGTGAACAAAATATACAGGCAGCGAAAATGTAAGTAAGCTGGAGGGATGCGCAATCCTATATCTGCGCGAATCGTGAAGCCTCTTGGCACAGTATACGCGGTAGAGGGCGTGTAACCGAGTGAAGAGACGCCGCTATGGTGGCGCCACCTCGTGCCGAGGCTTTGGCTACGGCTTTGGCGTTCACTACGACGAATAAAGAGATGTGTGTCAGTCTGGGAGGCGCACGCGCTGAACCCCTTTTCCTCCCTTTTCTTGCACCCGCAGAGCGGCTGCGCTTCTCCTAGCCGACTTTTCCATTCCCCTTCTCCCTTCCGAGTTGTGTCCTTTCTGCGTCTGGCAAGCCTCTGTTGCGTTTCCCACGCACCGACGCTCCCGTAATGGCCCTTTATATAGGCTTAAGCCCCTTTCCAGAGAAATTGACGGCGTTAGGAAACCTATATTCCTCGGCGCTTTTCGGGACGATAAGAAGGATTCGCGCATTCGGGCGGGACACCGTTTGCTGCTAAGACGAATGCTGCAGCTCGTCCGGAGAGAGAAATGATGCGGAGGTTTGGAAGCACACTCGGCTTGGATAGACGTGAGCGATTCGCATAGTGTAAAGATTTAAACGCACGTCCTCTCCTAGCCTCTCCCATCTCCTCTCTGAACCACCAGCTTAGAGGTTCCTCGTTTCAGGTTTCTTTGCTTTTGCGTATTTGCCTACCGATCGTATCATGTCATGCTATATGACTGCCTTCAAGCTCCTCGCAATGTTGTGAGATCTTTTCCAGTTATTCAAGCGCCGTCCTTGCTTGCCGCCGTGTGCTTTCGAACTAAATAATTCTCGCAATGACAACTAGACCTAGTTCAATTGATGGCTACATCCAACATATACTAGTCTGGTATATATGGATGCTTTTCTTTACATCGAAGCCTCAATTGACCAGAAAGCGACTAAAGCGCTCCTACAATACTTGAAGACAACTAACCTGAGTGACCACCTGTGGACTGCCTGTGCTGCCCCGAGTGTGCTCGTCATTGTGTGCACCTTTCTTCTCTCTCTCCAACCTCTTTTCTTCTCTGCATTCCTTCCCCAGTGAAGGGTAGCAAACCGGACGTGCGTCTGATTAACCTCCCTGCCTTTCCTGCGTCTTTATCTCTCTCTCTTTCTCTCTGAAATGGCACACCTTGTTTATTTTTCAGCATCCGTCTGCGAACCGAAAAGCATACACGTGACATACAGCGAACCATGTCGTCTCATAAGGATTTCATCAATCATACGATGTTATCAATACGTCACTGATCACCGAAATCATAACTTGCATGCCATATTTAGACTGCCTTCACTGTTAAGCGTGTTTGAATGCGTTGTTTTCGCGTCATGATATTAAGGCCATGTCAGTCGTTCTTTCTTTGGTGACAAAGAGGTGTTTTGATCTTTGATAAATAAGCGTGGATTCTGAGTAAAAGTTAGTTTGAAGTTAGCACTCTTTTCTTTTACCTGTTCCTTGTACGCGTGATTATGGACTGTTTGATTGGAAATGATTTTTACGAGAAGCCCCAGCTGGCCGCCCAAACGACATATTCAGCTTTTTCGACGAGGGCGCCGCAGGGGAGAACTTTTCAAGAACCCGCTGAGTCATTTATTACGGGGTTGTGTGACGGCTTGTTATACATTCGAATCCTTTTAGCGTAGGTGGTGCGGTGGACGTATAATCCGCCTGCGCGAAAAGAGCATGCAGCGCCGCTGGAGTACACTCAGGCGCCGCTATGGGCGAACATAGCTCCCTCTCGTAATAGTACGTTGTACGTTTACGTGACTCAGGGGGCGCACTTTTAAGCTAGAGTGACGGTCTGGGCCTCTCCGCCCACCGACCCGCTTGGAGCCACGCCACATACGAAATCTAATTTAAAAGATTTATCGGCGTTTATTTCTTTTCGCCCCTCGTAACGGTTGCTCATAACGCCGTGGACCCCCACGAGTGCTGCCCTCGTTACGTTTGACAGCATCTATGCAAACAGGGATTAAAGGCTCCGCTTGGCGCAGTGCTGCTCATTTGCGCGCGAAAAATGGCGAGTGAGAGGGGGACAAAAAGGAAACACAAGAATTTGAGATCTTGTTAGTTCCGACAATGAATATCGAAGGGGTCGGCAATCAGGCGTATTCTTTAGCGCTGACGCATGTTCAAAGCATTGGCCTTTAGTCCTCACTTGATTATCAGTATTTTTCTTTAAACGACATGCAACGTAGCTTGGCTTTCACTGAATATATAGGCGTGAATTGAAGGTTTGATGAGAAGCACATGTTTGTTTGTTTGTTTGTTTGTTTTTTCGTTTCAATCACATGCGTGTCACATAAATGACGCCTTCGTGTTACGAGCTACTCATAGTTAAACGTGAAAATGGCTGTTTTATACGCATCTCAGTGCAGACTATTGTAATAAAGCTGCACTTTGGTGAAAATAAATATATGATTGATAGATATGTGGGGTTTAACGTCCCAAACCACCATATGATTATGAGAGACGCCGTAGTGGTGGGCTCCAGAAATTTAGACCACCTGGGGTTCTTTAACGTGGACTTAAATCTGAGCACACGGGCCTACAACATTCCCGCCTCCATTGGGAATGCAGCCTTCGCAGCCGGGATTTGATCCCGCGACCCACGGGTCAGCAGCCGAGTACCTTAGCCACTAGACCACCGCGGCTGGGCGTGAACATAAATATCAGACCATACTGACGAAGTATAAGAAGTTCCATACCTTCTCTAATGAAAACTGCGCATTCATTATTCGCGAATTGGATTCATGGGGCCTATATAACCCTTTAAAAACGTAGAACCTGATGAAGTAAAATATATGGTTGAATAAACACCTTGTTCATTTCGTAAAACCTTAAAGAAGACCAGGAAGTCGTTGCCACTAGTCTTCTTTGCCTGCTTAGGGGCTTATAGCAAGCTACAAGACAAGCAATATGTATGGCGGCAGCCATTTTGGTATTTGAGCTACTGCAATTAGGCCATATTCCAAAATGATGCTTTAGGGGCCGGGAAGAATGCAGCGATACAGATTAAGTTATGAAGGTAGACCAACAAAGGGGTCGATCACATTCGGCAATAATTCTTCAATCATGAATGATAATTTGCAACTAACCCTCAATAGGAAGGTATATAACAGCTGCATCTTGCCGGTACTTACCTGAGGAGCAGAAACCTGGAAGCTTACAGAGAGGGTTCAGTATAAATTAAGGACGACGCAGCGAGCGATGAAAAGGAAAATGATAGGTATAACCTAAAGGGACAAGAAGGGAGCAGAGTGGGTCAGGGAACAAAGCAGGGTTAAGGATATCGTAGTTGAAAACAAGAAGAAGAAATGGACGTGAGCCAGGCACGTAGCACACAGGCAGGATAACCGCTTAGTCATTAAGGGTAACTGTCAGGATTCCCTTGCAGAGAAGCAAACGCATGAAGGGGAGACAGAAAGTTAGGTGGGCCGATGAGATTAAAAAGTTTGCAGGTATAAACGTGGCAGAAGAAAGCAGAAGACCGGGTTGATTGGCGAATCATGTGAGAGGCCTTTGCCCCGCAGTGGGCGTAGTCAGGCCCACTGCGGGGCAAAGGCCATGATGATGATGACCATGATGAGTTATTTATTGCAGAGGATGACCTCATTGAAGAATCGTGTGGCTGCCTTGTAAAAATAGTTTAGCTTGATGTGTACTAAACTTGCGTTTGCGTGTTTTCTGTCTATCTTGTGCTATGTACATTATTTATTCTATCACCATACCCCTCTGGTGAAGTAGATTGTAGATCTCCCCCAGCAGGCAAACCTCTCCAGTGCTCATAAAAAAAAGCCACTCTCATTCGCTCATACATCATCTGTACATTGTTTGTGTATCTCGGGTTGCGTGTTGAAAAAATAAAAACTTAGGGTGTGTGTCTAGTGAAATGTTATCTCGCATTGAATTCAAATTGAATAGTTACGAATAGTGGCGAAAATATTGAATATGAAACCGAATAGTGAACAGTACATTTACACAAAATGTTCACCACCGGTTACGGCCAGACGAATGAAAAATAATGGATACTACCACGAAGTGAAATATTTATTGCGCGCTTTTTCAGGAGGAATTTTTCATTTATATTTTGTGGACGAATAAGTGCATTGGTAGACACGCCGTCATTCCAGTCAACAGCGACACTCCTAGCCTCCTAAATGTTAACAGAGGTACCTTAAATTGTCACACCCATGGCAAGAAATCAGTGCAAGAAGTCGGTGCCTTCATTTAGGAAGCAGTGTTATGAAGCGCCTGAAAGTTTTCTGTTGTGATTTTGTTTTTACGTGCGAAGGTGACACAATTTCCTTTCAAATAAAAATTCTCTAGCTTTTGTACCAGGATATCGGTCAAAATTTCAACGAAAGGCCCACTATAAGGTTGTTGGAGTTATACCCGTGACACACGGGCCAAAGTAACGTACTTTGAAGTAAACCCCTTTTGTCGCCTAAGGGGACCGTTTGCAGAAAGGAGTGGCGCTGATGACACACGGCACCGGACTACTGCTTTAGGCGGTGCCTCAGAAGAACGCTGCAGAAAAAATGGCGCTGTTTGTGGAAGCAGCAAGATTGGAAATGTTAAAAAGAATCTGCGCATGTACATAACATTCAGCGACGCCGGAGCAAAGAACCGTTTTTTTTTTTGTCTGGTGGCTTATAATGCGCATAGCTGTAATTTTCTTTCGCTTTTTTTTGCATTTTTAGCAGCAACTTAAGTTCATCTGGCAACTATGAACAGTCGGTGTTTTGCTGTTTTTTGTTTTTGTCGTGCTTTTTACATGCCTGCGTCCAGCTGGGTCAGTGATGGCGTGCCGCGTTTCATCGTGGTCCTGCGATGTCTCAGCGCAGAGACAGAGATAAAGCAACAGTTGAGGTGGACCTGACTCTTGTCGCCCTCGGCTCCATCGAAGATGAGCTAAACGCTGCGAAGGCAAGAGTGATGAGCCTCAAACAAAGACTCGCCATGAACAGCTTCATTTTCACTGCTTCCGCACTGTCCCCCCGAGCCATCAACCGCGAAAGGTGGGCGTATGTGCGCTACGAACGCTGGTTCGAAGACACATTGCCGTTATTAGGCGTCAGCCACTTTCAGCAGTGTTTTCGAGTGAGCCCAGCCACCTTCCTTCTGAGCCGACTCCATTGTTACAAGATGCTACGTCGCCGACACAGCAACTGCCGCTGCCAACTCTAACATGATCGCGCTAGTGACGTAATGCAGGCGTTTGAGAGTATGGACAGACTATAGGCCTTCACTATTCAACAAATCGCACTGCTGCTGAAAAATTAAAACATTTTCTCAGCGCAAAAAAATACTGACAGGGCACCGCAGTGTTGCGACACGTTTTCTTCTGTTGATAAATTATGCACACTGTATGCGAGAGTACTCCCTTCCTGCCAGAAAAGTAGAGGCGGGATCTGCTTTTGCGAAAAGGATCTTTGCCGGAAAGGAGTTACTCCTTTGTCGTGTGTCACTGCACCCGAACGCCTTTCCGAAAGATGTCCCCTTGTCTAAAGGACTTCAGGGTGCCCGTGTGACAGGGGCATTAGTTTTTGGCACCCTATCCTAAGCATATTGTAGTATTAGCCTTTGTCGTGCTTTAGCTATTCAACCTGTTGGATCAAGCACGAAGCCAGAAATTTTTTTCGAGGGGGGGGGAGCGATATTTTCTTTTATTTTGAGAGGGGCACCCCCTTGAATTGGTCATTTTTCGCTCTCTATGCCATGGCGAAAAAACATTTTGGGGGAAAGGGGGGGAGAACGTGCCCGGTGTGCTATACTCACTGACTACGTCATTGTGTCGGATTATACGAAACATCGAATACTGAATATTCGGATATAGAATCGAATTATTCGATTCCCTTCAATATTCACTCACCCCTAATAAACATTTCTGCTTGTTGTGAAGAGCTGAGATGTTTTGTGTGCGTCCGTGCGTTTGTATGTGTGCGTGTGTGCACATGTGTTTGTATGTGTGTGCGTGTGTGTGGGTCAAAGTAGCCGATTAAATATACCCCGGCCGTTACCTTGTTCCAATTATGCAATTAGCAACCATGCCAAGTACATTCGCCTTCTTTCTGTCGTTCGACCACCTGTTACAAAACCGTCTGGCCCAGTACGGCTAATGCTACCAGGATTGACTCGTCTTTGCGCTTGACAACGCATATTTCATTACATCGTGCTTATGCCGGAGTTCATTTATTGCTTCTTTTTTTTCAATCCATTGCTTCTATGTCAGGGATAGCGTTGTCTGAAAACCCATAGACCGCGATCGGAAACATGCCATTTAAGCAGGTATTAACCATAATTTACTTCACAGATTACGTGTAAAAATTGAGTAACACTTTATGGAGACCCTCCAGTATAATACCATATATATCTCCCTGCCTTTATCTGTTTTTATCACTCTCTTTCTCTCCATCTCTAATGGCAGGTGACGCGAAAAGTATAGTTGTGAAACAAATTGCGTCTGTTGATATGCGGTCCTATTGCGAGACTCAATCAGTTCTTATTAAAGATTACTAAAAGTTATGAATAGAAAATCAAGAAGGCCGCGAGTAAAAGATGGCGACAGATTATCAAAAGGGTTATCTTTGATTTTCCATATACAGAATGGTGCAGTACGAGAAGGGTAGATAACAGAATATCATTTTACAACGATATCCTCTTCGTTCTCAATCAATAGCGCCGCACTGTTCCGTGCACGGCGGAGAACATACGCCGCTGTCTACACACCTCATCAATCATTCACTATTTATTTTACTCCTATCGCAACAGGACGACTGTGCGTACTTCCCACCATGGTTCCGCCGAAATGGTCCTCATTGCCGACTGTGCCCTTTCTTTTTTAACGTTGCGCCGTGCCAATGCACGTGCCCATTCACAACAAATCTAAAGGCAGCCAAGCGGAAAAAGAAAAAAAAACCTCGCCTTCCGAAGCGGTTGGCAGTCAATCTGTGTGATTCAGTCACGGAACATATTTCAATCATACGCCCGGTCACGCAAGAAAGCGTGAAAATAGGCCGAGCCTCATCTTCAGTGGCAACCGGTATAGCGGCAAAGGAGCGAGGTAATGGGAAGCAACCGTCTCTTCGATTGACCATTTGACCCAATGCTTGTGTCTCTTAGAATTACCGCACCATTGCATTGCCTTTTTACTATGAGCCGTTGTTGTAAGCGAGGAAAATTGGCCGACCGCTTTGATTTCTTCACCCGTTGAATCATTTGGTTATACGTCGTTTTTGTGCTTGTTCGTTCGTCACGGTATACCATGCATGAGAACCGGCATGACATGGCGCAAAAGTAGACGACGTACGTGGATACTTTTATTTATTTATTTATTTTAAAGATTACGCGCAGCGCCATTTTGGGCATTATTGCAGGGGGCACAGTGCCTCATAGAAAGAATCCGCAGTCTTGCGGCCAAATAAATCAGCTGGTAACATATTCCATTCGACAATGGCTTGTGGAAAAAAAAAAGAATGCTTAAACAGATCCGTTCAGGCGTTGTATGGCCGGGCTTTAAACTTGTGGTCATGACGAGCGGAAGGATAATGCACTGGTTTTAAATATTCTGAAGGATTAATGCCTGTTTTCTTGTCATAGATAGAATAGTTGCGATCTTAGAATACGTCTTCGATCTTGTTAGTATTGCCAATTAAGTTAATTCTCTTTTCATACATTGAGAGCTTTCAGTTTGGTCATATTTTCCCAGAACAAGTCTTGCTGCTATCGACTGAAGGCGCTGTGGTGCATGAATGCGTACTTTGTGAAACGGATCCCACACAGGACAGGCGTGTCCCAGTATTTGTCTGACATAGGCGTAGTATGCGTAATATTTTTTAGTAACTTCGTGTAGTTATTTCACAACTAGGCCTATGTTATAACAGAGACTACTCATGAGCTAATAAGTGCAGCCGCTACCGAATTTCTGTGCCATCTTGCGGTTCTGCCGCATCAAGAAAAAAATTAGTCCTTAAATTTCAATATTGAATCAATACGTATTGATTATAACATCGACGCTCCACACTGGCGGGTAGATAACTAGAGCACTACTTGCTGAAATGCAAACGATTGCCTTTTGAACTCATATTCTTCTTGGTCGAGCATTTCATTCCCAGCATCCGTGATAGCACTCGCGAGCATCATAAACGGAAGTGCGCTACTGACACTGAGTAAGTCCCACTCAAGGAAGTTCTATACTATGTCTACTGGAGTGGAGGTGCGCCCCGATAAGTGACGCTGGTCGCTGCCATATTGGAAAAGAAAGGCTCGGAAGCAGACGACAAAGTTAACTTCTTACCTCCGCCCTTGCTGTAGCGTTTGGAGACTGTGACATGCTTTTGTAAAGCAGTTAAAGATTTACAAGGCCATGGTGACTTCGTGCGTCGCTTATGGCTGCGCAAAGAGCACAGAGATTACGCCTGCTTTCACTTTTCACGTGTAAGTATTCTCGCTTTGTTCGCTGACGATCGCTTGTTTTTTCGCGTATTTTGTTAAATTAGAAACAATATCAAAGGTGCGCATGCGTGTAATGCATGCGTATAGCTGTATGAAAGGTAAATTGAAGCTTTATATACTCGCTGACACGACTGTGTCCCTGAGTTTTAACTTTATGGACGAAAGACTTGCGGTGTGTGGCTGCATGTATCAAACGTTGGAATGAGTAGGACGTCTGAATTCTCTTTGAATTCCACGTTTTCTGGTGTTGTTTTACAAAGCAAGACTGACGGCGTGCATGCATATTTTTTTGGCGAGATTATATCGTATTTGGTGCATGTTTATCGAGGAATTCGCAAACGTAGAGAACAATTCCTTCCCGTGATTATCCGTGTTACAGGTTTCCGAAAGACAGTGCGCTGCGTTCTGCCTGGGAACATGCTGTTCGAAGAAGTAGTTGGAGGGCTACGGACGGTGACCACCTCTGTTCTATTCACTTCGAAGAATGCTGCTTCGGCAGAACGGGGAGACAACCAGACTGGGGCCTGGCAGTGCACCTTTGATTTTTCCTGCTTTCTATGCACATCTGCAAGAACCTGTTAGTTTCTACCTCCTTGACGTAGCTTCAATAGAATGTAGTCACCAAAATAAGCAGTTGCGTCTAAAACAAGACGAGACACGTACCTTTCAAATCCGTTCTATATTTGTCGACCGAACTGAAACCAAAACGCCGATAGACGAAATTGCCAAAATGAGTAAGTGGCGTTATATCAAACATCGAGCTACGTCGTTGCTAGGCTCTGAAGGCTGCATTTGCCATAGCAACACACCTCTCCAAACGAAGTTCATAAATATTATGCATAACTAACGCCACTGCAATCGTTCTTATAACTGGTTCATTTGGGGTACGTCTCCTGGAGTTTGTCAGTTGCATGCGACATTGGGGGCTTCGGTTTTGATTCCGCCTGTAAATTAGTTAGAATTCGATAACTCTAGAAAAATTACTGGTGACTCCAAGTTTACTTAATTACCTCTCTTTTCTAACTTTAGCTTTAATTATTTCAACTTCATCATATATATTGTCTGGTAATCTACCGACACACACAAAAGCACATATATAAAATAGGCGAGCAAATGTCGTGATCCCCTTGATCTTGAGTGTCTGCAGGCACATTTCTTAAAACCCCAATATATACTACAACCCTTTTGTACCGCAATAGTGGGCCAGCAAGCTTGATATGCGAAGCATTCCTCGACAACAGACTGATCTGAAAGCGCGCAGCTGACAATGGGTGCACGAAATAATTTGTTTAATAAACAAGAAGAGGCATTTATTCGTTGGTGTAACCTAAACGTGGTTTCCATCTCATTTTTTTTATCGTAGAACTGCAAACCGACGCGCGCAACGCGCGTATTCCATTGCGGTCTACGGCGGTTCCACCCTGTTTTATCTCTAGCAATAAGGCCGCCGGCGGCTTCACTTGCTCCCGTTGGCGGCGACCGGAATTGCCACTCCAGAGGTTCTATAGAACCTCCTTGGTCCCACTACTCTTACCACTGGTTCACTAAAAATGAAGGCAGCTGTTGGCACCACGAATGGGTCCTCCTCGGTGGAACAGTAGCTAAGGTGCACGTTCGGCTGCTGACTCGAACGTCGCGGTTTCAATTCCAGCCGTGGCAGTCACATTTCAATGGAGGTGGAATGGTTGTGGTATGTGCACTGTGTACATGTTAGTGCATGCTAAAAGCACCAGGTGATCAAAATTTGCGGAGCCCCCGACTACGGCATCTTTTATAGTAATACTACGGTCTTGGAAAGTTTTACTCAAGATACTATTATTATTATTAGCCCAATGATCGGGTATGTGCCAGAGGAATACGTGTGGCCTATCAGAAAACTATCATCTATCTATGGCATTCAGATGGCATGGAAATTGGTTGAACTTATTTCCCACAACTTCCACTAAATCGGAATAAGACAGCAGTAAGCGCAACAAATGGCGTGCCGCTTACCATAATAGTCAAAACCACTGTCACGTGGTACTTTCTCGTTATCAAAGGTGGGGGCTTTACTACCACCTCAGAGCTTAAGAGCGAGTGCTTGAGATACCCCATATGCAAAAGACTCGAAAAACATGGAAATGCGTTAGCCTAACGAAGGGAACGCCACCTACCTCTCGGTTTCTTCGGTCCGTGAAGCGGAGCTGTTCGAATTTCGTAGCGTTTTTCTCGTACACCCGCGGGTCACGGGAACATAAGCACGACTATATTTATGCCTTGACTATACCGAACATATCTGACCACCCAGTGGTTATGAAGGCACCAGCATTACAATTTCCTGCTTCATTGGTCCTAAGTCCACGTCTCCGGTCGGTGCTCATTGACTCAAGCGCACAACGCACACTGTAGTGGGCCTTGTTTCGGTCTATAAATCTTATTTAATGAGGCTGCTTTTGGTTCCCCAAGGCGGATCTCACGAACGGTTATCGTATGAAATCCGCTAGCTTCACCACCGCTTTAAACAAACAGACCACGATATTTACTAACACTGGTTACCTGGTTCAATCGGAATGAGCGAGAACGATCACGCCACGAAAGCTGGCCGAGTTCTCTCTTGACGAACACGTGTCCTGTATGGCTTTCAATTTTGTCCATCGACGTAGCCTGTCAGGGAAGAAAATCCTTGGCAAGTAGCTTGCAGGTATTGAACCCTTTCCCCCTTGTGTTTTGCCAAGTAATAACGCTATCAGATTAAAAAGTCCGTTTAGCAAAAATTCCAAAGTCACCGCTGGTGTCGGTGTCGTGAGCTAAAAATCACCATTTTTGCGTGACCGAGAAATTAAGCATCTTTGCGTGACCAAAAAAACGAGGAAGATGGAAATAAAATAAACTTTAAAAATTTTTGGGCTTGCGTGGCAAGCGGGTGTTCTTTACCATATGACCACGCCTCTGCTTGTGAATACAGGGAAAATAACTTCCTCTGCGTGGAAATACAGTGGAAGTAACTTTCATGATTTACAAACACGTGCGTCCTGTAAACATGCTTCACAATACAAGTTGAAATATTACCGTAATGATGCTGACACAAGCGTACATTGCCATCGGGCGTCAGATTATGAGATTATCATAATGAATTCATAGTTTAAAGCCAGTCACCCACTACAAAAGACACACGCGTTACTGCATTCTTAAGGGCATAAGGATGCATAGCAAGATCGTAAAGATTTCATAGTGTTTGCAATACACACTATAGGAACAGAATATCACTATCGCGTTTCACTCTTAAAGGCAAAGCTTAAGGGCCTCGCAACTTTTTTTTCAAAACAGTATTCTTCAAAGCTCTACACAAGGTTGTAAAAGGTGACCTATATAATTTTAAGCGCTTGCATTTGTATCTGAAAACGAGGCTTTCCGTACTCCTATACACAACATACATCCACTCTTTTCGCTTCGGCGTTAGACACTGATAACAGAAAAGACCGCAAGTTTCTTGGAGTGGAATTCTTGATAGTCACGTTCCTGAAAGCAGAACAAAGAGCAATGATTGTTGAAACTATTGTGTACTAGTACACTACACTTGAAAACATCGGTGACGCTACAACCCAAATTAGTATAATGACCAATTCGGATGTACGGCTTTTCGCAAAGACTATGCATACAGCTCCTTCCGGCGCTATACCTCTGGAATGTCATACTTCTTTGCTACATGGTACAGTCATCAGACGACACTCGGACATTTCTATTTTTCAAAACGTAATCGTCCCATTATTGCCAATTAGACGTCTTAGATTGAATCTGGACCCTCGGATAGGATGTGTGGATGCCCAAGGGAAAATGTTGGTCCAATGGGTCCCAGTTGATCCAACTCATTTCAGGGGCGAAGCTCCTTATGGCGTGGCTTGTGCGTCCCTCGTAGAACGTAACCACCAGTGGCACATACCCGAAATAGCAGTCCTTACGATTTTGACTTCCAAGGTGGTTCCAGTGAGAGATTTCTTCTGTGCGTTGTTGAACAAAAACAGATAGTGCTCAATGCACATGTTAATGGCTGCTAAGGGGGAATGAGAGACAGGAGCTAACGGCCTTTAGGTAACGCGCACGCTGCCATCCCCATTAGCATCTTTTGGCATGTACATTGAGCACGATCTGACAAGAAAGGGTTGCTACGTTATACTCGCTGGGTGTAACCTCCTTGGTTTTTGAAAGGTTTAGCGAGCGTTTGGTCGCAGTGCCATGAATACAGTGAACTAGTATATACCATGAACTCGAGGTGGTTAAAGGTGGGAAGTAAACCTGAAGCGCAAGCCGTAAGAAAGTGTGCATGTACCACCTCCCGTTTAGTCCTTGAAATGTCCGCTAGATGGCGGTGCTTCTATATGGAGAATATATGATGAAAAGATGCGAGATGGTGGTACTTGGAGTGCTGAATAAATGGACGAACGGACACACAGACAGATGCATGGATGGACGCATGAACAGACGCTGGCGCGGATGCATGGACGAACGCAGGGACGGACACACGAACAGACGCACGCACGAACGGGTGGATGGACGCATGGACGGTTACACAGACGTACGCAGGAACGGACGGACGCAAGAACGAATGGACGGACGAATGCTTCACCCAACTCCCCATCATTCACTCCGTGGATATGCTGCCATTTTTTTAGATGCGGAGCATCTAATACTCGAGGCTTGTAGTGCGGCGCCGTCCGCAAGCTTCCTCCTCATTCTTCCACCATCTGTGCATCCCTTCCTCCTCTACACACCGCGCGCGCTTCACTCCTCCACCATCTGTGCACCCTTCCTCCTCTACACACCGCGTGCGCTTCTCCTCTTCACGAACATTCGCTAGCTGTATAATGTAGCGCGCATGCGCCGTCACGCTTCGAGAACATCGGCAGCTGACGCACGCGCATGCGCCGTCGCGCTTCGAGAACATCGGCAGCTGACGCGCGCGCATGCGCCGTTGCGCTTCTCCCCCTTCTCGAACATTCGACAGCTGACAGTGCATGCGCCGTCGCGCTGTATATATACTCAAGGTCGGCGCTCGCTCGCTCAGTTGCCGCTCGTCGGTTGGTTTGTACGGCGCGTCGACGTCCAAGGTCGCGGTGAAATGAATTCCAACGAATCCACAAACACAATGATCGACGTCCCTTCGACCAGCGCCGCCCTTTCGCATACGTGTGTACGTGTTCACTCATTTAACACCCCCTCCTACAACCACGTTAACCAATTTAGCCATCGACCCAAGTAAGTCGCAATTTAACACCCCAGTTCACAACCACGTTAACCAATTTAGCCATCGACCCAAGTAAGTCGCACTTTAACACCCCGTTAACCAATTATATGCTCCGCATCCTCCTCAGTGTTCCCCCGAGGGAAGCTGCGGGCAATTTTTTTCTCGTCGACCATATGAGCAGCGTCTCAACTGTCAGTTCTTTCTCCGGCCAATGGAACGCGTGCTCATTCATTGCCCTATCAAAGGAACCTCGTGCCTCACATACCTTTGCATTCCATCCTCCTCACTCGCTCACATTTTCACCTCCTCCAACACATCTTGAGCCCCTATCGCACACCTTTGTGCGCCCACAGCTTATCTCAGAACGCGCTTGCCCAAATATATACCATAATGGCACGCTTGCGCAACACCTGCCAGGTTTTGCACAAATGCTCGCAGTTGATATAAAGGATGCGTCTGACAACACCTTTGACGATGCCTCACGTTCATATTACGGGCCCGTACAAAGTATAATGACCACGTTCGCAGTTATGCCGACACTTTTCTCCGGAAACTTACATAGCGAAGCTTTCTTCTGATAGCAGCCGCCACTCCGTAAACTTCCATTGAGAATATGTAACAGCATTCAGTCATACCCATGTCCCCTCGCAGGTTTTTTTTAATTCAATCATTTCATCGTTGATCAGTCTATAATCATTGCTTTTGAATAGGCGACTTGTATAAAGCCTCACTGAACCGAATGGGCTTGAAAAGAGTTACCCGTCTCCAATGGCCACAAACGCCCGTTTCGGTCGAAAAGAGACTGCTTTGGGTCAGTCGTTCAGTGCTCCACCGTTCAATATTGCGAGTGCACTGGGGGACATACACACGTAAATACATACGTCAGTATTTAACAAATCATCAATTATTCGTCTAGATATTTGCATGGATACGCTGACGCTAATTTTACGATTTGACGTTGCTTCAAACAGTCATGAATAATGCCAGTTCGTGAAATTACAGTGTCGAGGCGGCCAGGTATACTGCTTGTACACGTGCGAAGGATGGCTGACCAGCGTATTAACGCAATAGCGTTGAAGGACCGCTCACCACCCGGCGTTTAAAGACGAGGGGTCGTTTTCTCCTCTCCTTCATACACATGATGCATCCTCCTCGCCCCTTATCTTCTTGAATGCACGTGAATAATATCAGCACCAAGCGCTAGCGCCTATCAAAATTTTGCACTTCTCGGCTGCACGCTGTTATCACCACTTGCGCAGTTGTGAAAAGAAAAAGTGGTATTTGATCGATTGGTTGTGCATGATGTTCATGCGAGACAAATAAGAACGGATGGGCGGCTGCATGACAAAGCAGTGCAGGCGACAAATCACACGTGATATTTCGCGTATATCAACCAATCGAGAGCATGTACGCTGTAGACGTCACGGGAACTACTGTCTACGTCACAGTAGTGCGCCAAGAAGGACAAGAAATATGAAGGAAGAATATTGCGGTATGTTTTGTATTTTGGGAGCCTGGCGAGTGGCCCTTTAAAGAGCTCGTTCCACGAAAATTCGGGTGTCAGCGTCGTTGGCTGTGAGCGAAGAATCATCATCTTGTGTGTCACCACAAAAGTGATTAGGATACAGTTAAAATAAAAATTAAAATTTCAGGAACGAAGTGACAATCGAACCCGCGACTTTTGCGTGGCAAGCAGCCACCATTTAGCCACGAGTCTGCTTAAAAATACAGTGGAAATAACTTCCTCTGCTTGAACGTGCAGTCAAGATAACTTTCATGCTGTGCAAACACATGCGACCTGTATCCAGTCTTCACAATATAACACGCGTTTCATCACAGAAATACTACATAGCACAAGCGTAAATTGCCTTCGGGTGTCATAACATGAGACTATTTATCTGACAACTTTGTGGTTTAAAGCCAGCCACCCATTACAAAAGGCAAATTTGTTACTGCGTGTATTCCCTTGAACATGTAGTGCGCGCATAGCAAGTAAAAGATTTCATGCGTATAACTGCTCGTTGTTTATGGCATGCTACCCATTGCACAGAACGCAGCCATACGTGAAAGCTTCGCTGGCGCAAACCATTGTCCATTTATCGATTACATTGTAGAAATCCCCAACTTAAATTCTATAGAGTAACATCACACAATAAACGTTTGCACTTAGGGATTGAAGTACGCACTATAGGGACAGGATATCGCCATCGTGCTCAACTCCTGCAGGCACTTTAAGAATTCCCCAATTTTCAACGTTTTTTTGTACACGTTTAACTTATGCATTAGCTTGATGTTTTTTTATATTTTTGCTGTTTATATATTTCAAACTCCGTATGAGCGTAGGAAAAGCTACCCTGCTAGTGGAGGTCATCTGCGTCAATCGAGATGTGGGTACGCGTCCTTACACAGTTTATGCCGGCAAAACGATTGCCGGTGTAGTTCAACTGAGGTTCCATTATTGGTTCAACTGAGGATCCATTATTGCGGACCCCCGACAGGAGCTTCGCAGCTGCTAGTAAAGGTGACCTCTCTGGTCACGAAAGAAATCCGAAGGTATACTTGCATATTACACTCGATTGTTGACTACTTCTAGAAAACTTAGTTTTAAAAAAGTGCTGTTTTTTCGAGTGATGTATCCAGAAATTGCGTCCCTGACTATTGCTTTGCTGCCGCCATGCATGCACCGAGCCTCTGGCATAGTCCGTCATATCGTGCAGCAAGTTAACCAGCGTTCTCCAAGTCTCTTGTTTAACATATCGCTCCCTAAACATCGCTCTACAGGCCCCAGGAAGACCATTGCCCATCCACCTCCATTTTGTCTTCTTATCTCGGAGTACCACGTAGAGAGAAAGAGAGAGAATAAGCAATCAGGATCTTCACCTAAGCATTAAACTTGGGCGTTGGCAGAGTTTTGTCTAGTGGGGTGCAAATTCGCGTTGCACCGCGGTGGCCTGCAGTGTAAGGAAGGTGCAGCGAGTGCTTGTGTGGCTTGAGTTAGCGGGAAAATCCTGTTTTGGCTTCGGTCGGAATTAAAGGGTGGGGGGGGGGGGGGGGGTAAGGGTAAGCGTCCTTGTTTCAACCCCTGCCGACGCCCATGCTAAAAGTGTAGCAATGCACTATTCATGGGTTCTGAAGCTGTTCTGACCCTTCCGAATCGAACCCTGCTCCTTCATTTTCTGCGTCCGTATAGTTACAACGCAATATTTTCCTATATATTGCATATATCAGCCTTTTCAACGCCTCAGGGTACACAAAACGCTGAGACCTCAAATCCTAGGCTCTTACCAACCTGCACAACCGCACTCATCCGTCGCGCCTGCGATTTGTCAGAGGCCAAGCAGATTCTCCGTGGCAAGCATACTATCATCATATCAGTGTACTTAATCATTACACATAGTGAACTGCCTCTCATTACGCACTCCGCGCTGGCTGAGATGGATGGTTCCGCAGGAGCCTTCCGTCACCGCATTGCACGGGAATGCCAGGTCCCGGCCAGCTCGTGTAATGCATGGATGGGTGCGCACAGCATTTCTTGTGCACCGCGTTGCCCTTTTGGTTCTATTAGCGCACTGCTCGGCTGCTCACCTAAAAGTTGTCGGTTCAGTCCAGGCTACGGTGGTTGCACTCCGAGGAAGACGAAACGGTAGAGACCTGTGTACTGTGTAATGTCAATGCGCGTCAAACAACACCAGATGGCCTGAATTTTCGCAACCCTCCGCCACCACGCCTCTCATAAGCATAACGTGCTTTTCGGGCGTAAAACTCCTGATAATATTGCTCTTTTATTAGTGCTCACCATGCGCTTTACCTGGGAGCTCGTGTGGGCTCGTGTAGGTCATGTGGCAGCAAAAAATGAAGCGAAAATTCTATGGCCCTACGTGTGCAGTGCGTTTTCTATGCGCATACTTTCTTCAGTTGGAGAAACATTAGGGTGGTCTTCAGTAACTGACGAAGTGGAAGCAAGTCTCAGTAAAGTTTGGGGATGGTTTTTTTAGAGGCGAAGATCCTTAAAGCGGCACCCGTTCGTCCCTCGTAGTAGTGCGTAACATGTCTTACGCTTTGAACTGCAAGGTGGTGCCGGTGGGAGATTTCTTCTGTGCGTTGTTTAGCAATTAAAAAATTCGCAGCATGCCCGTTAACTAAAAGCCGAATTCTTCTATCTCCCATCCCCCATTAGCAGCCATTGGCATGTACATTGAGCACTATCTGACAAAAAAGGGTTGCTATATATTATACTCGCTGGGCGTAGCCTCCTTGGTTTTAGAAAGGTTTAGCGAGCGTTGGGCCACAGTGCCATGAATACAGTGAACTAGTATATACCATGAACACGAGATGGTTAAAGGTGGGAAGTAGACACGAAGCACAAGCCATAAGAAAGTGTGCGTGTGCCTCCTCTCGTTTAGTCCTTGGAATGCCCGCTGGATGGCGGTGCTTCTATATGCGGAATATATGATGAAAAGATGTGAGATGGTGGTACACGGAGTGTTGACTACATGGGCGAACGGACACACAGATATATGCATGGATGGACGCGCGGATGGCTGCATGGATAAATGAACGCATGGACAGACGCAGGGGTGGATGCATAGACGAACGCATGGATGGACGTGCGGACGCACAAACAGACGCACGCACAAACGGGTGGATAGGGTGCACGGACGGTCACACAGGCGGACGCATGGACGGACGCATATATGATGAAAAGATGCGATATCGTGGTACTTGGAGTGTTGACTAGATGGACGAACGGACACACAGACAGATGCATGGACGGACGCACGGATGGCTGCATGGACGGACGCACGGACGAACGCAGGGATGGACGCACGGATGGACGTGCGGGTGCACGAACAGACACACGCGCGGACGGGTGGATGGACGCACGGGCGGTCACACAGACGGACGTATGATTCGCCCCACTCTCCATCATTCACCCCGTGGATATGCTGCCATTTTTTTTTGTATCATTATTCGCTAATACCGTTGGCCACTAAGAAGAACGCCGTCGTAACATTTGACTTGCATAGTTTATTACCCCGTGGGTACGTTCCGTATGTCGTTTCATTATTTACTTTTTTTCCCGCGCGATCCTCACAAAAATATGCAGAAGTGTATATATCGTGTATAGTATTTATAAGAATAATTGATAGTGAAGCTGCCCTCCGCAATAACGGAACAGTACACTAAGTGCCGTGAGTTTTGCGTGCATCGATACCTTATTGTCCGATAAGTGTTTCCCGCTGAGAGCTATACAGAACACAGTCCGTGCGTTTCGGCTTGTCCATTTAAGGCAGCACCTATCGGTTGCTAACTATGA
Source organism: Rhipicephalus microplus (assembly GCF_043290135.1). Lineage (NCBI taxonomy): Eukaryota > Metazoa > Arthropoda > Arachnida > Ixodida > Ixodidae > Rhipicephalus > Rhipicephalus microplus. The sequence goes on along the minus strand of NC_134703.1, from coordinate 146,245,140 downwards.
GCTTTGAGCAGCTTTTCCATCATTTCTTCATTATGACTTGTTAATATGGCTCCCGCCCTCGTTTTCCACGGCCCTGTTTCATTTTTTATAGCGGGTTTCAAAACTTCCTCCTACTATCTTTTTCCTCCAGTGCTGTTAAAAACTACACAGTGCCTTGAATAGACCGCATCCATTGCCGAGAGACTATACTTTACGAGGCGCTCATATGTTGAGTGCTGTGCTGTTCACGTTATCATGCTTTTCTTCTAGTTCGGGCAAGCATATTGCGAAATGAAGTATTCTGTTCTTTAAGTACCGTTTTTTTGTTAATTAATTATTTACTATTACTTTTATGCATATCCTTCCGGAAGCTGTGTGTAAAACTTGCTAGCGTCTGCGGTGATAAAATCTTTGCGAAGTGAACTTAAGTGCAGCGAAAGATTTTGCTACACCGTTGATTATATCTTTCGTCGTATCGAAAGGAACTAATGGCAAACATTAATACTTTTCCTTCGGTCAAATGCCTCGTGACGCTTCGTGAACACGGGTTGGTTTGTTTTGTTCTTTCCCAGAATACGTGTTTACTCTTTTGTTTTTTTTACTTTATTTTATATCCTAGAGTGTGTATTCAATCTTTTTCACTTCCGTGTTGATGAAGACTATATACGCGCATTCAAGATCGCTGCTCTTGCTTCTATCTACTCGGTTTCTTATTTGGAGATAAAAGCTGGTTACGATCATGTCACATGATGTAGGTATGTGGTAATATGCTAAGTTATCTCGCATCACTGTATTTTACTCATCTCCGAGATATAATCATAATATTATAGTGTTTATGTCCCATAACTACGATATGATCGTGAGATGCTACAAAGGATGTATTTGGAAATTTTGATTATCGGGTGTTCTTTAACGTGCACCATGTGTGTGTGAGGGAGATTTTACTATAAGCAGAGAGGTCGGCCAGAGCTAGTTCGCTCTAGCCTGCTACTCTACACAGGGGATAAGGGAAGGAGAAAGGCTGATTTGATGGATATGGGGTTTAACGTCCCAAAACCACCATACGATTATGAGAGACGCCGTAGAAGAGGGCTCCGGAAATTTCGACCACCCGGGGTTCATTAACGTGCACCCAAATCTGAGCACATGGGCCTACAACATTTCCGCCTCCATCGGAAATGCAGCCGCCACAGCCGCGATTCGAGCCCGCGACCTGCGGGTCAGCAGCCGAGTACCTTAGCCACTAGACCACCGCGGCGGGGTGGAAGGGGAAAGAAAAGAGGGATGGAGGATGATGATGCGGACAGGAAGAGGTGGTGCGTATGTACGGTAGCCAATTATCATAGTACCCTACAGTCTATTATCTAGTCCAGTGCTTTTAATAAAGTCTAAAACAGCCCTTGTAGCAGTTTTTGACACTGTTTGGTCTTTCACAGCTGACAAAATGTGGCTTTCACTTAGTGGCGTTCATCCGATGATTGCCAACGTTGAAGCTAGCTTCTTTTTTTTGCGCCACGTAGAATGGGCAGTCCCAAAATATATGAGCTAAAGTTTTGCGCCCTTGGCAGCGCTCACAATTCAGGCTGTCCGCACGGCTGATTAGGTGGGTGTATAGTGACGAGTGAAGGCGACGCCCAGTCGAATCCGGTGCATCATACCAGCATGTCTTCGGCTGATTTTAGCCGGAAGACGATAAGTCATTTCGGGGTATGTTTCTCGCAGACGCTTGTTCCGATAATCTGGAGGGCTGACAGTATGTATAAATAAGTAAATAAATATCTTGTTAACGTAAGTTCAGTGGAAAACGACGAATCATGTTAACACTGCCGTTAGCGTTACAAAATAGTGTTATAAAAGGACACTTCAAGCAAAAAGAAAATCTTCCAGCCTTGAGGTAAACGTCACATCAGTATATGGAGGCTGTGAACTTACCCATCACTTAAAAAGAAAGGCTACTGCATACATTAACATTGACAGAGGCCGTAGGTTGAGACCATTGCATTGCACTCGAAACGCAAGAGCTGATACTTTGTCTATATTTGGTGATTAAGTTTTTAACTTCCGTGTAACACTGCTAACGTTTCAGTTAACGTTTCACTTGTCAAAATTTCAACTCCAGAACCCCCCCACCCCCCTGTTTTCGGATTTTTTCCATCTTTGTAACAGTGTTGGCAACCATGGACAGTAACATACGCTGCGACTTTCGGTTGACGTACTAGTGCACTTATTGGATAAATTTAGATTTTTCTACTGCCGCGTGCTTATAATACTTTCGTGGTGCGCTCTGCTGAGGAAATAGATGTGTTCTGATAAATAATGCACAAAAACATGCTTGGGACCACATTTGTCGTTTTCTTTTTCTTCCTCGCTGATGAGACTCAGTCAGATGATGCGTGCGCTCTTCTCTCGGTACTTTTTCTGAGCCCCGCGCACCGCCGAACTTAGGCAACGGCGCTGCCTACAAAATGAGCAAAGAAGCGTAGACGTGACGAAAGTTAGCAAAGCACCCCGATGAGACCTTGCGGGGTGCGGCCGCTGACTACCCTCCTTGCTGAGGGCCGTAATCTTAAGTGCATCAATCAGCCCTTTTGCCTCAGGTAACCTCGGCGGGGCTGCGGCGAGTTCAAGCTTGCCAGTCGCGTTCCAGTGGCGCGCGCCCGCTGACTGTCCGTTTTTCTCCAAAGGAGGGCGCCACCCGACGGTGCGCCGGCTGTCTTCGCCGCGAAGACGACGCCGAGGTGCCGCCGCCATCGAACTGCGCTGCTGAGCGCCGCCGCGCTGGAAGCTTGCGCGCCCGGCGGTTATTCCGAATCGCCCACTGGCGTTTCATTGAAGACAGCTTTAAGGCGGACCTGTTGGTGTTCATTCATTTTCAGCGGTGCGCTAAGGTCATCTCAATCTTCAGCGGTACACTAACAAACACAGTTTGTATGCCCTGAATGCTATTCGTTCTTTACTGTGTATGTGCTAACTAAGCGCACCATTGCAGATGAGTGGCATTTAGAAACACACTTTCGTGAAAGAAAGAAAGAAAGAGAGAAAGAGAGAAAGAAAAAAGAAAGAAAGAAAGAAAGAAAGAAGGAAAGAAAGAAAGAAAGAAAGAAAGAAAGAAAGAAAGAAAGAAAGAAAGAAAGAAAGAAAGAAAGAAAGAAAGAAGAATATCTTATTTGGATAGCAACCTTACAGATACAGTGGCAAGATAAAAAGGCATCGATGCCTGAAAGAGGCTGGTCCCTTCATAGATTACGCACCAGCCAAGCGACTGTGTATAAGACAAAAAGGACACACAAAACATCTAAAAACTTGCATTATGCCAATCAAAAGCAACATTGTTCGTTAACATGTGACAACAACAGATAAACAGAATAGCTGGAAACAACGCGTAAAATTCAGCTACTGTCTCACATACGCTGAATGCAATCACATCAGTGCCCAATACACAGCATAAACGATCTGCAATCTGCGTTGCCCTTTTGGATTTAGGACCTGCCCTGGCAGCTGAGCGGCCCAGCAGTCGCTTTGGTGGTTTCGATTTCTGGCCACAACTGGCACAACACGAAGGGAGCGCAGTGCGAACCTACGCGTGTACGTATATAAGATTTAGACGCCTGATACGGAACCCCTTTAGGTCTAAACTGTAGTTTGCAGTTCTCGGCTAACTTAGAAGTGTGGCAGCTTGGGCTAGTTGGTATGGCATGACGATAGTTATAGCGCGAGGACAAAACGACGACACAGAGACTTTCGTGTCCTTCTTGTCTCTGTGTCGTCGTTTTGTTCTCGCGCTATAACTATCGTCTCGGCTAAGGCGTGCCTCGTAATCACATCGGGGTTTTGTCAAGAAAAACAAAGCCTATACTTTTTAATTGCGTTATTCCAAACATTGGAACAGCAAAGGTAGAAATCATGGAGTATCGAGGGCGCAAGCTGATGGATGCTGAAGATCAAATGCCGTTGAATTTCTCGTTGTGATTTTGTCGATGGTGTTTTGTTTTTATTACCGCTTGCCTTATTTTAGCTCTGCATACAGCGGTATTCCTATCGTGTTCTTACACCTGAATTGATCTACTTGCGCCTGAAGTATTTAGTGACACTAATTTTTGGAGCTAACTTAGCTCCGCTATACAAATAGTCACTGTCTGCTCCTCATCCCTGTTTTCTACCACGCAGCTTATACGGCGATCACGAATCACCAACTGGCCCAATTGTCCAACTTGATACGAATAGTCTGCGAGAAAAAAAAAGAAAATGTGAAAGAAGTGGGAAGAAAGTGTGGCTCTGAGAAAGTGTGAAATTGATTAAATGCCTCTAGGATACCTCGTTTTGACATTGAAGCTGATTTTCGCACTGCGGACCTATACACTGACACCAACATTCGCATGAAGTCAGGCCACAGCATCGATTCCGGCAACTTGACGCACCCGTATGGCTTGTCGTGATCATGCCACGCACTGAAAGAAACAAAACGGTCGCTTGTGCGCCTCCTACGAAGACATTGGGCAGAGCTGTCGCAGAAACTTCACGATATATCGCGCGAGCACAGGACGAGAAGCTCATCGTGCACATAGAACCAAAGGTAGCTTTCAACAACATGCTATAATATTCAAGTATGGAGCTCTCTAGGGACCTTGGCTGTTGCACGATGCCATCGTCGCTCGGCGTAATGAAGCAAAAAAATCGCATATAGCACAGCATATATCTGTGCGTAGCGTATTGAGCGCGCGCTCGCGTCGAAGAAAAGTTTTCTTCCTCTTTTCCTTCCAGCGACTTGATGACGACGCAGAGCACTTTCAGCAGCCGGGCTGTCGAATAACGCTGCCGTCGCCTGGCGTTGAAATACCGTGTGTGAAAATAAAAGATGCAAGCGAATATAGAAATATAGAAAGAGAGGGAAGGATAGCAAGAAAAAGTAGAAATAAATAAAAAGAGGGACAGTAAACAACAGAAAAAACTAGAAAGTACAAAAAGCAAGAAGAAGAGGAAAGAAAGAGAAAACCGAAGGGAAACAAAGAAGTCTGTCCAGCTCGGCAGCTCCGCACTTTACTCAAGATTGGCCCTGCGAAGCTGGCTTGTTAATTTTTTTCCTGCGGGCCCTCAAGCTTAACAGTCCATTTTCTATGTTTTAGATAGCTTGGCCTTTCATTTGACCACATACAAAGCAATAAACGACAACAAATTTTTTGGCGTTCGTATCACTTCAAAGTAGCGTGTAAGCTTGCCATCCATCTATTACTCAAAAAACCATTTCCACAAGAAAAGGTGATGGGACATCGAACTTGAGTGCCCTGCTCACAAAGCTCCAAACACGGCTGGCGTTGAGTCGGAAATGGTGGCTTGAAACGAAGAGAAATCGTTGAACGGCGTTTAGCTATACGTCCACTTGTCGAAACGCTGTCTCGGGCGACGTCTCTTGTTCAAGAATATCTCATCACATCTGCTCACACAAAATTATTTCAGCACTTTCACAATATTTACACTTCTTACGACGTTTACGATAGATCAAAAGAAAGAGATTCAAGGAAGACTTATATTCGTAACTGTTGATGTCACGAATGAAAAGACAAAGTTTAGGGTAACTGAACTATACTTGCAATTTTTTAGACTCACTGGCGATTTTTTTTGCAGGTGTGCGTGCACGTACATCTGATATCTTCTTTTTATAACTAGCAGATGGTTTTCTTTATTGTATGGTCACGAATATGTTATTGCCTGCCTCGTCCTCCTTACTTATTTTTTCCTATGAACAGGTGTAGCAGCGGCCTTTTGTTACGCTGTCGTTGCGAAAAGAGAGACAGCTTAGGCACGTATCTTGTTCCTCCATTACGTTGATAGATAAATATACGTTGTGAGTATAGGAAGAGAAAGAGGCGGGCGGAAAGACATGCGTTGTGAAACATTCAGCGACCATACCAGGCTGATTCAACACTCTTTTCTTCTGAGCGTTTTATCAAAAATGAAATGTTTGTCTCATCTGCCATGACCCAATCACCTTTTCAGTTGTCTGAGAAGTCAATAGGTGTCGCAAACTTTTCTTCAGGGTATTATAAAAGGATACGCAAGACAAAGGGTTATTGCTAGAGCTGCTGAAATATTTGAGAAGCGCAAGAACATACAGCGGGACAAGTACTATTCTGCCACACATTTTCAAAATATTTCAGCCCGAAGATCTAAATCTGGACCTCCCGTGGCCTTTGGAAAATCGCACTTCCAGCAGTTTGGATAGACAAAAATACAAATCGATGTTTGGGTTGTATTTTTCGAGCTTACCTGGAACCGCGTCCCCCGCATAATAGCACGCACCCTCGCATCGTACTGGGTAGGTGTTGGAGCTAACAACTGTGGCACTGGATTTTGTTCGAAGCACCGCTCGCCGCCATGACTACTAGCAGTTCTAGCAAACACTTCCAGGTTCCACGCACATGAACGATAAAATGGTTGTTTATTGCCGTCGTGGTAGCTAAATTCGTAGAGCACCAGACGCTTAATATGATGGTTGCGGGCTCGGAGCCCACCAAGCATAAGCATGCACAAGGTTTCACTTCAGAATGAGGTTGAGGTCGGGGGGGGGGGGGGGGGCGTTTATCTCAGCGCACGCTTATCTGTTAAGTCCATGCCTGGCAGGCTTTGTGACTGCCACCCCCCCCCCCCACTTTTTTTGTGACTAGGGAAAGTTAACAAAGAGACGAGCTTCTCGAACCATTCCCGTTCGCATTTGTTTTCAAAAAGCGCTTAGGGGGCATTTTCCGTACAACATTATTATTTCTCAAGTCCTGCTGAGCTTTTTGGGTGGAGCTATTTGTCCACAACAATAGTACGGCTGGATAACGTCATTTTTTAAGAAAAACAGACCTTAACTGGTTGCGGTTCAGTCACTTTCAACGACCTGACAAAAATAAGAAAATGTATATTGGTAGAATTGCTTACGCTGAGTATATTTCATGTCATGCGTATATAACGGAAAAGAGATAGAAGAAAGGAAATTGGGTGATTAAGTGCCCGCACAACAACATCAATACCGTGCAAATGAAAGGCCTAACGCATTATTAAAGAAGCCTCGGAAGAAAAAAAGACTGAAGGACACCCGAAGAGCAGACAATAAGAGCTGTACTTAATAAAGGGGGACAAAAAAAAGAACGAACGAACATACATTCTCCCGTACACGGTGAAGGCATAGGATAAGCTCTGAACTGGGACAGAACTTCGTTGAAGATGCTAAAGGTTAACGAGTTTTCTTTCTTCCGTAGTATTTTCTGTTGTTTAAATACCATTGTTCGCGATTCCGAGTTTTGCATCTCGTCGCTGTTATTTCGCAAACCACATAATAATGGTGTTTGGCAGAGTTTCTCTCGCATACACCGATATTCATTTATTCTGTTTGAACAGGTTTTAGGAGTGTCGGACAGTAAATAGAAGTGAGAAAGTGGATATTTTGTTGGCGCTTCTGAAAATCCTCCTTATCGGCCCTAGTGGAGATATTGGAGGAGGCGATAATGTTTTCAGGATGTAAATAGTAGATGTGGGGTTTAACATCCCGAAACCTCCATATGATTATGAGAGACGCCGTAGTAAAGGGCTCTGGAAATTTTGACCACCTGGGGTCCTTCAACGTGCACCCAAATCTGGGCACACGGGTCTACAACATTTGCGCCTCCATCAGAAATGCAGCCGCCACAGCTGGGATTCGATCCCGCGACCTGCATGCGGGTCAGCAGCCGAGTACCTTGGCCACTAGACCACCCCGGTTAGGCAACCATCGACACTCTGCAGCGATGAAAACTGTGATTATGTGTGACAGCAGATGATGCCGTGACTGCACTTCATGGTGAAACACTCTGACGAGTGTATACAATTCGCTTTTCAAAAGCTCTTCTTCGCAAGAAAAACATATCATGTGGTGCGTAGTGAACTTGATTTATGCTATTTCTCTATTTCGTGCGAAGGTGTTATACTAAGTTTCAGCGTGAATTAACTTGGAGCATTGGTGCGAAAAGTCAGCACTGTAGAAGCGAAGACGCGATATAAATGACGCCTCAACCTTATTGCGAAGCTTGAAATGAAGGTGAATGCCCTCAAATAACACCACCATGCTACTCACATCAATCACAGTGGCTTTCCGCGCAGTTGCTTTTACGTTTTCCATGCCCTTTTATTTGTCTAGCTTAATCAATATAGCCAGGCATTCAAACATTCGCCACATTGAGCAAATCGCCGCAGAAAGCTTTCGGGAATCCGCAACTCGGTGCACATACATCACGTTCGCACGCGTCAAAAGAAGAATGACTGTCGAGCCACTACACACGAGGCTTCCGAAACTTTCTTTGAGTTTTAACAACAAGAAAAAAAGTGCTTCAAAACTTAAAGTCGCACCCTATTTGCGTAAGAGCAAGAAGAGAGACCCAACAGGCACTTCTCCCTCTGTTCGTCATCGCGAAGTTTCATTTAATCTACGGCAGCCAATCAGCTGTGAGCCGAAGCTCTTATTTCCATATTCACAGAGAAGCAGTTCGCGCAGCTTTCGCCACTGCTGACGACTATACTTCGAACCCTTACACGCGGCCGCTGTCGCAACGCCTAAAGCTCGGCGATTCGCTTTCGGCTTCGCCTTGCGCTGCTCCTTTCAATGCACGCGTCGTTTATCTCATTCCGTCTCGGTCGCCGCGGTATTGTGTCGAAAGATTCGCTCGGCGTGCCACTATATGGCCTCCGCAAGTCGAAATGCGTGCGCCCGAACGAAAGTTGCGCAATGTAGCTTGTGGGTTTGTGGGGCTTTCACGAAGACAATATATATATACACGACCATGAATCTTTAGTGATGTGAAGTAAATATGGCGCGAAATTGAAAAATTCTTCGGATGCGGCGGAATGGCAGAAGGCACCCTCCTGCTTTCTTTGCAGTTTTCGAGTTTTAACGCAAGACCGTTATCTTTTTCTTCATTGTTTTTTTTTCTCCTGGTATAATCTCTTATCCATATTCAGCGACGTAACGCATGAATGACGGCCAATTTGGAGGAGCCCGCTGACAATTTGCTTTTCTTTAGTTTTTTGTCTCCCATTGCTAAAGTATATATATATATATATATATATATATATTATAAGGGAAAGAAGTGTATACCTAAGGGCTCGTTTTTCCGTGTTTTAACACAATATTAATGAGATATAACAGACAGTAATGCCAAGGAATGTACAGGGGAAGTTATTAAAACCAATGGAATGTAAATAAGAAGAAAGAAAAGTGGATGAAAAAATTAGAAAAGTGGATGAAAAAATTACCAACTGTGAGCAGGAATCGAACCTACGACCTTCGAATTACGCGTTCGATGCTCTAACCACTGAGCTATCACAGCGGCCCTCCCTCCATCCACTTTTTTGGGTTTATCTGTGAATTTAGAAGTAGGAGTGACAGTCAGCGCCATCTATAAGCCAAACAACGAGTGTGAAACACTCTTATGCGCATGTTTGGCGCCACGTAGCACGTGAACTTATTATGAGTGGGCAGCTGATTAATTGTCCCTCTTATACAACCTAAACACACCAAGTCTGCCAGTACGAGACCCTCGTTCAATGAAATAAGGGAAGAATATATATAATATATATATATATATATATATATATATATATATATATATATATATATATATATATATATATATATATTCGAAGCCAGGCTGGGTGTTTACGTTCATATCTTCCAAATAATTGGATCTGGTTGCACAACAGGCTTCATGTTTCAGAAATAGAAAGAAACAATAATATATATATCGTAGAGAAAAGGCGACACAGTGACGAGTGTAAGTCGGAGCTTCCAGCATGGTCTAAAGTGATTACCTAGAGCGGCTTTCTTCATAGCTTGAACTAAAAGCAGCCCATCTTCAGTAAGTTTTTTTGTAGCGCACGTAAAAAAACAGGAATAAATGAAGGCACATATCGACAGCGAGAGCGCTAACTTCCAACATAGCTTATTCTCGGAAACCAGGGAACATTTATGCAATTGTCTTGCGAGTCACAGTCATGTAAGCACGTGAACAAACGAACAACACACACACACACACACACACACACACACATATATATATATATATATATATATATATATAAAGAGGCATCTCGTGAAAGCAGCCACCTTGTCAGAGGTTGTAACACTCCCTGCTTGAGGACAGAGAAATCAGAATCGATGTTTACGTTGTTCTTATGTCTTCTCTTTTGGTCAATGCATTGCAACCTATAGACCCACAACATGCAGGTTATAGATGTGCTCTTCCGTCTTCTTGCGTTCGCATCCGCGACCATCGAAAACATGCTCAGAGAGCTATGAGCTTGTTCCGTGTGCCTCGCTGGTTTTTCCCGTTGTTGTATAAGTTTCGGGACACCGGACTTTCCTCAAGAACACGGACTACAAGGTGTGTGTCAGAGATTTCGCGCAATCTGTTCCACAAACACGGCTCCCCGATGGCGAAAGAGAGAGATAAAAAGAAAATCTTCCCTAACGCAAGAGAAGGTCTGACTTTTTGAGAAGGCAAGGTGTCAGAGAAGATGTTAGAAAAAAAAAAAAAAGAAGCATCCCTCTCTCGCGTTTTCTTTTCGGTAGCGAGCAGTAGAAACATGACTGCTCCGTTAATTAGAAGTCTCCCGGTACACAACACATGTCGCTTTCTTGCGGCGGAAGCAAAGAAAACTCCGTGCTCCTGCATACAGGGAACCAACAACACCTCGGTGCAAATTGCACATTTCTCGCGCAGCCAAAGGCAGCCCACAGCAGCCGGCGGCGGTGTTTTTCCGCGTAGCGTGCCCTGCGACCATGCACCACGCGAGGCGGTCAAAGCCGCTCATTTTCCCGCTGGGTGCTGCAGATCTTTCTCCTCGGCGAGACAGGGTCCTCCCTTCTAGCGACAGGGTGGCGGCGGTTTACATGCAGATAAACAAAACGCACCGACAGACAGGTGAGGAGAACTGGCCTGCACGTCTGCGGGAGGTAGGAGGGGGGAAGGGGTCAAGAACGAGCCGGAGAAAAACACAGAGAGCGGACAAATAAGAAAGCTGCAGGTCGTCTTCGGCAACGGCCGAGCATGGCAGCGAGAAGGACGCCTTTGGGAGCACCGCCCCTCGGCGGCGGACGACGAAGCTGGACTAGTCCTCCTGCCTTCGCACGCGTTTATGTGCGTGTTTGCCACTATCCCCCTCCGCTGGCGTCCCACCCGGACACCTGCCACCCTGTACTCGATTTGCCGCTTTTATTAGCAGAGCGGCGCACCCCTGGAGCGACTGCGAATCTATACGTGTGCACAAATGTTGCACTGACAGCCTAGCGAGTGCAGAAGTAGAATTTCCTATCGGGTAAGGAAAGCTTAGGGTTAGGATAGCTTATAGGACGAGCAGAAGAATGAACTTTCAGCGCTTGCATCAGGCTAGAGAAAAAAATGCTCCGGAAAATTTTAGAGTGTGTTAAACCCCACGAGTTGTGGGAGCTGAATAGCGTCACGCGTGCAGAAATGTGCGGAAGTGTGCGAATGAAACAATGTCTTGCCCTGGTAGTTGTGCGTCACCTTTCGCAAAGACGACGACTTTCTATCGCACCAATCTTCATTCGTGAACGTAACGTACGAAAACATGACAGAAACATTAAAACGGAACAGAAAGCGAAGCTGTGCCTTATACTTACTCTTTATGCTCCTAAGTTCTTTTTGAAAATACTAAGTTCCCGTAACAGACAACCTGCAGCTGTTATATAAGTCTTCAAGGACCTTTATGCGGAACTTGCTGTCACGTTGCAAAGTAAATCTGTCGGTAGAGTATGCAGGTAACATGCCCCTCTATTGTGAGCTAAAACATCATTGAATCTTGAAAATCATCCTACGAGTTTGTCCTGCTTATGGGCAGTATTCCAGAAAATGAGCCCATTCGGTAAAGTTTTAACATTCTTCATCTCTTAACGCAAAGCCATATATATATATACAGTAGAAGCCGCAGAAGTTAGGTGCGTGAGGCCGTAATTACGTCGCAACAATGGCTAATGAAGTCGCAACAGTTTATAACCATGAAGCTTAGAGACGTGGCTTAACTACGTGTACGTTTATTGCTTACGCTTGTAAAGTTATAGTGTGTGTGTTTGTGTGTGTGTGTTGTGTGTGTGTGTGTGTGCGGGTGTGCGTGTGTGCGTGTGTGTGTGTGTGTGTGTGTGCGTGTGTCCCTGAAAAGCGTTGGTCAGATTTCTGTCCTATAAAACGTAAACACCAACATATTTCTCTACCGGCTGGAATATCTGCAGACACTTTGAAAGGTGGGCACGTAGTGACGTATCAGCCGACACACCGTAGTGACATATAATCCCTATCAAAAGGAATCCACGAAACGAGAATTCTTCCCCAAATATTGCACATTGAGAGGAAGATGTGATATCAAAGCAATTGTAACGCATAAGATACACACGTTTACTGAAAGATGACAAAGCAGTGCAAAGCAGTGCTAGTTGCCTTGTTAAAACCACCGCAACACCCCTCCAGTTACGCAACAGAACTGTGCTCATCGACTTTGGCGACGGCGCCCACTCGCACCAATGGCGCGGGCCATCTGCCGGGGGTGTCCCTGAAACCGAAACCGGTTTTGTTTTTGTTTTTCTTCCTTCCGCGAGAGAGACTGCTCTTGCGCACGACGTGTTACCGGTGCGTCCGACACGAGCGCATAATTCAGGCTTTGTTCCTGCACACCAAGAGCACGTGTAGCGCCGCTAGTAAGTAACCTGTTCGACAGGCGGCGGCCGCCACCCCCCACCCTCTTCACGGCAGATTTCCCGCCAGGTACGCTATGCGCTGTGGCAACGACGGTGGCAGGTGGGGGGTCATTCACGTAACGAAGTGAACACTGCAAGACGGGGGCGTGACCCTGCCGCACGAGGTGTTTTTGCCGCTGCGAGTCCAATGTTTCTCGTTGGCATAACCCGCGCCAGGCGCTCGTCAGGGTGTTCTCTACACCCTTGCCCCCCTCCGCCTTCCTTCTTCCTTGCCTGTCTCCTCTTCATATTTCTTGTTTTAACCTTGCGTGTACTCGGCAGCCTACAAAGGAGTGGGAGCATGCACGACATTGGGAAAGCACGTCACGGCAAGGCTGATGACAAGACGTCTGAAAGGAGACAGCTATCACCCGCAAAACCCAGAACTGCGAACATTCTAGTACTGACGGTACGGAGAGAGAAGAGAGAGAATAAAATGAGGGAAAGGCAGGGAGGTTAACCAGAAAATGGAGCATCCGGTTTGCTACCCTGCACTAGGGGAAGGGGGAATGGGGAAGAAAGATTGGAAAGAAAGCGAAGAGGGAAATAGACGCGCGCGAAAAAAAAGGGGGGGGGGGGGAGTTGGGGTGCTACAGTCTATACAATAGGCCGCTGCCACGCAAAAAGTTCAGTAGGGCCTTCACTGATTTTCTGTGAGCACACAAATCATGTCGTCTTTCCAGCACTGATTGTTCAGACAAAGGTCTGTCGTCAAGGCGAGCTAACGCAGCAGCTAGTTGCCGTCTTTGCACGCTGTAACGAGGGCAGTGACAGAGAACGTGCTCTATAGTTTCATCGCTGCCGCAATGACCGCAAGCAGCACTGTCTTCCACGCCGATTCGGAAGGCGAAAGCTTTGGTGAAGGCGACACCAAGCCATAGTCGGCAAAGCACCGTTGTCTCGAGTCGGGAGAGTCCAGACGGAGGCCGGAGTCGACGAGACGGGTCCAGTCTACGCAGTCGCGTGTGCCGTAAGCACTCAGTGTTCCATAGAGATTTTAATTCTGCATTAGCGATTTTTCGGATGGTCATTGCAGCATCAGTCCTTGAAAATGGTACAGATTTTTCTTCACCATCTTCGTGTGCTGATCGGGCAGCTGCATCGGCATGTTCGTTGCCCAATATGCCGCAGTGACTTGGAATCCACTGAAACGTGATTCTGTGTCCTTCGTCGAAGAGGTGGTGAAGCAGCTCTCTAATTTCCAGCACTAGTTGTTCATGAGGTCCCCGGCGTAAGGCGAATGTCAAACACTGTAGTGCTGCCTTAGAGTCCGTGAACACGCTCCATTTCTTGGCTTCTTGGTGTTTAATGACTTGAATTGCGCTACGTAGAGCAGCAAGTTCCGCAGCTGTCGATGATGTCTGGTGGGATAAACGAAACTTCACCGTTGTCGCTGTTGCAGGAAAGATCACCGACCCTGCAGACCCATCCACTTTAGTTGAAGCGCCAGTATACAGATGAGTATGGTCACTGTATTTCTCATATAACAAGAGAAGAGAAAGCTGCTTTAGCGCTGGAGATGAGAGCCGGGCTTTTGACCCTATGCCTGGAACCGTGAGTTCCACATGTGCACAGGTCATACTCCATGGGGGAGTTGAAATCCTCGATGGAGTTGTATATCCCGCAGGAATGTGTGTGCGATATGACAAGGCTGTCTGGCAGAATGAGGCACGAGGTCAGGCTTCTGGCAGTGAAGCTAGATGATGGGCAGGGGCACGAGTAAGATGCCTCACGTGTGCTCTGAGCACTTCCATCATGATATGCGTCTTCAGCGGGTAATCATTAGCGATCTCGATTGTCTCAGCTGATGATGAACATCGCGGTAGCCCCAGACAAACTCGCAGAGCCATGGCCTGGATGCTTTCGAGAGTCCGAATGTTGGTTCTACAGGTGTTGGTCATCACAGGCAAACTGTAGCGCAAATAGCCAAGAAAAAGCGTCTTGTACAATTGCATCATTGCATGTACTGAAGTCCCCCAGGTTTTTCCTCCGAGATACTTGAATAAGTTAGCAATTTCTGTCAGCCTCTTCTTCAAGTGGGCCACGTGTGGGCCCCAGCAGAGGTCTCTATCAATGAATACGCCTAGAAATCTGTGCGTCTTGACATACGGTATGACTTGGCCATCGATTGATATAGCATATGGTCTCATTGGCTTTCGACTAAAAGCAATCAATGCACATTTCGCTGGCGAGATTTTCAGACCCTGGTCCTTGAGGTACAATGATACCAACGTCACAGCTTTCTGAAGTCTTGCGCGTACCTGAGGCCTTGTCACGCCAGATGTCCAGACGCAGATGTCGTCAGCGTACACGGATAACTTGACCACACTTGATAATGACGGTACGGAATGGGCCACTGTGGTTGTAGGGAATATTCACATGTTGAGGTATGTTCTTAGCATAATCCAGCGGTGCTATTGACAAATGTACTTGATGAATGTACTTGATGGCGCCCCTCCGCGGCGCATGCTTGGCTAGTGGCATAACAGTTAGTAGCTGAAATAAGGCTTCTTCATCAGCAAGAAATCGGGAAACAGCACAGCATAGTGTATCAGTGGAAACCAGGTCATTGCGGTATGTATGGCAATGACCGCACAGACGAGGCCGCTAGATCTGCACGCGATGGTACCCCCTACACAGCCATCCCGTTCGCAAGAACCGACGCTGATACAAGACTTCGTTCGCTTGCCCATGACCCCACACTGGTACAGTGGAGCTCAACAGACTTCACAAACGCGCGCCTGCATAACTTGGATCCCGATCTGCAGCTTCGTCTTCCCTCAAGGATATCTCGTGCTGAGGAGACTCTTCTATGCCGCCTGTGGCTTGGAGTGGCCTTCACGAACGCATACTCTTATCTCATTGGGATGGCCAGCTCTCCTACATGCGCTTACTGCAGTTGCGAAGAAACCATCGCGCACCTTCTGTGTGAGTGCACCCATTTCAACGCGCAAAGACAAGAACTGACTGCAGCACTAGATAGACTGGATGATCGGCCTTTGTCAGAACAAAGGATTCTGGGTCATTGGCCGAGCCCATCTTCAGCCCAGAAGGCTATAAAAGCTTTGCTGTGCTTTTTGCGGACAACTGGCTTCAGAGACAGACATTAGCGTCTTATACACTTTGATGTTGCCTTTCCACTGTCACATTTTTTTTGTAGTTTCTCTCTCTCTCTCTTCGCAACAATGCTAACATCTTTTATTCCCCTGACCCCTTTCCCCAGCACAGGGTAGCCAGTTGGTCTAAGAACTGGCTGACCTTCCTGTCTTTCCGCTTAAACTTCTTCCTCCTCCTTCCTCCTTTTCATATATTGTAAATGTACTACGCTTCGATGAGAAAATAGCGGATCATACTGAAAGGCGCACTATCGAAATACAAGGGTTCTTCTTGCTAGACAAACATTTGATCTTTTTTATATGAAATGGCAAGCCCACACTAAATGGAAAACGCGCCGACGGCAAGTTTACTATGCGAATTTCAGGCGTGCTTTCTTTGATAGTTGTTGAAAATATTTGTGTAGCATGAGACAAGACTAAGATACGGTTGGAAATCGTGTTTTCACGCATATCTTTTATAAATGTATAATGA
Organism: Rhipicephalus microplus; assembly: GCF_043290135.1. NCBI lineage: Eukaryota > Metazoa > Arthropoda > Arachnida > Ixodida > Ixodidae > Rhipicephalus > Rhipicephalus microplus. The sequence goes on along the minus strand of NC_134703.1, from coordinate 146,228,813 downwards.
ACACACGATCCTTGTTTAATATTTCAGAAGCTCATTAATTAGTAATAACTAATATGCAGGAAAGTAGTGTATATTCGAGGGTGCGTTTCCCATGTTATTCATGAATTATGAGGACTAACAGACAATAATGCGAACGAAAGTATAGGTGATGTTATTAGTAGTTTATATTTGTGAATTATCGTAATGTTCATATACAGATTAAAATTACCAGTAATAACATTCCTTAAACTTTTCTTGACATCTTTGTTTGCTAGTTCACACTAATATTGCGTCTAATACGCGGTTATGTGAAATAAACGAAGGGCGTCTCGCTCTCTTCAAGAGATGGTAAACATTGTTGCCTTTGTTCCATCCGAAGACGCAAAACTTGAACATGTTAAAGCTTTACCATTAATTCCAAGAGATGCCTGGTATGAATTTAGTACAGAGATGGTTAGCGAGATCGAGCTTGCTTCGCTTTTTCTCTCAGATGCAGTTGCAGAACTGTGGTATTGTTTCTCATTGCTGAGTGTATGTTGGTACTTGGCCATGTTACACAGACAAGATACATGGGAGGGACTAAACAGGACGGGTGCTCTTCCTGTTCAGTTCTTCTCGTGTATATTGTCTGCTTTGCGTTCACAAGTACTTCAACTCGCCCAAGTGACTGTGCTTTTAAACCTGGTTGCTGAGAATCTTTAGCTAAGGAATTTTCTTTTTGATAATTGAAATTGACAGCATATATTTAAAAAAATGGTACATCCCACGTCCTGTGGGACTCGATATGCGAAGCACGAATGAGGAAGGTTCATGTGTCACTTTAAAATCAGCACAAGCTTACGAGGCGGACGTAAATTATGCCGTACATAACTTCTATGTCATAATTATTATGTTTGAACGTTTCATTTACTTCCGTAATCTATTTACGTCACGTGATACCAAATTTGGTATATGTGGAGGTAGCGAAACAGCCTCGAGCACGCCATGAACGTCGCGTGTAGTCGTGTTTTACATGACACGCATATCATGATTATCATGTTTGGAAGTGTCATTTACTTTTGTCATCTATTCACGTCACGTAACACCGAATTTGGCATATGTGAAGCTAGCGAAAGGGCCGCGAGCACATCATGAGCATGGTATGTTGTCATGTTCTCACCAGACATCCATGTCATGATTATCATGTTTTCACCAGTCGTTTACCTTCGGCACTCATTGGCATCACGTAACACTAAATTTGGTATATGTGAAGCTAGCGAAACGACCGCGGCGCACCATGAGCGTGCCTGTAGTCATGACTAGTCATAACATGAAGATCATAAGATGCATTTGATGATTTCCACGTTACGACCTGTCCCTTTGTTCACCATGCAGTCATGTCATACAATACCAGTTTTTCAACATGCCATGTGAATGAAATCACCGCAAGAGCAGCAGGACCACGAAATGTAAATCTTGACACTCATGACATACACGTCATGATTTTCATGTTATGACTAGTCATATATGTTTTGCATACAGTCATGTTAAGCCGTGCTGATTTTGGTGTCGATACCATTATCGAGTCGGGAAGGAGAGCTAGAAGTCGTAGGCGGATAGATAGATAGATAGATAGATAGATAGATAGATAGATAGATAGATAGATAGATAGATAGATAGATACTCTCAAAGTCGTCGAAGTTCGCTAAGAAATGCATTTAAAAAATACGGCTCTTGTGTTCACCGCATCGTATTATCTGCTTTTAAACACATCAGATCTGGTCAAATTCGGGGTAGTGGCTGCCGAGAAATATTGTTTTGACGTTCCCATGCACTTCGGTAGGAATTTCGGGCCGAAGGTCTCCCTTCAGCGTCTAGAACGAATGTCACACGGAGCAAACCAAAACAGTTAGCTGGACATAAAAACGTAACCAATGGTTTTCACATTTACGGCACGCATCTTTCTGTGCGTTTTTTATTTTATTTTCTTTAACCACTCATTTCCCTCCTTTTTCCCTCTTTACCTTTTCATGTTCATTTTGCTTTTCTGGTAGAAAACCAGAAATTTTCTTCTGGTTAACCTCCCCGCCTTTCACTCAACCTTAATCTCTCTCTCTCTCTCTCTCTCTCACTCTGCAATATAGGATGTATATGATACGTGCTCTAAACACAATCAAGCTGTCAAGTTTTTTTTTTTTTTTTACTAACATAGCCTCAACGAGGCAATAGAGGCACATATGCGCTGGACTATTGAAAAACGTTGTCATGATATTTAGCCGAGAATGAAAGTTGTTCTTACTCTCCGCACTGGCGGCACTGTGGATTATAGGGGCTGGGACTGAAGACCCAAAGGTTGCAGGTTTGATCCTGGCAGAGGCATGCGCATTTCGTCGAAGGCGAAGTACTTGAGCTCCGTGTACCATGGGATGTCAGTGCACGTCAAAGAACACCCAATCGTCAAAATTTTTGGAGCCCTTCATAATCATATCATGGTTCCGGCACGGAAAACTGTAAAAATTAATATTTTATAATCGCTTTTACTTCCACATCTGCACCAAGAGTCGCACAAAAGAATGCAGCCAATCTGCGCGGCTCGAAGATGACAAGTCTGAAGTGACAGCTTTCACTTGGAGCGTCGGAAGTAGTATCTAATATGTCTGAAAAAAAATCTATACCCATTTTTCTAGAGCGAAATACGTTTTTTTGAGAAGTCCCCGAAATGACGTGACGAGACATGTGTCAGCCTTACTCATCATGCTCCGCTTTCGTCAGTACTTTTTTTTTCGTACTTTTCATTATTTTGCCGTCCCTTCGACGACACCGGCAGAATGCCAGTGTCGTGGCCGTGTTCCCGCGTCCGCTTAGATTGCGCTAGACGAGCAGTCAGTGTGCAACCTGAGAAAAAGGGGGGCTCCAAACGAGACAGAGGCGTCGCTCATTGCCGATGGAAAAAAAGAGAAGAAAAACCAAACGTTGCTCGAATTTCCCGCTGGCTCTTTCCGCTACAAGAACTGGTAACACGCTGTGACAAGCACCGCGGGAGCTGAATATAGAAGTCACTACGAAGGAGGGGGCGTAGTTTTCACAGCTCGGTTTCGTCACTGGCACCGAGTGCTCGGCTTTCTCACCGCCCCACGCGAAGTGTGACAAGCGATCCGGCCGGCGCGGCATGACACCAGGATCGCAAAGACGCCCCGAGAATGTTCTCGTACGGGGGGGGTGGACGTCCCGCGGAGTCAGCGAATTCGTTGGCCGACAAGACACGCGCTGGAAGACACGCTGAAGATTGTCGCGGAGTCTTCGGGAAAGAGAGTCAGAAGACAGGCAAGAACAGACAGGAGATGGGAGGCTTAGAATGAGAAAGAGACGCACCTGACTGTGATCTATAGGCATACTCTCCAAGAGAATCACGTTTCGGCAGCTGCGATCTTTCAGTTCGCGAAGCGTGCCGGCGAAACAATCGAGAGCCGCTTCGTGAACAAACGACATTAACAGCAATCGGCACCGAGAGAAGAACCAGCGGGGAGAACTCGGGATTAAATCGAAGCAAACAGCCATTGTTGATGTATGGGCTTTGTCAATAGGCCTTGCCCTCAGTAAAGTTGCAGGGCTCGATACTTTTCATTGTTCATTCTTCTCATCTCTTTGGTTCCTGTTAGCCTCGCGTGCGGCCTCGAGTCTTCTCTGGTCTCCCAGGAGAGCGGGTCGCCAGATTGCTGGCCGACTGGCCATCAGCCGGTCACCCCGCCGTCGCGGCGGCTCCTTCGAAGGGTCCGGTCCCTCGCTCGCCTCGCGGGATCCAGGACGGTCCGGCACACAGAATCTGAGCCCCGAAATAGATGGGCTTACTTTACAACTAAGACAAACGAGGTATATTTCATCTTGCGCTATACCGTTGGCTCTTTCGTGTTCCCTGTTTTTTTTTCTCAACTTTCCGTCTTTTTAACTCATGAATCATTCTTCGTGCCCACCCTTTCCCTTTGTGCCCGTTACAGATACATTCAGCTTAGGGCACACTGTTTTTTTTTTTTTTGGTGGAGGGAGTTAGGGTCTGAGCTCTTGTTTTCTTAATAAATGAAAAACGTAAAATGGAACCAAAGTCAAAACAAAAACGCTTTTGTCTGTGTCGAGACAGCAAGTGAAGGAACCATTTATTTTGTGTCAGCGCGGCACTTTTCACTGTGTTCCAAGCAAATGCTCGCAAACTTTTGTGTTTAATTTCAAAAAGTAAGATTTCAGCGAAAAAGTGAACAGGATTGCCTTATGTTGCGGCACGTGTAATGGGCATGAGCTCGGACGCTTTTACGTAACATGAACTATACAGCCTTGCAACGACAAAAGGAATGGTTAGCCGTGCTTTGAGAGTTCAAATATATAGCAGCATAGACAGAGAAAGTGCGTGTGTGAAAGAGAAAGAAAGAGAAAAGAAGCAACGAGGCAATCAAAATGAACACTTTGGTAGGTAAATTGCAATGTAGTGACACGGCCTGCACTTATTATGAAGATTCCGTTGTTTTTGTCGGCAACGATGTCATACACTGCTTAAATGTTACATTAGTGATCGAGGTGAGCATTTCAGAAGATGGCAATGTTGAAAGCAGGTTAATCATACCACAACTATATTCAGTAGAAGTGATCGCTGCTAGATATTTTAATTAACATGCACTCTCACAGTAACCACAGACATGTTTTCAATTACGTTTTGATCACATTCATCAGTCTATTTTAGGTTCAAAGCACAATGAATGCATGGATACTCAAATGCACGTGTCCTGAACACGACGTGTTGTATATTTAGCAGTAAGGTCGTTATGCTTCTAACCTTGAAGAGGTGGTTTCGATTCTGATCACGGCGACAGAATTTTGCGAAAGGGCTGGAGGAAGGAAGTGCACAGCTACCATGTATACTTCAATTTACGTGCACCTTCAAGAACTTCATAAGGTCAAAGTTAAGCCGAAATTTCATGCAACTACCAGCCTGGTAAATGAAACCGCAGCTCTGGCACATAAAAGTACATAGAATTTGAAACGCCCGTCCTGGGTCAGCCAACTCTCCTGTACGCTTACGCCTTGTTTCCGGATTTCGAGCTCCTCTCAGTGTATATCATAATCATCACTTAGTGCCTGGAGTATCATGTCAGGTGAAGATACAGACAAACATCTCCAGCTCTTCACTAAAATATTCCTCTCCTTCTCTCTCGAGTTTCTTGTGCTTACGTATGTATACTAAGGTGTTCAAAGACTTTGCGGCAAATTTGTGCGCTTGGTTCTTTTCTATATTATTAGTATTACTATGCTTCTGGGTTTTATTATTTAGGGATATAATATAATCCAGGTTCTAGCGTGGTATACATATATGCGTACTTCCGTTTTGTTTAGAAGAGCGTCAGTCATTCAGTCACAAAGACAATATGTGTACTGCCAATTGTGAAACTGCTGTATATGTTTGTCACCTAGGTTCCGGGTTATACGTGAAGTCAAGGTGAGGTTCTGACTAATTTTCTGTCATATCTATTTTCTGACGGTAAACCCGCTGGTCTAAAAACTTCACCTTTTCCTGGATCCTCTATGCACTGACGCCAGGACCCACGTCCAGTAACGCCATCTGGTCACACCGCTTCGTCCTTTGCCGCCATCGGCAGCTCTTCTTTCGACACTACTTTTACTCCCTTGCGCAACTATCCTGCTCTTTCCTATCTATTTCTGGCACGTTTCTAGATAGACAATGCGCCGGAATTAGTGTGAATTTTTTTCCATTGCGAATTCAGTTCAACTTTTGATCACACTTAACAATATTGTATTTTCGCTTTCCGCTTGTTGTTTGGTGGAGATTTCTTCCGAAGTGATTCTGACTTTGCTCTATACACATATAAGCTATACGTAAAACATTCAACAAGATTTTTGAGAATGCACGTTGTTACGCTTACTTTGTAATTGTGAGTGCAACACGACCCCAGAATTTACATTATTTGTCGACCTGATTCTATTCCTAAATACCTGTTGATCATACCATGCCTAACTTCGTTACATAGACGTAGCTTCACCAAGTGCGAGTGTTATCTCCGGCTCTATGGTGCTCTCGTTTTTTTTTCTTTTTTTTGCGCCCTCGGTGTTTACAGAGAGACAATTTGGAGTCTCTTCTGCCTTTTTTTTAGTTTTTCTTGTTGTTTTTAGAGGTGGTGGTGAGCATTTATAAAGATCGCCCATTTTGGCATTTTCGACATTTATTAGCTTTTATTTCAGTGTGCAGAGTTTCATGAAATAACCTCCTGTGGCTTGAATACGCGAAGTACATAATTAAAACTGGACGTCTTTATCAATTAGTGTCTTCTATTTACGTCATCTGCCGAGTTGCAATGAACATATTTCTGATGGAGCTTGACTACTGCATTTGTTCGAATCCGTAACGCCAGAACGTTTGGCATATAGGTCATACTTCCTGACTGTACGCGAACAAATGCAGTACTATGTTAGACCTAATTTTGTTTACGTGCGGCAACAGACCTTGCTAGCGTTTGTTGCACGCTGTTATAGCAGCTGCAGTGTCTTGTAATTAACCTCGATTGATTGACCAAGTTTCTTTCCTCCCTTGTCTATCTCTCTGCTGCTGGCTTCAATTGCTGCTTTGCTAAATACTTTTGTTCTGATCTCATCGATCACTAACCGCTCTTAAGCACCATTTTATTTTAAAAACTGCATACTATCGATTCTTATGTGTACACCCATGCAGTCTGCTCCTTGACAGTTCAGTATCCACCAGCCTACGTAATCTTGAAAGGCTGAGATTGTTTGTCAATATAAATAATAGCTGGGGCTTGATGTCCTAAAACCACGATATGATTATGAGGGACACTGTATAGTGGAAGGCTTTGAAAATAATTTGGCTCCTCTGGTGTTATCAAATATGAACTGACATCACAGAGTACATAAGTTTCTAACATGTCCCCTCCACTGAAATTCGACCGCCATGTTCGGGCTCCTTCGGGTCAGCAGCCGAGCACGTTTGCCACTGATCCACCGTTGCGAAGTTCTTGCCAACATTTATAACATTGAAACAGTAACGAAGGCTTGTATAGGTCGGAAACGTGTCGCAGTTAATGCTAAAAGTTGGCTTAATTGGTTTTCACTTGAGTTTATTTCTTGAGCGAGAACAAGAAATGGTAAGATAAAAAAATTGGCAGATCCCACGTACAGTGCGAATCGATGATATGCGAAGCACGTATGAGAAATGTTGATATGTCACTTTAAAATCAGCACAACGTTATGAGGTGGAGGTAAATGATGGCGCACAAGGTTTCCGTGTCATGATTATCAAGTTTGCATGTGTCGTTTACCTTCGTCATCTATTCACGTCACGTGATACCAAATTTAGTATTTGTGAAGCTAGCGAAACGGCCACGAGCACGCTATGAGCGTGGTATGTTGTCATGTTTTTACATGACACGCGTGTCAAGATTATCATGGTTGCACCAGTCGTATATTTTGTCATCCATTGACGTAACGTAACACCTAATTTGGTATATGTGGAGCTAGCAAAACGGCCGCGAGCGCATCATGAAGGGCCCAATATACTCCATTGTAGCGTTGACGCGCGCGCATGCTGGGCAAAGCGACGCTATATACGTTAGCAAAACGCGAGCACAGGCGTGACCAGCGTCCGTCGGCTCGGCCCGACGACAACCGGCGCGAAAGGCGACATGCTGCATTTCCTACCAATGCGTTACCCACACAACACTGCTTCTCCCTCTTTTCGTGACGGAGGGACGCCGGACACGCTGAAACGCGCATGCGTCATAGCAACGCAGCGCGCGCCTGCGAGCATATGGCAGGACCAGCGCCTAGCGTGGCAACGCCGGCGTAACGCGACGAAAAGAACGTCGGCGAGCACGGACACCGCGTCACGTCTAAATGTGTTGGCGCCTTTACTGTGGCTTGTAGTCATGTTCTCACATGACACGCATCTCATGATTATCATGTTTGCACTAGTGACATACCTTCGTCATCCAGTGGCGTCACGCAATACCAAATTTGGCATATGTGAAAGTAGCGAAAGAGCCACGAGCGCATCATATGTGGCATGTAGTCAAGTTGTTACAGGACATAATATCATGACATTAATGTTGTTACATGACACGCATCTCATGATTATTATCTTTGCACCAGTCACATACCTTCGTCATCCATTAACGTCATCATTAACATGGCACGCATGTCATGATTCTCGTGTTGGGGTCTGTCGCTTGTGTTCGCCATGCGCTCATGCCATACCATACCAGTTTTGCAACATGCCATGTGAACGAAGACACTGCATGAGCCACAGGACCATGAAATGTAAATCATTGCATCTATAAATACATGTCATGATTTTCATGTTATCACTAGTCATATATGTTCTTCATACAGTCATTCATGTTACACCATACCAAGTTTGGTATCGATACCATTATCGAAACGGCCAGGAGAGCCAAAAGTTGTAGGCGGCTAGATAGATAGATAGATAGATAGATAGATAGATAGATAGATAGATAGATAGATAGATAGATAGATAGATAGATAGATAGATAGATAGATAGATAGATAGATAGATAGATAGATAGATAGATAGATAGATAGATAGATAGATAGATAGATAGATAGATAGATAGATAGATAGATAGATAGATACGCTCACAGTCATCGAAGTTCGCCTCTGCACGCAGAACACTCCCCAGCCCTATGCGGAACCAGCGAGCATCGCTATATGTGCATCTTCGTCCCTGTCTTGTTTTTATACCGGTGAATTTTATTCAAAAGCTAGAAATATTATTTGGTTCTTTATTTGGGAAAACAACGATCGTAGCCGTGTAGGAAGCCTGAAGAAGGTGGTTGTATCCCGGCCTCGGCGGTTGCCGGGGTCGTACCACCTATACTTCCAATCCTCAATAAATGTAAATGATTTACTAGAATTTGACTGTTGTAAGCACTGGGAATAAGATAGAGGAAAGGAAAGGAATGCCGGAAAGTTAAAAAGACTATGCAAGGAAATGCGAGTGTAAGAAAACGATAGAAGGCATGTGTATAAATCATGCACAAGCCTGGTGCACAATGCTTACGGCACTTGTAAGAAGTATGTCGCTTTGGTCGGCTGTGATTTGTGATCTGTAAAACCAGGCTCCCAACGTTTTCTGCTTGCAAATCGCTCTCCCAATAGTATAGAGTACCAAGTACTGTAAATAGTTAACATCTTTTTGTCTGTAGCACTGTAGAGTCAATCTTTTCTTTCCTTCGAAGCGGGAAAAGTGGCATAGGTTACAGCTTAACGTGTACTGTGAGTGCTTAGAACAGAAACCCAAATACAAAAAAAAATGCAGCTTACTCTTTCTTCTCTTTCCCACTGAAGACAAGTATGAAGTTGGCTATCATGTTATGGTGATATTTTACTGTTACACAAAGATTTATTCCCATTTTCTGCATATCAGTGGTATATGCGAGAATTGATAAGTGTTTCTAATTAGTTATTTTTCTCAATATACAGCTTATTGTCCTGTATATACGCGTTTGATACGTTGAAAAAAGGGCACTTTGAATTGGCATTATATTAAGGCTTCTTTCTGGGTTAATGTATTGGAGCACTCCTGAAATATGCATTTATTATCGCTTTTACGTGAACATAACATGATTATTGCTAGTGCCGATTCATCATCAACGCAGTCCTCACTGCCTTATTTATGCCACCGTGAGCGTCTTGTACTATATATTGAAAATGTCTTGCTAAAATACTATTAATCGACAGAGCTCACAAGTTGAAGATTGCCAACAGCAGCTTCCATTGGAGGGCATATTAGGAGACGAATTCAAGTTGTTCTTACTCTTCAGTGCTCTTCGCTATTGTTCAGCTGGCCTCGGTAATTAGGTGTCCAGTGTCACAAGTGGCTAATATTTTCTCCTACAAAAGAACCTATGGTAACGTAATTTTTGCGGATATGGGTGCATGGATATTAAATCAACGGGTACCATTGAAGCCTTAGTCATTCAGAAATTCTGACGGCTGCCTTGTTTTGATACTCATTCCCTGTAGCAACTTCAAGGTACGAGTTCCGAGGTTTAACGACCAGATTCGTGTGAGAGGTCGTGCATAATTATGTGCTACGTGGCCCACGACATTCTAATATGTACCTGTTTTTTCTTGCCTGCGCATAAAGAAATACCACTTCCATGCACAGTCGGTTAGTCTCGAAGCACTTCTTCCCATAGAAGATGTATACATCGCTTCTTCGCGGTGAGAAGTGTGGTCTTTCTTTTTGTTATTGTGACCGTTTTTCTAACGCAGCTAGCATTTGCTGAAGCAGAGATCTTTCACTCTCATGTGCGTAACAACACGAAGTTACCGATAATATTCCTCGCGCGGTTATACGTTAATACAAGCTATCAAACTCAAAGAAGCCGTCGCGGAGACAAGACAAATAGAGTACGGTGTGTTCGACTCGTCTGTTTTGCTCGCGATTTGCGCAGGTGCGTAGGTTCTGGATACAGCCGGAAAGCAGACAAGTGTACAATTAGCTTTGGAAACGCAACCCTAACAGGGAAAGTGCAGTGAATGTGAACGCAAAGCAATAAACAAAGAAAGCTTAGCCGCATATATAAGGCGCCTCTTTCCCGTATGCTGATGTGGCTGCAGGGTGCAAACAGTCCACAAGCTCGCTAACAGAACACATATAGGGCAACCCGCTACATCCACGCTTACCAACACGATGTACGAACCGAACCGCAAACAGAATCGATCGTGCCCGCATTCTGCGGTGAAGGAGAACCACCACGAAAAAAAAAAAAAAAACTTCCGCAACGTTTACCTGTGTCCCACCACCTTCTTCAACGAACAGCTTCTTCTAGTTTCACTTTCGCGGCGAGCAAAGGCAAACGTCACGGCATGCCGTAGTAGTGTCGACAAAGCTTACGAAGATAGGGAGAGAGGAAGAGAACAAAAACATACAGAGAATGTGAGAAGTAGCGAAAGACAAACAAGGGTCCTCCAGGCTGAACTGAACAAGCATTGGCGCGAGCAAACTGAGCAGTGTTATCCATTACCGGAGCCTACAGAGCACACAGTGGAGGCGTAATCAACGCTTCAGTGTGGTTCAATACTGAAAACGCTGGGAGCAGGGGATATGCGGCGCACGGAAGAGGACGACGAAGATGAGCAACGTAGTAGCTGTGCCCGAGATTAGAAGGCTCTAGGCAAGAACAAAACAAGATAAAGGAGTGAAGGAATACCGCAGTGCTAGTAGGTCGGGACATAGCGCGGCCTGTGGGAACCACAGCCGCTGGTCTAGAAGGTACTGTGGGCCATTCTCGCCAGAGCAGGCCAGTCGTCCGAAACGGAGCAGACCGCGCTTACTTCCGTTTCATTCCATGCTCGCCTTTCCACGCAACGCTGGCACACGTGGATGCGAGCTTCCCCCCCCCCCCCCCCCCCGAAGAAAACCCAGAGGAACAAAGGAGAATCCCCGTTCCGCAGAGGGCCCACAAAGCAGGGTGGCTGTCGGGGCAGCGCGAGAAGTAGCAGCAGCAGCAGCGGCTGCATGCAGCGGCAAACATCGAAGGCAGTCCCAATGCTGCCCGCATGCATTCTCTCTACAGTCTCCGGCGTTTCCTCGGAGAGGGAACCCGGGATCTGCGTAAAGAAAGCGACTCGGTGGCACATACGGTGTGCCGCCGCTGCTGCCTCCCGCTGCCACGGCAGCGTCGGTGGTGTTGTTCGCTAGCGCCTGCGCGCGTGTGTGAAAGCGCACAATGACCAGCGGGAGACCTGGAGGTTGGTAGGGTGCCGCGAAGAACGGTGGTAGTTGAAGACTCCCTCCCCTCCTTCCAGGAGCATCCGAGCTTGCACAAATACTCGCCCAAGACCTCATTGTCCGCTTGTCAGCGGTAGCTCAGCGGGAGTCCGAGGCGCTAACAGCACCCTCCTCCGCGTGTGCTTCCTGTACTCTCTACACTCGTTTCCAGAATACGGTACCGCTGCTGTGTGTACGTGTGTAGCAGCGTATGAGCGCTGGTGCATCACTTTCTGCGTCAGAAAGAGAACAAGCATAACGAGAAACTCGAGCGAACCAGAATAAATAAAAGAGTTGAATAAAAAAAAGGGACTACTTAGAAGAATGAGTGTAGCGACAAAAAGATGAGGACGTTCAACAAATAAGAAACTAGGCTCTTTCGGAAGCGTGGGTTCTTCCTCGTGGTTCCTTTATTTTCATTTTTGGTCTGGGATGCGCGAGGTCTGGGCTGTGGAGGCTTTTTACTTCTTTTCTTCCATCCTTCCTCCTCTAGTTTCTTTGATATCCTCTTCATTCTCTCTCTCCCGTCGCATCGTACATACAATCAAATACGAGATGAAAGCTCTCCAACAAAGGATCGATGCGGAAACCCCACGCCCGGGAGCCATTTCACGTAAAGCCACGCACCCTGCGGCCTTGTTTGTTCGGCCCTGCCGTCTCTGGCATGCGGCGGGAGCGAGCTGGCAACAACGCAAGGTGTAGCCTCGGGGCCCTCCTTCCATCTTAGTTCAGTGCCTCGAATCGAACGCCGAAGCATCGGGCCGAGGCGATTTCGCCTCCACGTGCCTAGGCGGAGTTGCCCTTGTGGAAGTCGACGAGCTCCGCATGCTTTAATCCGATTAGGGGGGCAGTCGCGCCAGCAGTGCCGGTGCACTCGAGACACGAGTGCTTGTCAAGGGCGTCTTTGCGCAGATTACCAAAAAGAAGAAGGGGAGTGGACAATAGGGTGGGGATTATCCACTCAGAGATCACCTCCTTTGTACGACCAAGGGAGTGCTCAAACAGACTTTATGTACTACACATATAATACGTTGGTTTGAGTCCAGGTTTGGAGGACTTTCAAATTGTTAAGTTTATAACAGGGAGTCGAAGAGAGCTAGACTCAGCTTCGTGACGTCCTGATTTCGAGCGTAATGATCTGTGTTGGTGTAGATATGCTAGAGACAGGCGTGTGGAAAACAAGGGTGTACGCTGTGCAGGCACTTGCTTTGCGTAAAGATAATTGCCGTGTACAAACAACGGACATTCCGCAGGATGTACTTCTTCGTTGACGCTTCAAATGATTCGCGCCAGTCATTCGAGATGTGTGACATGGTCAGGATTTAGCTGAGCAGCAGGTCGTTAATTGTATAGGGGGTTCACTAAGTTAGACTGTCTCTTAAAATTGTTATGAGTAATTACACAATTAAAAAGTATTACTCGGCCCTTTGGGTGTGCTCCCAGTCTGTCAATGCATCCTATGAAATGACTCCATAGCGTGTGCGATACAAATCTATTTCGAAACGTTAAAATAAAGCAGATACAAACGGAAGGATCACTATCATCGCACAGTCGAGAAAGAAATGTCATAACTTTTGTGAACATCCTGTTCCTTTTGTGTAGAAATAAATCTCGAAATAGGACTGCAAATACCTGAAGAAATATGTTGTAGGTGCATTGTTCTCTGAATATGGCGGTCGGACAACGATGATGCTGGGCAATAGTCAGTCGTACCAATGAAAACTCCAGTTCTCATTAAAAAAATAGTTCTGTTAGAATGAGCGCTCTTGCTTAACATCTCAATTAAATTTTAAGATCATATGATGCGCTCTGAGTTATTGTTACATAGTTACCTCTGAAAATTCTCGGAAACAACGAATTCGGGCACCTGTATTTTTTGCCGGAATTAGTGTCATAAATTGTTCCTTTGAGCTTTGTTTAACCTCCGTGATGCTACTGACTCAGCTCTATTAAACGCTTCGTGAACTGCGACGACTGATCCTTAAAAAAAAACGGTATTCAATGGTGACATGCAGACGTAACGCAGATTGGTCATTGATTTTCTGTCGTATTCAGTGCCATAATCGCATAAAACAAACAGGATCACAAAAAGATACAACTATACCCCCCTGCATGTCACTGTATTCTAAAAATAATGAAAATTGGGTGAGTTGATAGCAATGAATTATGGGTATTCTAAAGTGTGTGTGTGCAAAAAAACAAAGGCGTACGACAATTTGTGTCTTCTTCCATTGCGTCCTAGTTTGTTGTCTGTGCACTAAGCACTGTGGATAATGCTTCAGGCGGATTGGTGCCATTAACCGTTGCAATCGCATTTTTCGCAGGAGAGAGAACAAGCCAAGTGTTTCAGTGAAACCTAGGTCCCTGGCTTATTATCCGCGCTTGGCGGCAAGGAGAAAAGAGCGCAGACGAGGCGTTACGCTCGCATAACAGGCTGCCACTCGGGAAGGGAATGCTAACAAGGCCGACCGCCGGCCACTCTCCTGGAAGGCATCTTTTCGACATATAGAAGGATGAAAGTAGTAAAAAAACAACAAAATATTTGGCCGGGATGGGTAGTGAACAAAAAGCTATAATATATATATATATATATATATATATATATATATATATATATATATATATATATATATATATATATATACCTACGTGAAGACCGACACGAAAACCTACGGGAGGGAGGAAAAAATGCGAAGGCTGAGAACGAAGTCAGACGAAGCCCTTTGCCAGAGGGACGAGAGTGCCGAGATTTCCATCCACGACCTCATGCATCAAAGTCCCCGCGGAGACGGGAGAAAAGGAGGTGGATAGGAGAGGAAGAGCTGGGGGAGGGCTGTGCGAACTGACAGCAGCAACGGCCACTGCCCCAGGCCGCGGCGTGAAGGGACATGGGCGAAGACGCGTCCACCGCGTCGAAACAAGCAAAGCCGCGCGCACGCGTGCGTGATGGCCCTTGTGAATATATCAGCCTCGCGAAGCGAGAAAGGGAAGCAAAAAGAGAAAGAAAGAAACGCCAGCGGCTGGAAGTCGGGCTGTATGACGACAGCCGTGGCAGCAGCGTCGTCGGCAGCGTCTCCAAAACACGAGGCGCCACCGTCGTATCTACCACCGCAGAGTGCATTCGCTGTCACCCACCGCTGTAGCCATCCACGCACGCAGACGGGCTGACAAGGCCTGAAGCCGTTCAATATATATGAGTTGCGCGGGCTCTTTGGGGAGGCCCCCTTCTCGTTGTCGTCCCCCCCCCCTTTTTTTTTTTCCCGACGCCTTCTTCTTGTGCGTGTACCGAGCGCGTTATTCAGCTCGGACCCGGCTGGCCGAAGTAGTGTCTGTCTCGCTCGCTGTCTGGCTCGCAGCCCGGCGCGAGTAATGCGCCCGAATTGCGGACCCGGGCTCACTTCTTCTTCTTGTTCTTTCTCGCGTTTTTCGTCACAGTTGTAGCCGTTCGCGACGAAAGGCGAACACCGAAAGAACCGAGTGACGTCCAGAAGTTCGCCTGGCGAGAAGGCCTTGCAGTCGGTGGTCGCGTGAGGAGCAGTGAGAGGAGGAATTCACGGAACCCAGACTTCTTTGAAAAGGAAAAGAGGGAGGCCGGAGTCCGCAGAAGCGCCTTACTCTTTCTTCCTTTCTTCAAAGGCGAACTCCTTATCGGCGTTCGGTCATTTATCGAAATATCGCCCTCCCGAGATTCGCACAAAAGAAAACGACAGCCGAAAAAAAGGCGATGGCGGCATTGAATGCTTTTTGCATATTCTTCCTCACTAGCGGCGTTTCGGTGGAGCAGAGTGAACAGATGGAGAGAACGCGTCAATAGTATAGGGAGAATCGGGATATGGCTAATAATAAGAACCTCCTGCTAGGAATAGCCGAGGAAAATTGAACCCAACGGGCTTGTTGTGTACGGGATCGACAATGCCTTCGATCTTCGCGGGGTCCTGATTTACAGGTAGGTTTGGCGTGGTTTGCAAATTACACGGCTGGGAAGCCACGGCAACGGGCTTTTTACGGGAGTCGCGCGGCTGCGGCCGAGTCACCTTCTTGTTATGCCGCAGTCAAGCCTTGAGGATACTAAATCTGGTATTCTTTCGTCGCTGAAGTTGGCTGGCGAAAATAAATAAATAAATAAATAAAAGAATTGACATTAACCGGCATTATTTGTTTTCCTAACTGGTTTGATACAATGTTTCAAAGAAATGGAATAATATGTGCTTACTATCCACACGGACTCTCAAAGTGCGTATATAATTTAAGCAAGCCATTTGTAAATAACATCTGCGCTTGAGCAACGCGAACCGCGACTCCAGCAAGTGAGTACGCGTTTTGCACCTAATTATTATTGAGGATGTTCGCTGGTGATTTTAGGGGCGAAGCTTCTCAAAGTGACACCCGTTCGTCCCTCGTAATATGTAACATGTCTTACGCTTTGACCTCCAAGGGGGTGCCGGTGGGAGATTTCTCCTGTGCGTTGTTGAATAATAAAAAAATCGCAGCGTTCGCGTTAACTAAAAGCCAAATTATTCTGTCTCTCATTCCCCATTAGCAGCCATTGGCATGTACATTGAGCAGTATCTTACAAGAAAAGGTTGCTACGTTATACTTGCTGGACGTAACCTCCTTTGTTTCAGAAAGGTTTAGCGAGCGTTGGGCCGCAGTGCCATGAATACAGTGAACTAGTATATACCACGAACTCGAGGTGGTCAAAGGTGGGAAGTAGACACGAAGCGCCAGCCGCCAGAACGTGTGCGTGTGCCACCTCTCGTTTAGTCCTTGGAATGTCTGCTGGATGGCGGTGCTTCTATATGCGGAATATATAAAGAAAAGATGCGAGACTGTTGTACTTGGAGTGTTGACTAGATGGACGAATGGACACACAGACAGATGCATGGACGGACGCACGGATGGCTGCACGAACGAATGGACGCATGGGCGGACGCAGGGTGGATGCATGGACGAGTGCATGGACGGATGCATGGATGGACGTGCGGACGCACGTACAGACTCGCACGGACGGGCGGATGGACGCATGGGTGGACGCATAGACGGACGCACGGACGGACGGAAGCAAGAACGAATACACGGACGGATGCTTCGCCCCACTCTCCATCATCCACACCGTGGATATGCTGTCATTTTTTTTAAATTGGTCATATAAAATTCATTCTGAAGCCAACTTACTCGATATATTTTACAGAGAGGCTAAGCAAAATTGATGAAATCATAAATAATAAGCAGGATAATATAATCTGAAAGTTGTTGATGTAGTACATGTAGGCTCACAATATCATCCATGAGCAATATGACGTAAGCAGGAAGAAAGAAGAAAAGTGGAAAACGAAGGGACGGTAACCAGACACCCGTCTGGTGGGCGATATCTTACGCTGGGCGTAAAGAAAAAGCGCAAAAACTGACCACAGACAAGACACACAATGGGCGCAGATGATAAAATCAAGGATGTTGACCGAATGAATGAATGAATGACGAAAAAGTTTTACTCTGGTGAAAGAGTTCTCCCTGCGATTGTGCTGCCCCCAGTCCAGGACCCCTCTGACCTTTGTCATGTAACTTTTTAAAAGTGTGGCAGCTTGGGCTAGTTGGTGTCCTTCGTTAGTTGGTGTCCTTAGGACAGCACTCGTGTCCTTCATGTCCTTCCTGTCTCTGTGTCGTCGTTTTGTTTTCGCGCTATAACTATCGTCATGCCTTTGTCATCTTGCGAGCGCTGTTGATATGTTTCAGGTAGTATTAGGGCTTTGAGCCGGACAGCGCACCTTCCGACTGCTCTTGTGTTTACATGTTTATAGGCATTCCCTTTTGGTGTTGGCAGACCCATGCAACTTGATAGAGCGACGGCTGTTCTCGGCATAGCGGGCGTCTGTTGTCATATGATGGCGGGTATTGTTGAGTAGACACAGATTTGGCTCTCTATTCGCTTGTCGCTGTCGAAAAAGCTCAGCCGCTTGTACATGGCACGCACAAAACCAAAAATCAACAAACAAGAAGCAAACACGTGCACCGTTCTTGAGCACACCCGAAACAAGCCAAACGTCTACTACTTGCTCTAAAACCTTTAGCGTCAAGTAACCACAGTACACGTGCAGTTGTCTTACTACAGTGTACCGATTTCACAAGTCATGCTGGAGATATAAGCATATTCAGCTTAATGCATTCCCGTTTTTGAAAAGAATAATAAAGAAAAAGGACTGAAAGTTTGGGAAGAGAGAAAACGCACTGTGAGTCAAAGTCTCGAGGTCATAGGACTTCGGCGGAGTCAAAAGGGCTGAAAAGTTTGCTATGGTTGAAGCTTGGACTGGTTGGTTCATGCTTGCAGCAAAAAAAAAAAGTGCTATATTCTAACACGACCACAAAGCGTCGCTTCTTCGGCTCGAGTTCCGTCATAACGTAACGCAACTTTTTTTTTGTCCTGTTGCGGAGACTAAATTAAATTTTGCTTTTCATACGACTGACATTGCTGTAGTCTTTCTTCATCGTTTGGTAATACTATGGGTTTTTTTTTTCAAAGAAGAATTCTGGGACCTGGTTAGCGAAAACAAAAACAAGTGTTTATCGGACATCACAAAAATTTAAAAAACAAGAAACATGCACGACGAAGAAAGATGTTCTCAAAGCAGGTGAGAAAGCGTGGACAAATTGCACATATGGCGGAAGTTATGCCCGCCATTCCGACCCCGGTTGGTGCATTCACAATCCTCCAGGGGGAGCGCGAACCCCCTGCGGCGACAACCTTTGACCCGCAGGGCTCGACTGCGGCTCTTTTGTGGCGCCGGCGGTTTCTTCTCGTCCTGCGTTGCCAGAAGAAAGGAAGATGGCGCCGGCGGCGTGAGTATGGTAGCAATCCGCCACTCCCACCTGCCTCAGCAATGCTGCCGCCTTCTCAGCTGCTTTGTGGCAAGTCAACGTAGCGCGAAATCAGCACCGCCGCCCGCCGAGGAGCCCCGAAAAGAATAACGTCTTTCAAGCAGAGATGCATGCTAGAGAGGGGGAGGAGGAGGGGAGTTCGCGTCGTGGTGTCAATTCATACGTTGTCACCGGATGGGGCGCGGACCATAGCGAGACGACCCAGAACGGGGTGGTATACAAGGGGCGCGAGAGAGTGAATTGGGAGCCGTAAAAACGTCGGAGGAATAGGAGCGCGCGCATGCGGAAGATTTGAAGAAAAGGAAGAAGAGGAAAAAGCAAGATGACCTAAACGTTCGGTTCTGTTCACGCCTGCCTGAATCTGTGAAGTTACGGCCATGTGTAGACGCGTACGCGAGTCAATGGTCGCACACTTTTCTTTAATCTACTTGGCTCCGCTCAGTTTTTTTGTTTTTTTTTTTGCAAAAGCTTAGGCAGTAGACGTATGAACTGGCGCAAAGCTGGTGTTCGGTGATACATTCTTCGTTTTTTTTTGTTTTGCCATTGCGGTGCTCTAAATTATTCACAAAGGCACAATTTCAATTTTTCTAAATATAAAAGCTGAAATCTCGTTCAGGAGAGATAATGAAGTAGTTAAAATATTTACGCGAACTAATTAGACGACTCAACAATAACGCTCCAGATTCCCCGAATAATATCCTTAGTTTCGCAGAATATATTCGACACAGCGAAACACAATAGTGGTTTTTGTCATGGCAATAATTGACGACTGATTTAACCACGGTGAATACGTCCAATTCTTCCCTCAGGGATATTACAGCTCGATACAGTGGTGCTTCTGCCGCAATATCATGCACAAGCCCCAGAATGTTCTTTCGACCGCTAACTTTCGGACCTTACGATATGTGACGTCTCACTCACATATTGTAGTGTGCAGTCTTTGATGCCCTTTACTTTGCCGCCATTCCTTTTAGACTGTTACAGTCATTCGATTAAGCACGCTTATAATACGTAAAGAGCACCAGTTAAGATGACATATTTCAGTTCCGTGTATGGAATGGGATGCGTGGATCCCGTATGCGGCGTCGCTCGCATACGGGACCCGTCAAATTGGCCTTCTATGGCGCTGTACCGAATTCTGTCATAGCCAGGTTCATGCAAACGGTCATTTACATTGAGAGGTTTAATGTGTCGAAACTCCACAGTTATTCATCCCTCTGGATGCTAGAGGTCATGGTTATTTGCATCGCATAGCCGTAATTTGTCACGGGGTCAATTTGTACTGCACATTCATGGCATTTCCATATTCTGTCATGGTCCGATTGCAGTCGCTATGGGGTGGAGGTTGAGGCACAAAACTGAGCTACGCAGCAGAACATACAATCACCGCTTTCTGGATTCAGGTAAAAAGTGGCAGATAACTTTCTAGAAACTAGAGTGATACCAAGGAATGACTTAGATGCGATGGCGCTGGGTGGTATAGATTGACGTACTCGAGTTCGATGACTGCAAGCGACAGTGGTAATATACAATCCAATGGGTGAGAATGCACAAACTTTCTTTCAAATAAGTTTAGAAGTACGCCAAACAACTTCAAGTGAGCAAAATTTAATGAATATTACAATAAAAATTTTGTTATTACCTCGGCCTGAAGGCTGGCAATAAAGAAACATCGAAACGTATGACGGAACGCACACAAGTTGGTGCTTCATATTGTAGCGAAACGTCGGGGTTGTTCAAGTTAGGCGCATCGGACGACCAGGGAGACGAATAAGTGTGGGTGAAACTCCGCGGAGGCAATCGATGAGACGTCAACACGATGATTTCGGGGAGCACTCATTGGGGGTTTATTTAGCTAACACAACTTCAATTTACAAAATGCACTAGGTCACAAAGACAAAACATAGAAAATGGTGGCAATATCATGCGTGAAAATCAGTAAAAGAGTCTTTATGGGGACGAAATCGCCCCCACCTCACATGGAGAACCCTCCACACAGCTGTGCTTTCCTTTTGTTGTTGCATCTCTACACTGGGAGAGAATTGCTTCTAGTGAAGAAGAACGCGAGCTTTGCCACATCGCGCACCGTCTGCGTGCATCCTCGACAGTGGCGGTTGTCTCTTCGGGCAAATGTCTCCTCGCGGTGTATATACCATGTGATACCATGTGCGAATATAAACGATGCTCAGTTCGGTGCTAATGGCCTCAACCGCACTGGCCCCACTGGCACGCACGTGGAAGGGGCCGAGCAGGACATAAAAAAAGCCAAGGTCATGGCAACGCCTTGGTTTATGTTTATTGCGCCCGATAACGCATGGGCGCCAGCTGTGCACTGCGTAGTTGAAGGGAGCAGACCCGTCTACCAAGGGCTGTTGTGCACCAGACTGCGGGCTACGAGGCGGAGAACTTGTGTGCAGCACAACGCTTAAGGCAATGCTCGAAATAATAAGTACCCCCGCGACTTTTTACGGGAGCACTTGCTTTCAGTTGAGGAAGGCCATATGTTTTTGGTCAGTACGAATGCTGCTTCAACAACCATAGCTAAATGACTTTGTTTGAATTGAATGCTCCTTCAACAACCATAACTAAAGGACGTTGTTTGAATTGATGCACAAAACAGTGCTTTCCCATGAGATTCGGTATTAAATAAACAGAAAGAAGCCCACGTTACAGCAACCAATTCTCAGAGAATCTTATGTATGACGATGGCATCCGCTCTTCTTTCAGTACGTAAACTATTCCTGTAAAAGTCAAATTTCGTAAGCTGACTAACATCTTATTCGTCACTGCGTGATCTGCAAAAGAAACATTCATAAATATCGCTTGTGAATGGTCAAAGGGTCGTCAACTGCTCCTCCTTCATCAGGGGCTTTGAGACGGGAGTCCATGGCGTTGTAAGCATGAGATAGGGAAGAAAGCGTTCCCTTTTTGTCGTGAACATTGCATAGATAACATTAACATTTTAGGAAACACGACACCTAGAATAACTGACCACTCTTTTCACTACAATGTTCTTTTCTGAAATAATAGACCGGATTTTGGAAACGACATTGAATAAGCAGCAAAAGTGGGTGCTTAACTGGAACATGACCGAAACAAGCGTCGCTCGCTCTGCACCTTAGAAGCGAACAGTTCGTTAGCTGAGATAGTTCAGGTTAGCGCAGCCACTGACAGAGCCTCACATTTCGTGACGCACGATACTCATGCAGACGTCGCGCAACACCCGCTACCAGCATTGCTTGCCGAAATGCACGCAACATGGAGGACGCTCCACGACGATGCGCCAAGGGGAGGAAGACGCTAGGGTACGACACGCGAGAGAAGAACGGGAGTCGCCATGCGTGCGCGACCCCCCGCGACCCGGACCGGTGGCGTCCTCAGCCATGGCGCGACATTCTCTCCACTTTTGTTTTGGGGGTCCGGCGCATTTAACGACGACGGCCGTCGCGAGTGCACACAAACATACTGGAGGCCGCGCGGTGGGGCGGTAATCTAAAACGGCCGCACGGAAGCAACGTTTCTCGCCCCCAGGAAAAGATGGCTTCTGTCGAACCGCACTGTGAGAACGCCGACAGGGCTGCTGGTAGGGGGCCATTTGATAGCACTCGCTGAGAAACGACGAGCTACTGCTTTAGGAGTCTCCAGAATGCGTCCGGAACTGTCCCGTCCAGGGCCCAGCACGGCTATAGCGCGACAGTTTCCAGCCAGCTTTTTTTTTACGAATGGCTGGCAACCTGTTCGAAGATTGCGAAAGCCGCTTCTCTCGAAGCTCATACGTTTTGAGTTTCAACGGACCCGCCTGTTCAAACGGTGCTCAACGTCAAGCGCGAATTGCCGTGGGCGACCATTCTTGGGGCCGCGGTATATACCACATCATACATCGTCGCCCTTTGAAGTAGTTTTTTCCTTGAGATAAATGTCACGGCAATCGCTCGCTTATAGAGCTCTGCGTGGTGGCTGTTTCCACATATACTCGCGACGTTCGGGGCTTATTCTTAGATATATGTTGAGCTGCCGAGGTAAAGATATCGTGTGCGTGGGAACCTAACGTTATCGAGAACTCGCTTACTTGTATTATATGATATGAGTAGGGAGTTTATTGCGTGACTGGAAGTCTATGTAGTCCTGGCGTGGTATATGCTGTGTCGCTGTACATAAACGCGATTGCGTCGTAGTTTCTTGCATGACAACAAAAATGATCTATTTGTGTGTGTGTGTGTGTGTGTGTTTCTTATACCCGTAAGTACTCACCACACTCGGACTCAAAGGGCCCCTAAACAAGCTCTGAAATACAAAGAACGAGAGCGTTATTTTCTACTGGCGTTTCCCGTCCAAGAAAATATCGGACATCCGCTGTATCACAGTTCTGGATTTACTACAAAGGTACGAGTACTTGCAAACGCAATGCGGCGACTAGATGATCGGCCGCTTTTCGCGCAGGTGCTATTACATCACCATCCACATCTCTCGACAGCTTACAAGACCGGGAAAGCCGGAAAGCCCTCTTGTGCTTTTTGAGGATGACGGGTTAGTGTGAACGCTTCTGACTTGCATAAAGAAGAGAGAGTGCTACCGCCAGCGTAGGGTAGCAAACCGGGCATGTGCCTGGTTAACCTCCCTGCCTTCCTTCTTGTTGTTTATCCCTCCCCCTTCTGACTTGTGGTGGAGTTCTATATGATGCATTGAACTTACTGTCTCTCTTCCTTCATTGTTTGTTAAAATGCGAACGCATTTCTTAGTTGGGCAATGTCAGGCATCCGGCGTTGCCCGCGGTGGTGTCCACGCGCCGGCAGGTGTTATCTCCGCTCTCACTCCTTCTCCCATATCAGCAGCTGCGGGCGGTCGCTTATCCTCGCCACTACCAACCAGAGCATGTGGTGTGAGAGAGTGTGGGAGAGGGTAGGTGCAGTGCTTCGCCACTCCTTCTCTCGCTGTTCTTTCTCTCTACTCCCTGTGCCCCACTTCCCGTCAACAAGCGCCTCACTCTCGTTCGCTGGCTGGGCGCCTCTCAAGAATCCGGAAACGTGTGCTCGAGGCGCCGCTGTGAAACGCCAACTCCGAGCCGAGCACGCTGGTGCCCCGCTCTCCGGTACGCTCATTCCTCACTCTTGACGGTTCGCTGGCTGGGTGCCTCTCAAGATGATGGCAGAAGTCGGTGAACGCAGATGTCTGACGGCAACAGTACCTTCTTTTGGCCCAAGAAATG
The DNA here is from genome assembly GCF_043290135.1 of Rhipicephalus microplus. Taxonomy (NCBI): domain Eukaryota; kingdom Metazoa; phylum Arthropoda; class Arachnida; order Ixodida; family Ixodidae; genus Rhipicephalus; species Rhipicephalus microplus. The sequence continues at coordinate 146,204,966 of NC_134703.1, read as the reverse complement.
CAATCGCATTTCCCCACGATTCCCTTGTGAGAGGTGGGGGCAATTTTTTTCTTTTCCTTTTCTTTCCTCCACTTTCTCGTATGGGTAGTTCCCTTTCCTAATTGCCCAGAGTAAGACAGCCGACCTGAAGTTTTTTCTGGTTAGCCTTACGGCCTTCTCCCTTTTTGTTTACTTCCTCCTTCCTTCTCGTCTTTTCGGCAGAATTCATGACGGCAGTGGTCTGCTTACCTGAAGTCAAGTGAGAATAAGCTCTGAATTGGTCTGTATAGCCTCGCCGCGGTGGTCTAGTGGCTAAGGTACTCGGCTGCTGATTCGCAGGTCGCGGGATCGAATCCCGGCTGCGGCGGCTGCATTCCGATGGAGGCGGAAATGTTGTAGGCCCATGTGCTCAGATTTGGGTGCACGTTAAAGAACCCCAGGTGGTCCAAATTTCTGGAGCCCTCCACTACAGCGTCTCTCATACTCATATGGTGGTTTCGAGACGTTAAGCACCACATATCAATCAATCAATCGGTCCGTATACAAGAATTATGGGTTGCGCATTTTTTTCTACCCTGATGTTTCATGCAGTTGCACGTCCGCTCGGTCATGTCTCGCACGTGTGACTTTCGCTCGCGATCTACTGACTTCATTTCATTTTGGGCATTTTCGACGGAGCAAGCACAGATACCATCGCGGAGCCGAAAAGTGCAACACGCATGATCGGCTCAACGCTCAGTGCTGACATTCTCACCGTGTTTTATGAAGAAACCAGTGGGGAGGAGGAGATAAACTTAGTGGGGAAGGTAGTGCAGGTGAGAGGGAACACCTCTCTTTTTTGAACTCGGAGTGGTTTAGGAGTTCTTTAAGCGCTAACATTGTAACCAAAGGAACAGATGTGCCGTATTGGTTGGCTGTGTGATCGGCGAGGGTGATCTTCCTTTCCCGACATTGCTTTTGGACAGCAGCCAGAAAACATTTTCATTGATATGACTTTTTTTCACTGCTCAACAAACAGTCAGTTATTTTTTCTTTGATTTCCGCGAAAAGTATCTTTCCAGACCTTTCATTTGATATCTGACGTCAGCTGAATCTCTTAATGTGCGTTTCACATGCTTGAACGAATAAAACACAGTACAATGATGACGAACATATACAGCCGGCCCGAACACAAATCACTCGATGTTTCGAAATCCAGTACAGTAAGCGAAGACGTTGCGTCGCACGGCGCTCGCAGAGTGCTACCACATTTACAAAATGAATAATGACACGATAAAAGAGGAAATGTTTAATGTAAGCTAGAATAAATCTTTCGATGTTCTTCGTTGGGAAAGATGAAATGTGACAGCTGGCTTTCTGCTCCAAGTGTTTCAGGTACACGGCTTTCTATTGGACGTTCCAGAGGCATCTATTGCCTTTTGGGAGGTAGCGGTACAACGCACACACATGTCGAGACCATCTCATCTTACCGGCTAGTCACGGGGTAGAGGAGTGTAGACAACCCGCCCCCGAAACATTCCAGCTTTACATATGCATATAGGCGCACGCACGCACGCACGCACACACACACACACACACACACACACACACACACACACACACACACACACACACAAAAAACGTGGTTGCATTCCCACCCCACTAAAAAATGAAAAATAAAGGTGTGGCTGCACCCCTGTCTCTTTCCCTTAGTGAAAACCTTGACGCTGACCAAGGGGAGAAATATTAACTGACGTTTGTCTTCACTTCTTGTAAGGTCCCAGTGTGGCTCTAGGCACAACAGTGGCTCTGCGCCAACGCGGCCTGTTGCACTGGTTATATAAAGGTACTGTCGCCGGTACCTTGAGGTGCCCTGAGAAAAATGTTCTTTTGAAACCGGAAAGCGCCTCTACGAACGTGTGAGCACCACTGTGAAGATATGTTTAGCTTGCCTTGAAAATGACGTCTCAGTAGCCGGACGGAAACACTCTATGCACTTTCTCAACCGACACCTGTGTGACTGGCTACCTTTCGGTTATTCTGTCGTTTAGCTCCTAAGGGAAGCCCAGAGTGACTTCACCAATGCAACAAAACACCTATATCGATGAGATCCTTTGTTTAAGCAACACTCCGAGAAGCATCTCATCCACAATTCCGTGAAAAGAAAGTAGTTGCTTGGTTTTGCATAAATCGCCTGTCCAAGCAACAATGGGGGCATGATGACTGATCATCTCCAGATCATCTGAACGTACGCAGCAACATGTACAAGTATCTTTCTGAGCTTCAAGCGTCGAATCCACATTAAATGTTGCAAAAACACATCAGCCATGAAATCGACAATGCCCGGTTCCTGGCCTCAGCATCCATTCGTCTCTCCTCTACGAGCCGCGGGCAACTTTGACGCGAAGATTACAAGGCGGCTCCCCGGGGCGCCATGGCCTCGAGAAACACTGAACTGTCCCAGAGATCGAGATCTCACTACGGTGCGTTAGTGAGAAAGTAAAAGAACACACTGGGCGCACGCACCACAATGGAAACGGACCGGAGCGAACAAAGAGCGCTTTAGTCTGCTCTCTCACTTCGTGTCTTTCGTTTCCTTCTTTCAGGTCGCCGCCCGCATGAAAAAAGGGGAGGCGCCGCTGCTTCTTCGAACAGGAGCAGTCCTGGGCCGCAGAGAGACAGAGCGGCTGAATCTGCCGGCGCCCAGGGTAAAGTGGTCGCCGCGCTTGCGCATCGCATTCCGGACAAGCGTCCGCCGGTGGTGCTTTTCGTGCGCGCTCCAACGGCCAGCGAAACGGAACAGCACGCACGACTCGGACGCTGCTTTCTCGAGGGCGCGCAAGACCCCCGAGAGAGGAGCCGCCGCCATTAGGACGGACATCTCTCCGTCACGCAAAGACGATAAGATTCCACTCTCGTTCCAGGTTTTTTGTCGACCGAGGCACTTTCAATTTTCCAACTTCTTTTCCACTTCTGGCTGCCTCGTGCTCTCGTGTTTCCACTCCTTTGTTTTTATTTCTTTCGGTTCTCTTTCTTTACCCGTTTTGCCTCCAAGCGCAGTTTGCCCCCCCTCCCCTTCTCTCTCTTTCGAGTCTGCCCTCCGATGGAGGCTCGTGACGCGCAGTGGCAAAACGGGAGCTTCGTCGAGCGACCGCGCACACGTGTTCCGGTGGGGGCGGAGTGACAGCGGAAGACGGGTGCAAAAAATAAGAACCCCCCTGCCCTTCATTCTTAATGATAGTAATAATGACGCCAACGTCTCTACTGCTTTCTCTCTCTCCTTCTCTCTTCCTTTCTCCTTCTAGAGCCTTTTATTTCGTGAAGATGAGACTGTGCTTCTTGGCGACGGTAGTGTAGATTTCTGCGGGATTCCACACGCGGAGAGCAACACGTGTTTTCTCCTCCAGGAGGCGGCGCTGCCTGGCCTCTCCTTGTGGCGTGCGCTGCTATTGAATCGTACAAGTGAATCGCGCGACACGGTGTATACTTATGTTCCGGATGCTGAGCACCTTTTGTACGGAGGTCTTTGGACAATGCGTCAGCGAATCCGTGTTTCTGTGATGCTGTATTACTGGTGTGAAGCCACGTCGGTTCTGTTCTCCTTCGCACAATGCAGCGGAAAGCTATATTTGCTTGTGCTATCACAGTTCACTCCTTAGGAATGAACTTGGATGTTGTGCTGGTGATATCAACGTGAATTCGAGGGAATCTCGCAAAGGCGAATTTCATGCAGGATGAATGATGTGAAGCAGGTCTTTGCCTCCGAGCGTGGACGTGCAGGCCACGTCTTTTCATGGTGTTCAAAAAACAGGAATTTTAAAGTACCACATAGACTAAAGGAACTGTATAAGTACCATTTCACTGTTTTTGTGGACTACACACCCTAACAAAACTTCATGAATAACTATTGTCTGAACATGAACGTGACTGTACATGGTATTCGCGTTCATGTGTAACATCATATAATATTAAATGAACGCCCAACGCCTGCAGTAGCGAGTGAGGGGATTGACCAGGCTAATATCTCCGGCATCATCACCAAAATATTGTTATCGGTCAATACCTTGCTCTACGCAGCGGGAATAAACGTTGCTACGTCACCTCCGATTTCTTATTGCTGCAATAGACTCGTACGCTATCCTGGTCAAACCAACGGTCAGTTTCAATTTAAACAGAGAAGCATTCCGTGTTGAGGGGCTTGCCCTTCGAACAACATGAGGGCATGACAGGCCTTCCGGAGAAGATATTTTGGGATCATGTAGTCCCATGCATATAAATGTTCAATGCACCCTACAAAATGCTGTATTAAATAGACACACATCCGTGCAGTGGCCCGTATGATGACGGCTATGGCAAACTCTGGAAACGAAAACCAAATAACGCTGAACTTTGTCATTCGTATTGGTCGACTCGACATAAGGTTGAGTGCGTGCTCTTACTAATAACTGCCGTGACAATATGACCAGAGAGAGGCGGAGAAAAGCAGAGGATAACGCAATGAGGTTAACCAGGTTGCACCCGGTTTGCTCCGACATGAGCGAAGGGGAAATGAAATTAGTAGGGAAGGAAAAATAGATAAAACGATACGCTTGCGCGCCTAGCAGCGTGTCTCGCGCATGGCCAGAAGGTCATAAAATATTATGATCATTGTTATGACCACCAACTACATATCTACACCCCTTGCTGCCACTATCACTGGCTGCTATGCGGAACATTTTGCACATTGGTGTCGACTTCTTCGTGAAGTCATATAGTAGATGAAATAACGTGCTCTGAGAGAAACAGCACCCTCGACTTCTCCCCTCAACGTACGCTATGCAGACGACCGCATTCATGCCCGCGTACATACACGCTCGTACACACATGTTCTCACGCATGTGCTCCATCAGTACAGAAAACATCACACACGCATACACGCACGCACGCCCACACACTCACTCTCGGGTACACATTTATGCCTGTTGATGACACGCGCGAATCATCAACAAGCGTGTCGCTTCTTTGCTCTGTTTTCGTCGTGCGGTACCATGTTTCCATTTCCTGCACGCGAATCGAGACTATGAGATAACAGCAAATGAAGGCGCAAGTATTCGAAAAATAAAAAATAAAACTTGCCATACTTGAATTCCGGATGTCCAGGGATTCTTTTCCGGGCTTATTCACAGTGCCGCTCGAAGCGTAAGCGGACAAGAATAGAAGCGCGTCCCTTTGATGTGGTCGTTCTCGTCACGATCGCCTTCTTTCATTCGCTGCCGCGCGTCATTGAAAATAACAACTTGAATATCTCGCGCGTGTTGTGGCCGGGGAGAGTGTAATCAACCACCGCGGTGATATACGCGGTCGTGTTCTCTGTCACGGAACCGATGTTTTGCTCCGAAAAGATTCCTTTCGCTGCGGCATTTCCTAGTGCACGATTCTCGAAAGCCAAGAACGTACCTTACCGTGGCTTTGATATTCTCTTTGTGAAGCCTCATTCTTAAGGTTCACGTAATGCGTGCAGCAGCGGCCTTTTCGTCCCGCTGGGGGCAATGAACTGAGTTGCACTGCACTGTTCGCCTGGCTATCTCTTTTTTCGCGAATAACAAATGAAAATATGCTAAAAATACAAAATGTATGAGGTAACGAATATTGCACCTTCTCAGAACAGTAACATTCCTGAAGTTTTTCATATATTCGAAGAGTGAAGAAATCTTCATCCACTTCACTGTAAGAAACAATGGTGCATTTGGGGAGTAGCTCTGCTACGTACACGACCACAATTATCATCTGGCTTGCTCGCGTTTCCTTTTATGAAAACCCGGTGCTCGCTTCTTTCCTGTCAATAATGCTATGGAGTGTGATTCTTAGACAGCACGTAGACAGTCTACGAAGATGCTTAGAAGACAGCACTGAGCTCATGCTGTCCGAGAATTGGAACACTTTACGACGGCTTTTACGTGATGATGCGGCACCTCGCGTCGCGAAAAGAAAGCCAAATAAGCAAACGTAACATTTGTATTTTTTTGTCTTATTTCATGTTAAAATCTAAAACATTAAGTGTTACTCACACTGAGCGTCTGGAGAAGCGTCAGCTTGCATGCAGATGACCATTCCGGCAAGATCCGTTCTATACGAGCGGTTCGCTGATCCGCCATCTTGTTTAGACAGCAAAGTAGCCTGCATCGTCGATTTGTCTACGATGCGGTCTTTTTAGAGCTGTCTATTTCGCCGACCACGTGAGAATTGAAATCGCACTTAAGGTGGCCGCCGTCCATTTAGCTGTCTATTTAGCCGTCTACGGTAAATATTGGAACACACCCTATGTCGCACTGATAAGTGCGCGCCGTTCGTAACCACGAATAACCGAAACCGTGGTGATAACGCGAGGGAAGTACGCTAAGTAGATGACAATTATTGTTGTGTGGCAGAAATATTCCCCAAACACTCTATTTTTTTCTTAGTGTTGAGGATGTGTATAGCTTCAGTTTTCTAATACTAAAATGTGTAGCTTCACATCCCAAAACCACGATGATTATGAGAGCACAGTTACGGGAATCAACTGCTCAGCTGAAGGCCGCGGGTTCGATTCCGGCTGCGACGGTCGCATTTCAATGCACTTAAAATGCTATAGAGGCTGTGTTTTGTACAATGTCAGTGCATGTCAAAGAACACCAGATGGTCGAAATTTCAGGAGCGTCCCACTATGGCGTGGTTAATATTTCTATAAAGATTTTGGCAATTATACGCCCGGTATCATCATCATCGTCATCATCGTCATCATCGTCATCGTCGTTGTTGTTGTCTTATATTATTACTTTATTATTATTCGATAGCATAAGCTCAGCTCAGGTAACTCTTCTTTATTTAGTGTCTTGGTTCGTACCAGCTGCACTTGGTCTCGTTTTTAGAAACTAAGTATGGGACCAAAGCTGCAGTAGCATCAACATTTTTCTTGGCCATGGTGAACGACCAGAGGACGTCGCTTTCTAGTGTTTTTTAGGCTTAAAATTTGATTCATTGCATATTCACATTTGTTTAAATATAGCCGATACACTTCTGATCTTGGCACAACCTTTCGACGATGCCGACTAGACGATTGATACGGTCTACGTGTGCCAACGTCCCGTGTAATTCCATCTGTCTCAGATGCACACGTATCGCTCTGAGTAGGGGAAAAAACTGCACGCAAGTCACACCCTAAAAGGCAGTCTGTTCTCTTTTTTGCGTTTATTCAGCCTCTATCCCAATAGCTGCAATTGTACACTTTGAACTCACGTGTTTGGTTTCAGCAGCACGATGTTACGCAGCCAGTAATTTGTATTATATAACACATTTCGGGAGCATTACTGGCAAAAATGACGATACACATAGTATTTGGGGACACCGTAACAATACAAACCTCCACTGGGGTTTTTCAACGTACTCCAAAACCGAGGTGCACAAATGATCTCGTATTTAGTGAAATATGCCTACTTGGAAGAGGTAGAACCCACGGAGCCGAACCACGAAAGTGAAATAACTAGAAGAATAAGGATGGGGTGAATCACATTCGGCAAGCATTCTCAAATCATGACGTAATCTGCCACTAACTCGCAGGAGGAAAGCATATAACAGCTGCATCTTATAGGTACTTACCTGTGGAGCACATGCAGGCTTTTTAACAAGGTTCCGCTTAAGTTGAGGACGATGCAGTCAGCGACAGGAAGAAAAATGATAGGTGTGACCTTAAGAGAAAAGAAAAGAGCAAAGTGGGTCAGAGAACAAACTAGGGTTAAGGATATCATAGTTGAAATCAAAAAGAAGAAATGAACATGGACCGGGCACGTGACACGTGGTACGTAGACAAAATAACCACCTATCATTATGGGTAAGCAAATGGATTTCCAGAGAAGGTAAATGCATGAAGGGGAGACAGAAAGATAGTTCTAGCGATAAGATTAAAAAGTTCGCAGGTATAACGTGGCAGCAAAGAGCACAAGAGCAGGTTGACTGGCGGATCATGGAAGAGGCCTTTGCCCTGCAGTGGGCGTAGTCAGGCCAGTGATTGGTGATTATTTTTCATCAAAATGTCGCCGTGGGGGCCGGGAATCGTACATGCATCCTAAAGCATAGCACACAGCTCAACCGCTGAGCTGCCACGGGGGGTGAAGCCACTGCTCTACACGCTGTAGTATAACTACATATCAGCGACAAACCAATGGCATGCTCGACTGATTTCATTAAATAGGTGTTCCATGAAAATATCTTTAGCTTATTACATGACTTTTCTAGATGGTATCCAACTGCTAGCTGTTCGGTCTACCGTGGTCTCTTAACGGGCACTGTATTCTCGCGTTCGAAGACAGGCATATCAAGTATCGTCCCACTCGATGATGATGATGATGATGATGATGATGTAATTGTGTTTTGTGGCGCAAGAGCCAAGGCTGGCCAAAAAGCGCCATGTCAATTTATGTTGGAATGTCGATGAATCATGAGTAATAATGTGTTAATATTATCGTGGCTGTGAAAAGACCTGAAAGAGATATATACAACAAATGGAAGTTTGGTGCGTGAACTGGGTAGGGCGATGAGCTACATTTCGTTGTGGTAGGATGTTAAAATAGACTAGAGGTAGTTGACAAGAGAATAAACATTGTGATGGTTTTTCGTGAAAATGGCACTAATGCCTCAACAGGGCCCTTGCTTGAGCTCAAGGGCTTGGAGACATGTGCCTCCTAAACCTACCGCAGCAGCAGCCTTTCCTGAAAGGATGAGCTACGGAACTGTTGGGGTAATGAAGCGAATGTTTGAGGTTCAGTTAAAAAGCCTAAAATTGAGCCTGTGCAGAATAAGGGGTCTGAGCCAAGGAATAGCAATGGGTGTAGTGGTATATTCTGCACAGCCCTGGTTAACCTCCCCGCTTTTATCCTTATGTCTTCTTTTTCTTTCTCTGTTTTTACGCCAGGGGAAAGTACTTTCATCATAGTGTGTCATGCCTCTGGCATTCTAATAATGTGTGAAGGACTGTTAGTGTCTCGCCACACTCACCACAGATAGCAAGATTATTGCCAAGGAGCAGGTGGGTGTACGTATCGCATGTATGGCCTATTCTTAGTCGGCAGAGCGTGACCTCAGTGTGTCGCACTTTACTACAAGGAGGCTATTTCCCTATCTGTGGTTTGATTAGGTGAAGTTTTTTCGAAGCCCTAGTATCCCACAATGGCTGCTAGTCGTCCCTCACCTTTCTACGCACAAATGTTCTAAATTCTAAAGAAGGAAGACATAAATAAATGTTTCTAGATTCCGTTCCTATGGTAGTAGCTATTCTGTCAGCAAGCACCTTGCCTTCAATGCCCATACGACGAGGAACCCAGCATATTATTACATGTTGTTCTGCTAGATACGCTTTGCACAGAGCTTAAAAGTGTTCGACGAAAATTGGATTCTTGTCTGTTTTTAGTCATTTCAAAGCTTTGATAACACTAAGCGAGTCTGTATAGAGAACTTTCTTTTGGAGCTTCATACTACCAATATATCTAACAGCAGAAAGGGGTGCATATGCCTCAGCTGCAAAAATACTCGTCTGTGGGTGCAACCTCTCGCACGAGCGTCACATTCGACCAAAATATCCCTGAATAACATTTCATACTACAAGCATACCAAACTGCAGCCGCGTGATCTAATTTTACACCCTTGGCTTCCCCGAAGACGCAACACTTTCTGTATGATGTAGGTAAGTAGGAGGTAGGGTTCAGATTTTTTTCTTTGAAAATTTTCAATCTTGCTTGCTGCCTGCATATAGATCTACCCACACATACAAACGTATGAACGAACAAGCATAAAGTATGAGTGAGCCCCACCCTCTCCTCCCCAAATAGAATTTCTGGCTGCGCCTCTGATGAGTTGAAGGACGCCCACGGACAGTTTGGCATGTTCTGCGTCGGCAGTGCAGCGTACACAGACATTCGCTTACCGACAGGCTCGAACAGGTAAAGGACAGGCGTTTGTGTACTGAAAAAAAAAGATTTTGCGAGCGTCAACGCCTTCTAACGTCGCATGAGGAGGTCGTGCAAGAGATACTCATGCTCAGATACACTTAGAAACAAAAGGTGTATTCATGGGATACGTGACCTGCGTGAACACCTCCGATTGTAACGCCCTTCTCTTTTTTCATTTTCAACAGTATCTTCTAAATTTTGTGTGTGTCTGATCCTTCTAGCGCGGATTTCACCCCGATAGGGTCCACAACTCTAATCTCATAGACCACTACGTTTATTATCTCTTTTGCGTCGTAGTGGCCTACTGAACACGCTATAGCACCCCCGCTCTCGTTCATTTCTTTTTCATACGTCTACTTTTTCTCCCCGCTTTCCCTACAATCTTTCTTTCCCTCTCCACTTAGTGCAGAGTCGCAAACCAGATGCCGCAGTTCTGGCTGACCTCCCTGCCTTTCTTTCATTTTCTTTTTTTTCCTTCTCTCTCTCTCTCTCCTCCAAAAAAAACATATATAAGAATATGTAACTCTGTGCAGGTTCACTTCAATGATCATGAGATTATGAATGGCAGCTTTACACGGTGGACCAGGCCTCTTTGACCTCAGTATATAAAAAGGACAAAAAAAAAACTGTCATGCTAACGCGATAAAGACAATAGAAAATGAAAGTACAGCTGCGGATGGCACAAAATGGCTGCAGACCCGTGGTGATGACATGATTGGTCTGTGACCTGAATTTTATAATCTAATTAAAGGGAAGCCCGTTGATGGAACGAATGCCGCAGGCGAGGCGTACTAACAACGCGCCCCCCTCTCTTCAGTATGTGCAGAGCGAGTACGTCGATTCAATAGTGCGCGCGCCTATCAGATATATACGTACGTATTTGCAAGGTTTGAAATTATATATATAGTGAACGGAGATTATACTGACCTCCAAATTGTATTCTGGAGCGTAAAATTAAACTGCGTCTTCGTCTTCTATGTGCACCCTCATGCAAAACGACAATTTAGCATGTTGGTATATTATGTTCGTTTAGACAAGTTGAATCACTCGGGGATGTTTCTATTTTTATTGGCGCTTCCAATACGACCTTATTAGTCACGTACATTTCCTGTACTGACAAAGAATAGACTGAACTTAAGAACTCATGATGACTAACGGGGTGGGTGATGAGGGGGGGGGGGGGGGGGGTCGCCGTAATTCTGGGACATGCTGGATTCACTTGCCAGGAGAAATTAATAAGTACGTGCTTCGTTTGTTTGGTAGATGAAAATTCGCTCTTGTGTGTTCTTTGAAAGATCAAATATGCATAAGCAAAAGAAGTAAAGAAAGAAAGCGCCGAATTCAGAGTGAATTTTCTTGAAAAGCCGGATTGAACTTTAATATATCGCCTGTTTGCCGATTCATTCGACGTGCCGGTATTTTTCACCGGATGCCAATGTTCCCTTTTTTTCTTTTGTAGATTTTCTAGCTAAGGGCTTTGTCAGCACTCGCTCATTTGGGTCTTAGCATGCGCATATAGTATAAAATGGCAAAAGTCATTTCGGCGGCTTCATGTTCACAATCGTTAATATTAGGGGTGCAGTGAATCTCCAATCTCTTTTAACCATAACGTAAAAATACAGTCAGTGCGTTAGCGCCATGAAGCGTTAGAGTGCTCCGATAACGGCTATCTTTACTGGAGAGTGAAATTTCGTATAGCCATTGAAGAACGCTGTAGCGCACCCATGATATAATAAGGGATTATGGTACAATATATAATTATATATAAGTAAACAGATGCGCTATGAAGGCCTATGCACGCACATCCAAGCGAAGAAACTAAAAATTCTAAAGAAGCAGAAAGTGAAAACAGCAACAACAAGCAGAAGAGTCTTTTATTGTGATAGAAAGAAACGCTACCCTATGCACGGGGAGGGAAATAAAAACAGAGCAATATAGAAAAACCTTTCACAATACACAGACTCACACGTCGACGTATCACAGCTGTTCGCTCAATTAGATTTCCTTCGAATACTGCCGGAAGGATCATGCGACTTTCTGGGCTGATGTGCATGTTTGTCAAGCCAGGCCCCAGGTTGTTTCCTTCTGCAGAAGGCCGATGATCGAGTCTGCTCATATATAGTGCGGTGATGCTCAAAGAGGGGACAGAGGAACAAGAGGTAATCTCCTGTGCCTATAGATTGTCTCTACACAGTTGCAGTTATCGCACGTGAATGAACCTGCCATACCAATGTGATAGATGAATGAGTTGGTAAACTCTGGCTAGCCACTGCAGTAATAACTGTGCTCGTGCATGTCTTCCTTGTCATGGTCCGGCTGCATGTTCGTTGGTGTTCGACACACAAGTAGTTTATCCTTGATTTTGTTTTTCATGGTCTGATCTAAGTTCTGAATTCTTAGTTCTAATCTAAGTTCTGAAGTTTCGGAGAAGGGCATGTTGTCTAAGGTGAGAGAAAAATGTTAACTATAAGGCCTAGGATTATGGAGGGCTGTCTAGAGTAGCCGAAAGCTCTTCACAGTGTCACATGCAGGTCGACTTCGCGCAAGAATTCGACTAAGGCCTGCCACGCCCGCTAGAGCGTCGCGGCTATTTTTCTAGTAGATCTTTCGGAAATAATGGCTAATGCATAAGTTTTCATAAATGTTCTTTCGTGAGTTATTAAAAGCAAAAAAAAAGGTGACTGCTACGCGTATCGTTCATTTCTCCTTTATTATATTAAAAAAATGTATATTGTTCTAAGAAAAAGTGAAGTCATCTGAAATATATTTAACATTACCCGTTACATGGGCGCACTGTTCTTAGTAATATATGTGTTATCTTTCGTTTATTCACAAATATTCATGTTTAGGCAATACACCCTGTTTTTTATTATATTCTATCAATCCCGATTTTCATCCGTATTTTATTATCATTGCAATATTTATATTTAGTTTAGTTATTATCGGTACTATTACTATTTTATTACTGTCACCAGGTTCTTGGCCCATCCCTACACTTAGTGTGTGCCATTAAAAGAACGAATCTTCATCTTCACTATGTCGTCATGTGATCTTCCTGTATCCTCCCTGTCACGTATACAGTCGATTTTAAGGAAACACGGATGTGCTTTTGTGAGTTTCCACTTCCCTGAACTATGAAAGCCTGACCACAGGCGCGATATTTCCGGAGCCCTCCACTTCGGCGTCTCTCATAATCGTCTCGTTATTTTGGGACGTAAAGCCACAGATGATAATAATAACAATATAATTACCTCATAATTATATATATATACATATATATATATATATATATATATATATATATATATATATATATATATATATATATATATATATATATATGCCTTGAAAAAGACGGGCGTCCCGTCGAAACGTCGGTACAATAAACAGTTGGTATGTGAAAGCGCATCTACTTTCATATTTATAACCTTGCGGCAACCGAAGTTATTCTTCTGTATATATATATATATATATATATATATATATATATATATATATATATATATATATATATATGACAGCCTGCGGTCAAAAAGTAAATGGGCAAAGAGGGAAGCAATCATGCGTCGTCGTGCCTTCCAATATGACCCAGAGGCGAATCCCAAATACTTCTGTTTAGTATGGTCTGTTTGCTATTGGCTAACTGTGTTTTTTCTATGTCCAATGCACTCATTGGCTGATATTTGAGCTAATTAGGAGTTCTAGAATAGAATATTGTCATTAAATATAAGCCGTTTCTTTCTTGATATAAAAGTCCTTTTTTTTTTGCGCTGCCATGAAAGGCCTTCAGTTCTCTTTTTTTTTTGCTTGCGTAGCATTTCTTTTGCTTTGGATTGGGACTGAGCGAGAGCTTTTCATTTCCTACACATACGCCATTTCTTCGCGGTATTCTTCTTTTCTTTTTTACTTACTAACGTCATCTTTTGCCCCACAGAGCTTTTTTTTTTGCATTTTTTCTACGTGGTGTATAGTTTGAAGGAGTATATTAAAGTGCGGAACCCGTTCTAGAAGTTATGACCAATGGCTAACCCAAGCTTGTGCTCAGACGTCCTGGGCATTGCTCTCAATAAAGACGGAAGGATGCATTGTAGAGTGCGCGCATCGCGGACAACGGCGTAATTTTCCTCGCTAATGTCTTTCGAACAAAGACCGTATGAGGATCGGACGGCGGCGGGAACACAATGCTAAACCAGGCTTACCCGATTAGTTGCCGTTCGCGAGCATCTTTCGTCATACTCTCCAGTATCATTTGTGTTGAACAGCCCCTTTGAATTGAATTTATAGTCTCGAGCTGACTATTTATGCTTCTCTTTCTCACTCCTCTTCTTTTCTGTCTCTTTCCGTTCTATTATTGTCCTTTTTCCCCACCCCAAGTGTAGGGTAGCCAACCGAGCCAAGCTTGGTTAACCTCCCTGCCTTTCCTCTCTATTTATCTCTCTCTCTCTCTTAAATTTATTTTGGAACATATCATACTATAGTGTCGTGTGCGAGGTTTTTCTGGATTGTTCTCGCCGGGAATCAACAGTACGAATGTGACTGAAATAGACACACTGATGACATTGATGACATCTATCACAATACAATGCTGCACCGCAAAAACAGCGTGAGCTATACTTTTAAGGAAGAGCAACGGCAACACCGAAGGAATGATATGAATGGTGCGCACGTGCTGAATGCTGCCATTAACGGAACAAACTTTGGAGATGAAACGATGAGCCGCAATTAGCCTGGCAACTTCTGTGTAGGCGAGTGGGAAGAGAATGCAATTAAGTGCCGTCTGCAAAAGCACCCCCGGAGGGTTCTCCACGCAGACAGGGGTGCAAACAGAGCGCCGTGGTCTCGAGACTTCTGTAACGAATGAGTCCCGCAGAGGAAATATAATCAGCGGCCGTTTTCGGGCCCGCAGAATGATTCTGGTCTGGCCATAAACGTGATTCTTACGCGCGGGCCAAGGGCAAACGTAAAGGGGTTCCGGCCCAGGGCCGCATTCAATTTCCATCCCCGAGTCCACCCCGCCACCAACCACGCAAACAAGAAGGGGGCCGCCTCTCCTTTCTCAACATCACCCGCTCCTTACGTCTCTCTCTTTTTTTTCCGCTCCCAACTTTGTGGTTCCTCTCGTCTCTTGATTGTTAACTTGTGCTCCCCTATCTCTCTAGTTTGTGCGTATATTTATTGCCCGTTTATATATCAAATATGAGTTGCGTTGGCCGTGCCAGTTTTTGCGCGAAGAGGTCATTGGTGTGAGAGCGCAACGGAGGATGACAGAGGGCCGGCAAAGGGTGAGGAGGGACGGAAAGTGGGGAGTGGACGGGGGACGATGGTGTACGTTTTGCGGGAGACGCAGGAAGACCACGATGCGCCCGCAGAAGTTTGGCCCGGCCGGTGCTCACGTACTGGCGTTATTTTCCCAGGACAGTACTTTGGCGGCAACCCTTCTGATTTCTGCCAACGTCCGCGGAAGAAAAACTGGCCACAAACAGCCGCCTGGTGCTCGCACAATCTACCGGAGAGGGATACGTGAAGCTGGATACCCAGGGGAAGCAAACAGAGGCCGAGAAGAAGAAGAAGAATACGCTGAACATCCACAAATCGGGTAAACAGGAAAGAAACGCAAGATGAAGTGGCCAGCGCGGTCTTTTTCGCTTTCCATCTATGGATGCGTATATGGCTGTATGTCTTTCCTGGAAAGCTCGTATATAAAACGGAGTGCCTCAAAAAGAGTTTGTGAGGCCCGGTCTTGTTAAATTGATTAGGGGAGCGAAAGAGGGGTGTAGGAACATTCCCTAAGCATTCCCAAGTGTTCTGAGGAGTATGGAACACAAATAGAGGAAAGGAGAACCGACCTATAGAGCACCGGTCAGTGGCTGGCAGGTTTGTTTGTTCCTTTTTTTGGGGGCATTGAAGTTAGAACGAAATAGTGAACCAGAAAAACAGTCGTTTCTTGACTTCAAGTCGTATAAACGTGCGAGACCATGCTACTGATTCTGTTTGACAGCACCAAGCGCATCGGTCGACTCGGTTGAACGGTTAAAAAAGATTACTGTCCAGATTCTTCTCGAATTTATCTACTTACTGGAGCGTCCGTGTGGCGTTTACTGGGCGTTATTATACGAAGAAAGAGCAACATGAGCGGTTTATGCGAGTACTTTACGAGCATCCAGAAGGATAATTAAAGTGCTTGTTTACAGCAATTCCGCGATAAAATTCTCTGTTGGTTTCGTTTTCTTCTCCTCACTGCTAAGATTTACGAGATACAGTGTTCGCTTGAAGGGCTACTTCCGTCAATTGCATGAGAATATAATGTGCACGATTTCTCGAGAGCTTCGAATTAATGTTTATTATTCTGCAAATGTAAGCATTACGCATCATGGCAGCATTACCGTAGAAACAAATGACAGTAAAAATTCCGCAGTCTAAGTAATCATTGATGATGAGGACAAAACAGGCGCTCGATGACACTGCGTCGGTGTTGTGAGTGCATTCCAAGAGTGCCAATGCTCTGGCTTGCAGGAATGAAATTTACGACGAAATAATCACAGCTGTGTGAAACGCGCCTAGCGTTCGATTGCACTAGGTTTCACGCGGTACATTTCTTATGGCATTCTATTACATCGAATGAGGTGCGCGCCTCTAGTACGAGTAATTGATTGATTTCTGGGGTTTAATGTCCCAAAACCACGATATGATTATGAAAGACTCCATAGTGGAGGGCTCCGGAAACGTCGACCACCTGGGGTTCTTTAACGTGCACCAAAATCTGCGCACACGGGCCTACATAGTGCAGTGGCTAACATCGGAATAAAAATGGCATAGACCAAGTCAACCAGAGAGAACGCGCCTGAACAGGTCTGTTCTATACTTGTCCACTTCCAAGTTAAACGCTGCACGATAACGTCAAATACTCGATTATGCCATTGAACTGATACAGGCGAACGATAGAACACGTAGAACGAACGCGAGAGCTTCCTGATAGGAAAAAAAAGCCACATGAAGTTGCTCTAATAAAAAAGACACATGAAAAAACTCTTTCAATGCTGATTTCTATTGCAGTACATCAGCGTAGCGGCACGCGTGTGGTTAACCGTGGCCACAATATTGCAAAGGAACACCGAAGTATCTCACAGGACTAACAAACCATTATATGGTGACAAAAAAAAAACCACTAAAAAGACGAAACGCACTAAGCTGCACAAGCCTTGAAACAGCGACACTGGGCGATTCTGAAGTCTAATACCCCTGTCACATGGCACGTGTAATATCATTTGCAGCGAATGACATTCGAAACGAATGGTATTGCGATCTTACATTCCGGCTCTACACAGCTATGTGAAACGACATTATACCAATCGATGTCAACGTTTTTCAGCAGGCTGCTATGACACGAAAAAAGGTACGATTTGATTTACATAACATTATCTGCATCAGGACAAACAAACGTTAATTGCTCTCCAGCTGCTGCGAATGAAACATCAAAACCGACTGAAGCGCCTCAAGATTGCTAATGAAAAGGTCACAGACGACGACGAATTTGGAGCTGTGCCTACATGTCAATTCATTTACGTTGGCTGTTTCTACAATTTCGTTTTTTTTTTTTCAGAGAAGCAAGAGAAGGAGAAAGAGCGCGTTGTTTAACCTTGCGATGTCGTTTGTTCCTCGTTTCATCATCTCTGGTCTTCGATTTTGTCAGCGCTCAACATAAAAGTGTGGTGCTTAAAAATTTTTTTTGAGAATACTCTTCCTAAACTGGTGTCCAACGCGTGCCCGTGCATTTTGCTACTAGCGAGTCTAACGCGGTGACGCTGCGCCAAAACAAAAGCGAGCGTTTGCAACATGGCCGACAGGAGGCGCCATAGCGTCAAGTGGAGTCTAGAAAAAAAAAGGCTGCTAAATTGGCTTGCACTATCGCGTTTCACGTTAAAAAGTTACCGAAAAGTTCACAACATCTTTTAATGAACACTGAACATCGTATACACTTGCTTTGAGATGTCGATTTTGTGATCTCTTGTCAAGTGCCTGATGACGAGAGTACACATGTGGCGCTCCCATCTGTTCAGTGAACACAATCAACGGGCAAATGTCAATAGGTGTGAATTTCATTCACTGTGCCCGTGTAGTAGCAACAAAATGAAATTAAAGTCTAATGTCATTCGCAGCGAACGACGATTACAGGTTCCATGTGACAGGGTCTGGTTGCCTCTAGGACGTTGATTAATTGATATTTGGAGTTTACCGTCACGAAACCACCACATGATTATGAGAGACGTCGTAGTGGAGGGCTTCGAAAATTTCGATTACATTGAGTTCTTTAACGTGCCCCCAAATCTGAGCACACGGGCCTACAACATTTCCGCCTCCATTGAAAATGTAGCCGCCGCAGCAGCCAAGTACCTTATCCACTAAGCCACCGTGGCGGAGCCATCTAGGCTTTGGCTAGATGATGCTAGGCTGTTTCTAATTTGATTCTCTGAGCACAAAGGTTCGAGTTCAACCAAAGAGAGTCACACACACGGTGCGTACATGACTCCGTTGACCTTGGCCTTTCATCGCTTGAGGGTCTTCTCGTACCGCTGTTGGCTTTCCACATCCCTATAGCATTTTCTTGTTCTATATGTGTATATTCCTGGCCTTCAACTCACCGTCGTTTTTTAGCAGCCGTTTGTTGGGCTATCTGTAGCTTTGTGCCTTTTCACAGGAAGTATTCTGAAGTGGAATATAACAAATGTTTATAGAGCACATCCGTTAAGTATGACGATAGTTCTCTGATGGGCTGCTCGAATTTCTGCAGCGCAAAGCTCTCTGTAGGGAGGGCGCGTCTGCCCGGAGGTACATTCCACAGATATATGCCAAGACTGCAAGAAGGCGTGAGCCACACAGAGACACCTCCTCTGGTGCTGTGCGCAACCGCCGGGCAACCAAGAAGCAATGCCTACTAGCATCAGCAGCAAAATTATGAGCCAAGAGCCAGGGAACCAGAGAGACGTGGTCCAGCACGTGCTTGGCATCCTGGAACGGAGTGGCTGAAAGCGGCGCCTCCACGGGTTTGACGCGAGTAGGTTGCCTGCTCCGGGACGTCCGAGCCCGCTAGATTCTTGCTTTAGTTTCCCTACATCTTCCCCTCTATGCCGGATTAACAGTGAATTTGTTTCACTAACTCAACTTCATTGTTTAGGGGACCAATGGTGGGAACAGTGATGCACCCAATTTCTGTGACGAATATCCATTTATGATGATAATGATGTTTTTTTTTGGTATAGGGTTAACAAACAGCTTTGCCGTTAAAATGCCTGCCTATGTTCGTAAAGCATCTGTCACGCCTGGTCACCGCACACTCATTTTTCTGACCAAATTTTCCTCCACATACCTTCGCTCGAGATCTTCTCTTTGGAAAAGGCAATGCAGCTGTTTTCACACACGATAACACCATACATCTTTCTTCTTCCACAAATGAACAATGATACATGTGCCTCCTTTCAATAATACATGCATTTATTGGACAATAAACTGAACTGCATTTACTGAAACTAATTAACCGAACATTAATTAGTTCCAGATGTTCAAATGCGGACATCGCCTGTATATAAAAGTAAATGATACCTAAGGTATCAGTAGTTTTGCTAATTCAGCTATGACGCAATGAAGAAGAAGAGGACTAATCATACTACCCGATGACACTCCGTGTTTGTACTCTTTCCTTCGTTCGTCTTAGCGAATGTTTTGTGACTTGGTAAAATCCATGGAAAGGACGAGCTGGGCTCTCTACGTCTAACATTGGAGAGTGTGAACCTGACAGAGGGTCCCAAGGGCCCTCTCGATGTCTAAGAAGACGAAAACCATCCAGTGGACAGGGGTGAATTCCTGCTCTGCACACGTTACTATATCAAGTATTCCAACCATTGTGAATCTCTGTATTTAAAACCTAATAAAATATAAAACAACATATTCATTTTGTTGCACAAAAACTGAAACCACGCGTCGATAATCTGCTCCATCGCTTTACATCGACAATTACATTTCAAAGAAATTGAAGCGAAAGATTCAAAGCACAAAAACGCCTCACCAAATTTTGCAATGCGAATGGTTATAGAGTGACCTCCCAAAGCTCAGGCACAATTTATCGTGCGCCTTTTCGCAACATGAATGAGCCGCATAAAACTTCAGCGATTCTCATGCTCTGAACTCACTGCTATATAGCAACATACCCTGGCAGAACGGCCGTTGATGTCGTGTCAGGTGTACTTCTATTCAAAGCCTTAATTCGCTACTGAGGGTACACGCATATGCACGTCACCAAATTGCATGCTGTACAATTTTGCAAGACTGAGGGCGTTCGGCTGATAAGCTTAACTAGCACCTGTGGCTTTACTGCAATCCTGAGTGTTGGCGATTATGGAAGGTTTCAGTTCGACATAATAGTAAAGCAGAGCGGAAGTTAAGCTGGTGGCTTGAGAACAACTTGGTAACTACCGTAAGACGTTGGTGAATACGTCATAATAAAAAATGTTGGGTCGAGCACAAAATTAAGTTACTTTTTTTTCGGAAGCTGTCGCAACAGAAACATCACTGAACATGCACGCAAAAATAAAGATAACGCGAAGCAGTTTATATAATGGGCTACTGTGGTGCCTGTGGTCACTAGTTATTAGAATATAAGCCAAAGGCGTGCGTACTGAAACATACGCTGCTTACGAATATTCCGCGTAGACGCTAACTATATTGTCCTATACACAAACCAATCTACGTCCTCCTGAAGTTTGCCTAACAAAAACATTCACGAGGAAGCATACAGCACACTGTGATAGCCTCCTTTCTCCATCGGCCGTCTGCTTTTAATCTTCTGTGCCCTCCGCCTTTCTGTTTCGTTGCTTCCTTCCTGCGTCTAATGCGGCCACAAAAAAGCGACAAGACAGAAAGCTCCGTTCGATGCCACTCCCATGCGATGTATAAAAATGCATGCAAGGAACAGTTGGCAGGGAACTTCTAGAAGAGAGCAACCAGAAGCTCTTGTTCAGCGACCGCTTTTTGTCGCCGGCGCGCACACCAAGCCCGCAACTACTAGTCAAGATTGAAACCGCTGATAATCGACGCATGTTATGTGCGACAGAAGAGGAGAAGCGCAAGGGGCCTCCTGGTTCCCCGCTCTCGGTGAAGCTGAACAGTCACCGCTAAAGTGCGGGCATGGTTATGTGTCACAACGTACAAAAGAAAAAAAAAGAACGCTTAAAAAAGACGAAAAAAGAAAGAATGCCTCCAGCAGAACAAAATATCGTCTTTCCTCAATAGGCTCGAAACCACAGACGCACCAACCCAACAGATTTCTTCCTTCTATTTAGTATAATTACTTTTTTTAAGAAGGGGACCCGGCTAGTTATGCACGTCTTCAGGGCTGTAATGGCCCCTGGATAAGCTGGTTGGGAGGCTCACGCAAAAGCAACGAGAACACGAGGAACAGAAACCGGTAGGAGGGGTGGGGGGATGGCAACATTGCCAGGGGGCGAAAGAAGCATCAACGCTCTTGTCCGATAGCAGGAAGGACACGCAGCCACCATCGCGCGGACTGTCTCGCAGTCTCCAAGCCTGTGGCGGCGTCGTACTGTCCAGACGATCTTATCGGTTCGAACTTTCACGGCTGTGATGAATGTGGAACAGGCTGCTCTTGGAGTGCTCCCCTCGTGATGGTCATGACCGATAGGGGGAGCGCCCTTCGTCGCACGCACGACTTTGAGACCCGTATACCCAGAGAAACACCTGGCCGAAACCGGCGTGGTGGTGATGCTTTATCGGCGTCGTCCGTGCAAGGCAAACGCAGCGGTGTGGTAAAAGCTGACTGTCACGATTTGCCCCTTCTGCGCCACCATAGTCCCTCGTTTCGTTGTGTCCTCGAGTGAGAGAGATATGTTGTTCTTTGAGCAGAAGTTTTAAGGGTAGGTGCCCATATGTGACGCCGAATGTCTATAGAGGGCCCATAAATACACACCATACCGTTCCAGTCAACAGCCATTGATGAGGTGATACGCACCCGGATGTCCTCTCATGTGCGATGCGTATACACAAGATAATCCAGTATAGGTGCCTTCAAAAATACTGCATGCGCTCTGCAATATCATCTTTTTCAGAGGGGACGTAAGGTAGGTAACGGAGCTAACCGGATCTCAGTGTTGCGGGCAAGCAGAGAATAAATATAAACATACTTTTGTGCAGCTCAAGATCAATCCGTTACCAGTCATAACAAGCTGTACCAGCTGGTCGGCGTTAGCTGTACTTAAAGCACCACTCTCGCTTACAAAGAAATAAGAAATGAAATTGAAAAGCTAGAACATAAACAAAAACAAAGCCCAATACAGATTTCTGTTACCCTAAATGATTTTTGTTCTCGCCAGACTTAATGAGCATTTTTAGCAATGTTTCTCATTCGGTGAACCCTTTCTTGATTTATGCCCCGCCGCGGTGGTCTAGTGGCTAAGGTACTCGGCTGCTGACCCGCAGGGCGCGGGTTCGAATCCGGGCTGCGGCGGCTGCATTTCCGATGGAGGCGGAAATGTTGTAGGCCCGTGTGCTCAGATTTGGGTGCACGTTAAAGAACCCCAGGTGGTCTAAATTTCCGGAGCCCTCCACTACGGCGTCTCTCATAATCATATGGTGGTTTTGGGACGTTAAACCCCACAAATCAATCAATCATTCTTGATTTATACATAAAAGAAACTAGCCTTACTCGCTCATCAAAAGCCATGTTTGGCGCTAATTTAACACAGCACAGGGAACTTCGCTAGTACGTTAATTTATCACATCACACTACGTGCGTTTGCGAGGCCGTTCTCTCTGTAAATTTATGTTCTCATTTCCGAACTCTAGACGTCTTGATTGCTCCTGCGCACGTAAACATAAAAACTGAGACACGGGCTCAGAAAGGCACGCGTATACGATATATGTATCGAGCAATAGCAAATATTTCATCTTTGATTATTCACCATATTGTCTCGGTCAGTAAAATCAGCAACGTTACGTGAAATTTTTTTTGCTGCTACAGAACTATTCGCTCCAAGGAATAAGGAATGTCGCACATACACTTCAATGGCTCTTCATTAAAATAACTCTGCTTTACTTGGAAGAGCGCCGCCCAAGTACATCGATCTGAAAAAAAAAAGCCCACTCGAAAGCCCCAAAAATTTCGCGTGTACAGCCATATGACTTGAGAACAAACGCAAGGTGTAATCATTGAATTCCAAATATTGATGAGAGAGTGATATTCTTGAAAGAATCAATAAGTTAGTAGAGAAGGCTGTCTAGATTTATCAGCCAACAAAAACACTTCAGTTGAATGCAACTTAACGAAGTAGGCACATGTATATCATTTTATCGTTATGCTATCCTCCTTTTATAGACAACAACAGCATCTATCTGACCTCTTTTCACAAGCGCTTCATTTGACGGCCACACCCCACGCACGCGCACTGCAGTATCAACGTGCCAATTTCAACAAGTATCAACGTGCAAAAGGTGCCAATTTTCCTCCGCGAGTATCGGAGCTTGTATACGTCTCTTTGAAATACCACCTCTACTCAAATCCGTTGTGTTGGGGGACAAAAAAGAGCGCAGAGGCGAGACACGCGCTCCATGGAATGGCTACGTTGAAGCCAGCGAAGGACTCTGGGGCCTAGACCACAAACCAAACACACTCCTCCGGTGTAGAGGCCGCACCGTTCCGGCGCATTCGTTGTGCACACTGATCCTGGCACGCCAACCCGAATGAACAGACCTCTTCAGGGAGACGGACAAAAAAAGCAACCCCGAGAGAAGAGGGTGCAATAGGACGGGGTCTTAATCCCACTCCAGTTAATCCCAGGATCAGGGGCGTTGGTCCCGGCACGATTTCTTTTCGACGTTGCCCCTGTCGAGGAAGAAGGGGGAGGACAAGATTGTTCAGACCAACGGCTATGGCCGACCTCTCCTTTGATGGTCCTCCTCTTGGGCCCCGGGGGAGGTAGGGCGGGTGAGGCCCTCTCCGCAGCGCTGAAGCCGACGTGTGGCGCTGGATAGGACCTGCTGCGAATGACGAAAGCGCCAGTCGATGAGAAACAGGTTCCTCGCAGAGTGCGAGGTTTCAATAGCCTCTCTCGAATGTGTGCCCACAGCGGGTCGTCGATGGCCTCAAAGACCAACCGGTGAACTTCTTTATATACAATTTCATCCGCCACTGCAACGTATCACCCACGCATTACCCGCCTAACCGCCCCCCTCGCAGCCCCTCTTGTTTGCCGCTTCCAGTTGCCGCTTATTTCTAACGAAATGAGAAATGGAACGTTGCAACGTCACCAAAAGATATTTGAGTGGGAAGAGTGCTGAGGCACGAGTTTGCGATGGAAATTTTGCTACATACCGGGTTATAGATCAACAGGCTAAGCATCGTTGTCCTTTTTGATGTGATAATTCCTTGTCACCGCGAAACCATCAGTTCACCCTGCCGGGACAAATCTCAGCAAAATGAACGTTCTGTAGTGTGCCGTTCATGGTTCTTTCGCATGATTGCGAAGAAATTGTTTATTCCCCTTCATCATTCTTTCAGCTCGAACCTGTTTCCAAGGCAGTATAATGTATTCATTGTTGCTCCTATCTACTAATCTTGAGCATTACGATCAACCTTACTTGTATTCACATCTATACTCACATCTACTGACACGTAATTCAAAGCAGTATCGTTCATACACCATTCCAATATTTATTGATCGCAGGTGTGTATTACGTAGGGGGTGCCTCAAATCTACACGACAACTTTTCCAGGGAAATGCTTGATAAATATATCTTATGCTGTTATCGATTCCAAGAAAATTGTCCTTGCTCTTTTGCGCCCACTCCTAACTTGTATGCCAAGGCACATAGGAAAGCACCAATTAGTTGAGTTATTGGTTTTAAGGAGCACTGACATCATCATCGAATAAGCTGGTCCAATGCTAAACTCATGAGTCGACTAACTGACACTTAGATCAAGCCGTGAGTCAGAGTCAGTACGCGTGAATAATATTTTGGTGAGTCTGGGCGAGTCTGGTATCGAAAAGTTTTCGTAAGTGTGAGTCCGGCTCGAAAAAATTGCGGTGAATCTGAGCCCCATGAGCCATAAGCGCAAAATATATTTCATAATTGAGTCTGACTTAGCTCTATAGGTTTTTCCAACCTATTCTACTGACCTTTTCAATGCGCACAGTGTACGATGTGAAAGTGGCAGAGCAAGATTTAAATGCTTATGCAGAAGTGTGTAAGGTGGCCCTATTTTTAACCTGTAATGAATTTATACAAGGTTAGAAGCTGGGCAGAAGCAAATGAGCGGCTTTTCTTAATCCGAGTGCTTGATGATTTAAACCAAAGGTGAAAGGTTTGTTTCGTAGTCCTCTTCTGTTTAAGAAGATGGCTACGAAAAAAAAAAGGCACTTCATTGATTGCGAAAACAGAAAATACAATAAAGGCACGCGTCACAAGTTGATTTATTGAGGGTGGAATAAAGTAATTAATACCAGCCTAATATAAAGTCTCAACTTACCCTCAGTTGAAATCGGGAATGGAACAACATATATAGATGAAATAAAAATGGCCGCCATCTTAGGGGCATCAGAGTGGAAGAACAGTCTCATTGAATGAACTCAAGAACATTAAGGTAATAAGCTGCAGAACAAAACAATTTGAATACTTGTCAATGAGTGCTTGTAAATTTCAGTAACCTGCAAATAAGTATCCGAACGTTTGCTAACTTGGATCAAAAGTTTATGGATGACTATATGATCAATAAAGTTGTTTTTCTTCTACTTATGCCTTTGTTGTTTAGTATATGAGGATTCGGCCGCTTTCGATTGGTCAAAAAGTTGTTATGAACGCATTAGATCTTTAGTTGCTGGATCTCTTGCACATATTTCACACCACTCGACCATGGTAGTTGTGTACGTCTGCGCTTACTGACGATGACGCCTTCATAAATTGCGGGATGTTTTGTTTCTGAGATACAAACCATTTATGGCGCACATACCCTGCTTCATTGACCTGGCGTGGTCCTGTGGCAGAATACTTCAGTGCCACACAGAACGCTGCGGCTTCATTGCGTCTGGGGCGCTGACATTTATTCTTCGCATTCGTGGAGTCAACGCCGCCAATGTCAGCATTTTTTTTAAGCTCACGCTTTGAAATCGCCTATGTTTGCACTCGCAAAAATGATCCGCAATGAAAAAAAATTGTTGTGGCTTATCTGAGTCCTGCCTGAATATGCGTAGTCAGAGGTACGGACTGAAGTTTTGCATATGCCAAAGTCTTTCGGAAACGTCACACGCAAATCCAAATGAATTATCTGTAATGTCCCTTGGGAACACGCGCGTTGCACTTGAACTGTCACCCAGCCGAATCACGTGGTGCGTCACACGGTGAGCCTTCACATCGTGCAACTGCGTTTTATCAGCGTGTACTCACGGTGTGATCGGGCTATTGGTGGCAGTGTGGATAGGCGGTCGGTGGCGCGTATACAAATACGCGCAGCGGCCCTTCGTTGTGTGCGGTTTTAGCCGATCGAATGCAATGCGTTGACTGTAGTTTACTGGTGGTACCTACGCTCCTCTCTGCAAAATTGATACATGAAGCTTGTTAACGTTGCTATTACTATCGTGTAAGGCGCATTCTGCCTATGAAAGGATGCTCGCTTTAGGGGTCTGTCTACGCGCTTTCGCACTGAATCACGCTTTTTCTTTGTGTACACGTGTTTAGCTTGTGTTCCACACACTACACTGGGCTGTAGCGCAACTCAACTACTTATTTACTTCTTGATCATATGGATAAAAAAGTAATAGTATAGAAAAGAAAGATTGTAGAAAACCCACATATCGATGCACAATGAGCTCAGATACCACTGCTTGCACGAATACGCATTTTCTTCCTCATTTTGTTCCCTATGAAGTGTAGGACAATGGATGAGTCCAGTCAGGAAAGCTTGGTTTCTAGCAACGCTTTGCTCTACATTGACGTTTATCACGTGCGCACATGTTCTTGCACCAGTAAAAGTATAAAAAGCTTGTACGAGTTCAACAGAAAGCTTTCGTCAGTTGGTTATGTGCAACACAGTGATACAACAAAGGTCTGGTTATTTTACGAGATGATCGAGCACTTTTTTCCCTCAAACTAAAAATGACCACTACCTTTCAACAGGTAATAACAATTCCACACAAACACTCAAGACAATGTAAAAAAAAGATGAAGTTTCCCTTGAAATTGTACAATATAAATGTAAGACAATTATTTTCAAAGGCTGAATTCTTTAAAGTGTTCCTAAATATAAACACACTAGTATTTCTGCGGAAATTCCACCGCAAGTTAAAATTGCGCACAGTACAGTTTAAGTATAGTTTAGGTACCGAAGGGTCGCACTTTTATCGATGATATTGCTCTGTAGTGGTATACCTCGGCCAGATAAGCACAGCAGAACCTCATCGCATAATCGATAAACTACAGTGCCGTATTCCAACACCTTACAATAACGTGACAGCGCGTGGCCTATGGCCTATAGCTTTTGTTTCTTTTGTTTCTGACCGAGGTGCTAAAACGCTGCATTCACACACCATTTACTAGTCCTCACGTCTGGGTCGATGCCAAGTGCTGTGGTTGAAGCAGAAAGCGGCACCGCGCTGAAACGATTCTGGTGGATGGAGTTATACGACGACAATACAACACAGCAATCAGGAAAGTTGCACTCGCTGATTTTACTAGAGTGTACTAACAAGTGAGCAAGACCAAATGCTTTCGCACGTCGTTTCGGGCATACGTATACAAGCAGTTAAACTTGCGCTAACATAACCTAACAAATTGAACGTCCATGACGTACGCACGCATGCGAACACGCCGTGGCTAGCACACAACGCCGGAAGCAACTCACACTATGTGCGCTTCAGCCAATCGCCGCCAGGCGGCGACTTTGCTCGATCTCGCGGCCGATAGGCGCGCCGCTCTACAAGCTGCAGCATTAGGTGCGGGTGCCCTTCGGCAACAAGTTGTCTTTTCGTTCCCTTTATTTTCTTCGCATTTAAACCACGATTACTACAGTACACTTAAAAGGCTACAAAAACGCTTACACTAGCGGCGACGTTAACGCTGGCGCTCATCAAACAAAAGCCAAATAAAGACGCCCTTGAGGAAATTTCAAACGCACGATCTAGTGCCTACATATACGGGGTGGCCTGTGAACGGTTGTGCAGCGCGAGCAGTCTGTTTTCGCTGCCTGCATAGGCCTTGCGAAGCGAGAGATGGTGAGGAGGCTGCAACTTTGCGGGTGACTTCCTGGGCCGGCGCTATACGCGAGCATGCGGCACGAGACGCGAGCATGGGCAGTGGTTGTGTACAGGGGCTCAACGTTACACAGGCTAGTCAAGGAGCTGCTTCCATTCTAAAACATCCCCTGCACGTTCATTGGCTTCGTTGTTGTCGTATGGTTGGTTTTTCACTCCCACTACACGAGAACACACACGTGCGACCACTGCAGTCAATATAAGGTTTAGTGTCAGTCAGGTGGCCCTCATTAAAGACGATTACCTTGTACGCGGTGCGGGCTGTATTTATCGCCTGGAACTTTCACAGGTAGGACAGACAGAATGCCAGCGCTCCAATGACTTTTTTTTTTTACTGTGAAGAACATACATTTGAATATCAAAGGAAACTGCATTCCCCCCCCTTCCCCCCCCCGAAGTTTAAGGGGTTGTTGGGCTAGTTGGTGATTATTAAAAGAAAAGTGATAGTGTGCATTCTGACGCACACCTAAAACAAGACATACACGCAAGCGCAGGAAAAAAAAGGAAAGAAAAAAAACTTTGTATGATTATGCGTGTGGTTTTTCGTGTGTGTCAGATTGTTCAGGTCATTCTTACTTCCCGAACCGAGGCTTTGATCTTTACAACAAACTCTCCTTTTTCGAAGCTGCCCTTTTAAATCATCAGTTAAAGAAGGCAATGAACAACCGCGGCCCCATCTTATGTCCTGGAAACAGAGCATACACATACTCGAAAGCGCTGCTAAGTGCAGCGAATCGCTGCGTACTAAAGTTTGACAACCAGGTTAAGCCAACCGCATTCCTTTAACTCGTTACGCGGAGGTCTTTGAGAAAGGCTACAGCCGACGCCAGCGCGATGGTTGAACGTTAGGCGAACGCAACCGAGGCCGCTTTGCCAAAGAGCGGGACGACCCAGAATTGAATAATCCAATCAGACGCTCGGCTTGGCGCCTGATGGCATGTCTCCTGACTGTGCGACGACGTCCCCAGGGGCGCTCGATCCCCAGCCGGCAACCTCCGTTCGGCACGGGCCTTCACTGTATCCCCGCTGTGAAGTCCTCTTGCGTGAATACCGTGTATTACGCTATGTAACAGGGGCACTCTGCGAGCTGCTTTCTGTTCGATAGAGTTCCCAGAACTTCCTATTGAGAAGTGTTCTTGACTTGCATGTAATGCACGAGTCCAGGGCATCAAGAAGTTCCCAAGGGCAGTTAAAATTTGGGGGACCCTTAAGGTTCACATAGCGAAATTCTACCCCTAGTGCGTACTGAAACCACCGAGTGTATACTTCATAATGTATAATGTTACTCGATAAGTTTAAACTGGTGATTTAAAAAGACCTACGTGGGTGTTAATATTGAGTAGTTCTTGAGCTTTTTTGTGTAGTTCAAGTTGCAAGTACGCCTTTGAGCGATCTACGATAGAAAACACCGTTCCATTGTGAAAGTTTGCAATTGTCTTTATGAAGTGGCAAACCTTGATAGGTGGGTTTACTACGACGTGATAGTCGCCGCATAATCTCAGTTCTTGCGTGTTCTTTTTTGGAACAGTCACAGGCACGCGTCACCCACGGACTGCGCTGACCTCCAGCTTTTTCTTGTTTCGCCAATTCCTGTTCGATTCGCTCACGCAAAGCATATATATATGTCAATGGTAGCGCTTTCATTATTACAGGGCACACGTCATCTTTCACTACAATGCTGCATTTGAACCCCTAAATATTCTCAAATCCACGGCAAACACTTAATTTGAGAAATTACTCCGCAAGAGATGCCCTCTTAGCCACAAGATTTGCTGAAAATACTTGACACAAATTTATTTTGATTTCAGAAAGCCGATCTTGATTAATTTGATTGATATGTGGAGTTTAGCGTCCCAAAATAACCACATGATTATGAGAGACGCCGTAGGGGTTGGCTCAAGAAATTTCGACCAGAAAGGCAATCTCGGCCAAAAACTGGCATTCTAGCAACCTGCGTTTCTTTCGCTATGAAGCGTGGCAGATCGAAGCATACGTATTCGTATTGCACTTGTACATCCAAAACAGTAGGAACCGTCGTGCCATTGTTCTTAGCTAGCTTGACATTTGCTTGTCTGCAAGAAGCATTCGGGAAGTGTTTACCACGCTCTGCTGCCGACATCATTGGCACTGCGCCCATGTCAAGTTCCATGGGTATCACTATCATTTATGCAAACCTCCATTACAATGGCAAGCATACCTTCTTTGTGGTTCATGTGACCCATAGATCGCAGTTTTTTAGTATTCTAGTTCTTGCATTCTTCACTCAGTACTATTTTTGCAAGCCTAGATCAGCAGATTTTAGCATTATGGCCCTTTTGTTTTGTTGATCTATAACAAGAAATCGGCCACTCACGGGTGTGCGCTGTCTTCCGCAACGATGCCACCTTGTTGTTTCTTCTTTTGTTGCCCTCTTTGCCTTTTTCCAGCTAGACTGCATCAGCGCTTTTCTCGATGGTGCTTAATTTGGTTGTGTGACTTTCCATTGCCAGTGGATGTCTTCAGTTTCTACAGCTGCAGCTCCTTTGGAAGCATGTTTTGAAGCATTTCTTTTGCGTCTTGCGTTGCCACTTCTATCCCCATCGCTAGCAGCTTCATGTGCGTTCTCACTTTATTTTATCATCTGTCATTGCCTATAGCCTGCACTGTACTCCTTCGGTATTCAGTCCAATGACGACCCATATCCGCGATGATTCGATAAAAAATGGCACCGAATTCTCATGCTGCAGAAAGTTTCTTCAGTTCGACTATGAAATCTGCGACAGTCCCTTGCGGCTCTTGCTTTCGCTGGTAAAAACAATACCGTTCGGTGATCAGGGAATGCTTGAGAGCGTAATGCTTCTTGAGAATGCCCAGAACTTCCGCGAATGACACCTTAGCTGGTGTTTTAGGCAGCAGCAACCTCCGAAGCGTCACGTGGGTTCTCTGTGGGAAAGATCGGAAGCTTCTTGTCTTCTGCAACGTCATCAGCCACGTCAAATACTTCGAACCACTTCAGGTATACGTCGAAGTTGCCGTCATCTTGCTGGAATTTGTGTAACTTGCCAACAGTGGTTGCCATATTCAGTTCAACCTGGTTGGAGTAGGATTACTAGAAGCCGGGGGCGTATGCCATCGTCGTTGCCAGTTGTTATAGCCGGACACCGGGGACACGGTGAAACGTCTTTATTCTCGAAGCGCACACCGGCAGCCTCAGCACAAGAAGTACAAAACAAAACAACGCCCCCAATGATACTTCAGACACAAATATGCACACACAAATATGCAATCTCTCGGCGCATGCGCAACCAGTAGCTTGAGCGCATGCATATAAACCACGCGACTGCTATGCGCCCACTATGTACGTGGTCTTAAGGTAATACGCGCAATAACCTGCGTGCCTTTTGTGATGGGTGGCTGGCTTTAAACCACGACGTCGTTACGATAATCACATGTTCTGGCACCTGATGTCAATATACAGAAGGGTGGTGGTGTCAAAAGTTCCCAAGTCACTATCCCATGTATTTATATGGCAGCGTGGCCTGGGAACTTTTGCCTCTCCCCCCCCCCTCATCTTGTACATTTGTCCCGCGCAATATTACCACAATATTACATTTCATATTGTGCAGCCTCTATACAGGGTGGGAGCACTTGTAAAGCATGATCGTCGTTTTCATTGAATTTCCAAGCAGAGGAAGTTATTTTAATTGTATATTAAAGCAGAGGCGTAGCTGTGTGAAAGAACAGCTGCTTGCCACGTAATCAGTCTCGGTTCGGCTATTTTTCTTTTATTTGCGTCGTTCTCAATTTTTAGGTCACGCACAAGATGATAATTTTTCACTCACAACCACCGGCATCGACTCCGATGCCGGAATTTCTGCAAAAAGAGCTCTTTAATGCTATCACGTTATTACGGGTTCATTGCTTCTCAAAAATGGTCACAGTATATATAGACTGTGGATACACCATGTATACTGTACACCATCAAATATAGCTATGGTAATACTACATATGCAGTAAAGAAAAGAACAACTGATCACCGATCATCCTAAATTGAATATGGATGACAAAGGAAGCAGCTATAGTGATGCGTAGAGCATTCATTATTTACTCAATATGTAACTGCTGTCAGTTGGCTTATATACCTTTTTGATTGTCATCTACATCAATTGGGTAAATACAGAAGCATACAAAATTGGTTCTTCAAGGCGTCGACAGTCTCTCTCACATAGCTGTTATATAATATATAGCACGAAATGGTTTTTCATTTTCTCTCGAAGTCATTGTCCAGTGTACTATGTTCAATCTATATATATATATATATATATATATATATATATATATATATATATATATATATATATATATATATATATATATATATATATCACCTTGTATATGGTATAACTTAGAAGTAAAAAAAAACTTCGGCAGATTCTATGCCTTGTGGCAATCGGTAGTATTGTATGGTGTGATGATGCGAGTATTATACATAAATTTCCTTAGTGTATTCCTCCAGGGTCAAGTGGCGCCTAAATATAGCTTGATGAATCACAGGAATAAAAATGTGATGATTAATAGACTGCTTTAAAAGCAGAACCAACCCTGTAACCACAATCGCCATTATTAAAACACGAAACCTGCATCACAGGAGTACATATCTTATGTAGTGCTTATTGCTCATTAATAAATTAGATAGCCAGCACTGCAAGGACTATTGATGAGGCACCGGCATTTAGCCCACATAGGACCTTCTTTAAAGTAGTTACGACAGCTTGCATGACTCTGTTGCAGAATATTTGTCTTTCACGCAGAATGCTTGTGTTGGATTGCTGCTACAATCCTGATTTTATACGTTGCCAACGTTGTCTTTTTATAATAGCCTCGCATTTAACTAACACCATTCGTCGGTATATATAAAATGTCTGTCACATGTGACACATACCACCCCCGTGGTGTACGGTTATGTACACCATGTGGATGGAGAAAGGGTGTGATGATGTATACGCGATCGGATTTTCACATTGTTTATGTTATGACGAGATGGTTATATTCGTCGAATACTCTTACCTTCCCACTCATACCAATTCTGGTATTCCCCAAGCTATGCAGCCTATCACAAGAGCTCCCGGATAGATAGATAGATAGATAGATAGATAGATAGATAGATAGATAGATAGATAGATAGATAGATAGATAGATAGATAGATAGATAGATAGATAGATAGAAGCTCGAAAATTTTATAATTTTACGCTCGAGACGCGTTATCCGCAGCTTTGAAAAGTTCTAAAAATTGAATGCGCCAACGGTACAACATTTTGGACGTGCCACGTACAAGTGAAAAAAGAAAAATTCTGCGCAAACAGGATATGGCACTAACCTAGTTCTCTTTCATTATCATTTTTTTCAGCCTCGATAATGTCACCTCTTTAGTAAAGTGACCTTGCGTTTTAAAGAGCGTCAGGCCGTCCTGGCTTTGCTCAGGGCACCTCCCTGTATACGTCTATATGGCTCCCTATTGGGACTTTATTGTGCAGCGAGCTATACAGACTCGTACGTCCGAGCAATTTTTTTTTCAACGGCTTGTGCGACCTGCCAAAGTCCCTTATTTTTCTTCTTTTTCCCTTCACCTGACCACGTAGTTTCTTCCCTCTTTCTGGAATGTAAAATTTTCTATCATCCCCCCAACTTCCTTCCTTCCGTTCGTCCGTTCTTCTTCTTTTTCCTGAAGTTGCAGAGCTCCGCTTCCTGAGGAGCAGACAGACGTTGTAGTCCTTCCGGAGACAGAATGGCCACCGGAAGCCTGCTCTTTTCACTTTTTATTTTACAATATTGCCCTCTTTCCATGACAGAAATGTATTTGCCTATATAACTGTCTCGCATCTGTACTACTTCCTTACTTTCCTTTCCATACTTCCCTTTTTTCCCTTCGATAACTTCTTACTAACAAGCCCAACAATATATTGCCCCATATTCTGGCGGCGCAGCGCAAAATAGTGCGAGTGCAAAAAGTTCAACCCCCAAGACAAGGTGAGCTCAGACAGACACCGGTTGATGCACTGTGCTTGGCCGCTTAGCAGACACAGTCAACCGTCATGTAAGTTGAAGTGTAAAACCAGAAAGGGAAAACGCACGCACTCTAAGATATTTTCAGTCGTTTTTGTACAGCAAGTTTCAAAAATGATCATTAAGAAGGCTGCCACCTTAAAGGAACACGAAAGAGAAACAATGAGTTGTTTAGATAAACTACTCCCTGAAAACTCTAATATCATAAGCTTCGCAGTCATAAGTTCATTATTAGTTAAACAAATTAAGGTTGAGGTTTTATTTTTAAATTTAGCGCCGTAATGTCCACCCGTAACGTAAGAAATTCCGCAATCCATTTTACATATTTTTCCGACATTGGTTGGATGAAATTTTCTGAGCCCTCATATTCTAAGACTATGGCACCCACAGATTACAATGTACTTCAATCTTATCGATTAGAAGCTATACGTAAGACCCAGTACACTTCTTCAAAAATTGATGACATCACAGTGTTTGCTGAGTGAATCACAAGGTGGCGTATCCACACGCACTTTCTTTTCACGCATTTTCTCGCTTACCTAAGTGTCATGCCACGGTAAGAACAGCATTTTCGGGATTTTGAAATTTCAGTTCATTAATACGCGAAAGAGAGTTTTTGCTATTTAGTGTACGTTTAAGAACGCTGCATGAAATACACTGCCTTGAAATGATAGTCATTTCCAGACTGCGTATTTGATCCGGTAATGTCAGGAGCACATCCAAACACTGTGCACACCAGAATGACAGACTCGTGTGTGAGTTGGCTTGAGTTCATATTGACGGAGAACATGAATGCGCTAGATGGATGGCGGAGGAGATGAATTCAGGACATGCACTGTATTCACAAACGCGTTTTGAGAGCAACGCACGTTGTTAAAAGAACAGTACGAACAAGACTAAACACAGGAAATGGAGGATACAGTATACGAGTGCTCACACGTGCCATTTCTTTTTCTTATACTACGTCTTGTTCACGCTCATATCAAAAAAAGAAAACGCCAGGCCTTAGCGGAAGGCGCAGCATAGTCACAGCGAAAGCTAGAAGGCCGGCGTTTCAGAGCCATTGCTAAACACTCATTGGGAAACTACTGCAGTCACACTTGCTTGATACCCACTAGGGCATTAATATTAATATTTTTTGGGTAGTAGGCCGGCATTCATGAACTATATACTGCGTTTCGTCATTTTTCTGAGAAGCGTCATATCCGCTAAACACTTGCAAGGAATTTTGTGCTGATTGTTCATGCAGTGGCTGACGACGATGAGGAATTATGGTTGAAGTGGGTATGCGCCACAGGTGATAGGGGAACAAGAACAAGCTTTTGTGATTGGGTGGAGCATTGGACAGCCCACTCGTTACGCTATTCGCATGGTGCGACGACTGGTTGTTCTTTCGCTGTTTTAAAACGCTTTATAAGTCGTATTAACACGATAGCTTTCCCGACATCAGGCCTGCCTAAGGCAAGTTTGCAAACTAGTCACAAGCACCGGAGTAGCTCAGTGTAAGAATACTGGTCTGGCACCCAGCGGACCCGTGTTCTAGCCCCACTGTGTCATTTGTGCTAGGTTTTTTTTTTCTAATTTTGCGCGATGTGGTTACGGACACCAGCGGCGACGGGAAACTGTGCGTGAGTCCAGTGTAGATCTCATAAGAGTTTTCCCTATAAAAGAAAACATGCATCATTTCCAACTCGCCAACCTCTCTACCTTGCTGAGTACAGTTATGTCCTCTCTTCATCTCGTTTCCGTATTCGTTTTAGCACTGCCATGTCACGATAACAGCCAGTCTCAGTCCGCCATGTTTGTGCCAACGCCTCTTTTACAGTGACAGATGTTATGAAATCGCAACATGTTATGTGCTCTTAACCGCTTTAGCGCAAAGTAGAAAAGAAATGAAGGAAGAGAAAAATATCCAGGATGGAATGGGATCCGAACCCAAGCAATATGAGTAGAAGTCGAGTATTCTAACAAAAAGCCTTCAAAAAAAAAACAGAGAGGCTTGCCTGTGCTTGAACCTCCTTTAAAAAAAGACCCTATAATAATGTTGCCAGACGTTGCCCAGCAAACAAAGAAATGTCATCTCAGAAGAACACCCAGAGACGTGGCAACAAAGAACTTTACCATTCATGAAGATACTAATTATGATTGAAAAGGTCACTGATATACGAAGGGGAGTTTTAAAAAAAACACGTAATATTATAGTACTGAGCAAATATTCGGAATTATGCCCGAAAGCACATATATACAATTTATACCATTATATATATATATATATATATATATATATATATATATATATGTAGATAGATAGATAGATAGATAGATAGATAGATAGATAGATAGATAGATAGATAGATAGATACCAGTTTGCTAGGCCACCTGTACTTTATCCGGCATCTTCTGCCATGCAGCCTAGCCCATAGCACGCGCCCGCGCCCCAGCGCCGCTGTGACACCCAGCCATGACTGCGACGTAGCATGGCGAACTGCCAGAATGTCTCTAGTGGGCGGTTCTGGCTGTGCCTGGGCGGTCACTGTTTCGCACACCCCGACGTGTCTTTCAGAAGTGTCGGAGACTGAGGCGGCCAAGATTGGGTGCCTCGTTGTGGCCGCAGCTCTCGGCCATGCTGCGTTTCGGTTAGAGGCATCTCTGGAAGTTGAGACTAGCTACATCGCGGAGGTCGGCCTATAGGCCACGCTCCGACAGGGTGCGGTAACCGGCCACAAGTGCGTCAGGAGGTGGAGACAGGCTGTATCGCAGTGATCGGTCTTGGTCATGTGGAGACGTCACGAGAGCACTCAGAGTTCCATCTAGCGGCCGACTTGGGCTATATCACGAAGAAAACAGCAGATGCCTCATACCAGCAGAAGATCGGTGGAACAGTATCTGAGGGGGCTACATGGGTGGCTAGGTTTTTCGGCGCTTTTTCTATCTGACGTCCACACTCGATGGGACTCGTGATTTGAAAACACCGGAGAACGTCTCGGCTTGTGCGGGCGTTTCCTTCGTACAAATGTTATCTGTGTCCATGAATGGTCATGTCTCGGCCAACAACAACCATGAAATTTCGGACAAGGAAGTCCGGAAAGTGGGTACCAACGTGAAATCCACGTCGGTACCCACTCGCTGAACCACGAAACTCACCTTGCAGCCTGCTTCTGTGTCTCTTCTGTGTCTCCCGCGTGGCGTTCTGCCGTGATGCCTATAGGAGCATTGCAAGGCGCGGCTATGAATGGTTATCTGCGGATGCGTCGTCAGAAGTGCAGCCTTCACAAAGTTCGTTTTCGTTTGGGGTCACATGGTGTGATGAACTTGGGTCGTACACCGATGAAGAGTCCGGAAGCTCAAGAGATGAACTGCAGTTGAAAGCTTCAACCTCGAGGTGAAACCCCTCCTGAGCTCCATCCTCGGTAGTGGTCAGGTTGGCCTTAGTGGTAGCAGAGAAGTGGGGAGTCCATCCAAAAGAAGCAATCAGCTTGAAGCTCCATTATGCCGAGGATTGCTGCCGCACGCCTTCTCTATGCCATACTGCGGAAGGATATTGAGGGGGTCTATGGCTACGTACTGCTTCTGCTGTTCCGTCCATACCTTGCGAGCTGTCAGAGCGTTGAAGTTTGAAGCCGCAAAATGGCAGTAATTCTTAGGTGGCCAGCGGCGCTGGCCGCCGGCGAACTATTGCAATTTCGCGGCACCATGATGGTTATACGGCCACAAAAACTCCGGAGCATGCCGACTCCAAGAAGCTCAGTTGCTCTGACCATAGAGTTTCTTAAAATTAACTAGAGGGCACTCTGGCGCTGCGATTGTTCAGCGACCATGGGAATGATGGGTAGTACACACATTTGCCTAATCTTCGTACTTTCGGGTGGCAAATCGTACTT
Source organism: Rhipicephalus microplus (assembly GCF_043290135.1). Classification (NCBI taxonomy): domain Eukaryota; kingdom Metazoa; phylum Arthropoda; class Arachnida; order Ixodida; family Ixodidae; genus Rhipicephalus; species Rhipicephalus microplus. The sequence goes on along the minus strand of NC_134703.1, from coordinate 146,166,817 downwards.
GCGGCTTCGTTTATTGCTGTGTTTCGATATTGTTTTGAAAGAAAGATTCAACCCTTTTGAACTTCGTGACCCAATTTAGAAAGATCATCTGAAAAAAATAGGGCGGTGAAGCGCAATCGCTGAATATTTGCTGATTTTTTTTTCGTGAGAAAACAGCTTCAAGCCACATGAACACATATAGAGCCAAAAGCAGGCCAGAAGTACGAAGTTTAGACAAATGTGTCTACTACCCATAATTCCCATGCTCACTGAAGCGCCGTGCGTTGCAGCTCCCATAGACACTATAGCGCCTGAGTTCCCGCTAGTAAGTATTGTAGGAAACTCTATGGCTCTGACAGCTCCACCAGGGAACTGCGGAGTGTGCGACCGTTTTCTGGTGTATACTGTTCTCAGAGTTTTGTGACGCGGCTACACCCAATGTGTTAGATGGCGCAGAACTTGGGCACAATCGCTGGAAAGAGCACCGAACTCGGCGCTTTCAAGGCCTTCACTGTGACGTGGAGTCGCGCAATCGTATACGGGAAATCTCGGCAGTGATTTTTGATGATCCGCACGTGGAGCCAGTGATCACGCCCAAAGTGTACTCACTGTGCTCACTGCGGCAGGATTCTTGGAAAAAGCATGAAAAGCAATCCTCGGCAGCTTGGGTGCCGGTGAAGTCCTGAATGAAAGGCTGACACCACGGGAAGATTGAACAGCGTTACTGACCAGCATGGGTCCGTGTACTGCCGTGGTGACGCACGATGATCCTGCCCTTGGGCCACGGAGGAGGCCTGGCCGCCGTCCTTCAGTGGTGCACAGATGCGTTTGGCAGTAGGAGCGACATGGGCCACATAATTGTGGGCGTTTCTTTCACAGCACGTCCGCAGCGCCGACGGGCCTCGAGGACGCACTTACGGTTCGCTGGTCGTAGGCTACGCCATTGTAATGAAGGAGACTCAGGCATAGACTTCGTTTGCTGGCTGCTGCTGCTGATAATTATGATGATCCTTAGACTATTGGCACCTACCAGTTAAGGGGGATCAGCCCAGCTGCCCTTTAACTTACAGTGTCTTGCTCTGCTTTGAAGTCACGCTCCTGCTAGAGAGCATAAAAGTATATATATATCATGAGCATGACTACATCTACTGCAGGACAAAGGCATCTCCCATTTTCCGCCAGTCAACTCGGTCCTGTGCTTGCTGCTGCTGCCAATTTATACCCGCAAACTTCGTAATCTCATCTGCCCACCTAACCTTCTGTCTCCCCCTAAGCCGCTTGCCTTCTCTGGCAATCCAGTTAGTTACCTTTAATGACCAGCGGTTATCCTGTCTATGCGCTACATGCCCGGCCCATGTCAATTTACTCATATTGATTTAAACTATGAAATCTTTAACCCCCGTTAACGCCAACGGCATTGCATTGCTGAGCAACTCGGGGGACGAATTGCAACTCATGATTACAGAGTTAGACAAGCAGAGCGGGAAGGTGGGTCTTAAATTTAATCTGCAGAAAAAGAAAGTAATGTACAACAACCACGGAAGAGAGCAGCGCTTCGAGATAGGTAATAGTGCACTTCAAGTTGTAAAATACTATATCTACTTAGGGCAGGTACTAACCGCGGAGCGGAACCACAAGATTGAAGTAACTAGAAGAATACGAATGGGGTGGAGCACATTTGGCAAGCACTCTCAAATCATGACAGGTAGATTGCCACTATCCCTCAAGAGGAAGGTATGCAACAGCTGCATCTTGCCGGTACTTAGCTATGGAGCAGAAACCTGGATACTTACAAAGAGGGTTCAGCTTATATTGAGGACGACGCAGCGAGCAACGGAAAGAAATATGGTAGGTGTAACCTTAAGAGACAAGAAGAGAGCAGAGTGGATTAGGAAATATATATATATATATATATATATATATATATATATATATATATATATATATATATATATATATATATATATATATATATATATATATATATATATATATATATATATATATATATATATATATATATTCTGCCTATTTTTCACACCTTCTTTCTTCAGGCTTCATCGTATTGTAAAAAGTTTGAAAAGAACGCGTGCCGTTTTATGATGCTAACAGTTCTTTACGATGGAGCACAACTTTCGGACTCCTCGAATGACTCCTTGAATTGAATGAAGAATTTAATTCAGGCCTAGGGAAGCATGAAACCAAGGCAGTTTAAATGACCATCACTGTGCAAACGAGCACGATAGAGGAACGGGTATAATAGAAGTCAGGAATATAGAGACACCAGAAAAAAAAATTTACACTCCATATATTCGGGCATTTCAGAAATGCCAGCGCCAAAGCAAGCTCTGAAAGTGAACGAATCAGTGAAGCAACTTTCCCTATAGCGCCTAATGGAGCCGTAATGTTAAACGCTTGCCTCGCACTGTGAATGCATGGGAAATAAAAATGGTCTTGTAGAAACCGCGCTGGCTTCTGTAGTTGTTCTGTTACCTTCGATGCAGCCAGACGTACGGGTGTGGGTCTCCTCTTTGTTGTCCACACTATACGTGCTGGTGCTGAAACCCGCCCGGTAGTCTGGCCCTCGACTTTCGCTAATGGACCAAATACGAATACAGTGCGGTTTCTACCAGACCGCCATTATCAAGGCCATCTCAACGCTCGACGGCCTACTGGCCGACTCAACGAGCCTGGTTCACAGCCTAGCCGAGGTCCACGGCATCATTGTGACGAAAAACATTCACCTCATCAACTTCGATATGGAGGTTCAGGCTGCGCTGCAGCTAGACATGACTGCCACCAGCGAATAAGAGGATAGAGCCATCTTGGCTCAAGCTAGAGTTCGCCATGCCACTTTTCCACGGCCGCCAACCACACCGGCATCCATCACCGTCACAACCACTTCACCAAGTGACCCTTTCGCATGTACATCACAGTCGGCCGTGACCTTGCCATCAGCCGGTCTTCCGACTCCAACGACGGCGCCTCGCATTGTACTGCCCAAGTTCCACATCCTATGTTGATCCGGAGAACGACGTGACTGGTAAAGGTTTTCAGACCAGTTCCGAGCAAGCATGATTGATTGATATGTGGAGTTTAACGTCCCAAAACCACTATATGATTATGAGAGACGCCGTAGTGGAGGACTCCGGAAATTTAGACCACCTGGGGTTCTTTATGGTTCATTCAGACGACGGACCGAATCCGGATTTGTCGTGGACGCGGACGGCTAATCCGCGGATGATCCGCCTGCAGACGCATCCACACGACGGACGGTTTCCTAGGAGAAAACAGCCGGATTACCCTCGACAGCAGGTTCGCCACTCACCTGCGCCTGCTGAAAGCAGACCGGTCTGAGAGTATTCAACATGGATGCCCGCAAGAAGCGACGCTTGACTGCGATGTCTTTCGCGTTGTGACAAATGAACGAGGAGTGTTATTCTGTCAGGAGAAAAGGTAGTTGCTGGCAGAATGTTCTTTCAACACCATTGTTCCCCACTTGTAGAACTTCTGAACGCGTCTCCCATCCTTTTTTAGAACCGGCGCGTCGCCGGTTGCAGAAGTTAGAAAACTTCACCATCATGACGGCTAAGAATCTCGCGTGTCAAACGACGGCGGCTACATTTCCCGAACCACCAAAAATAACTTCCGCGTATTTAATCACCTGAGAACAGAGCACCCCGAAAACTAAGTAAACCATGCTCAAGCGTAGATAATGCCAACCAGTCATGCAGCTGTCCGCGAGCCATAGAGGACATGCCGCGAGCAGACGAAAAGTGTACTGGTTGCCACCGACCCCAAGCTATTCCGCAGAAGTACCGGCTCTCCCCCGCCAGAATCCCGATGTGAGAAACAGGTTGGGTTCATCCGTCCGCGAGCCGCGCGGACGAGGGGAATCGCTGGTGTGAGGTCACGTGACGCGCCGTCCGCCCCGCCACATCGGGATTCGGTCCGTCGTCTGAATGCACCATTAACGTGCACCCAAATCTGAGCACACGGGCCTACAACATCTCCGCCTCCATCGGAAATGCAGCCGCCGCAGCCGGGATTCGAACCCGCGCCCTGCGGATCAGCAGCCGAGTACCTTAGCCACTAGACCACCGCGGCGGGGCTCCGAGCAAGCATTCACAGATATGACTGGATCCGGAAAGTCGATAAGTTCAATTACGTATTAACGTATCTGACTGGGGCAGCGAAGGCACCATTCAAGGTATTCGCCTGGCCGAAGCCTAGCAATACGACGTGGCCATTCAGACACTATCCGACCGTTCCAGCCGTCTTGACAATTTGCTGTCCGTCGCACTAGTTAAAAGTTTCGCTGACGTGACCAAGTTAACGAGCCTCTATGATGAAACAACATTTCGCATCAATGTCCTAGAAGGCCTCGGAGTGCCTCCAGGAAAGCAGTGCACGGTGCTGCGGCACGTCCTCTTGAAGGCGTTACGTCCAGACCTTAGTGTCCTGTATTTTCAATGGCAAAAGGAAGCCATGTTAGTTGAGAATGCCATGGCCTCTCAAGAAGCCCAGTCGCAAATGAAAAACCTTATTTAGCTTCATCAAAGCTCAAATAAAAATACGGGAGGAAAGCGCTTTCGAGTAATCAATATCGTCTACAAGCCGCATCGCCTATCGAACTCACCTCGTCTCGACGTCACAGTGGGCAGCGACGTCACCGTTGACTGGCCTCACGACCCCTGTTGCCTCGTGATTGTGGCAGGTCGCGACTTTTCGTTGGATTGTGCTCACGACACCTCTCACATCGACGTCGCAGCGGGTCGTGACTACGATTTCGACCCACCTCATGACTCCTCTTGCATCGACGTCACAGCCACCCGCAACTTCACTTTTGACCGGCCTCTCTGCTCCAATGCCAACTACAAGTCCAAAAAGTCCTGGGTACAAGTTGAAAGACCTGTCACTTTCCGCGTCACCTACGACACTTCTGTACAAGGACTCGTCCGCAGAGTACGCCGTGGTGATTTCAATGGCCAAGGGAAATCTTGGGTGCATCATGCACATCGACTACAAGGACCCACCTTCACATGGCCTCACTGGCTGCTTTTCAAAGCAGTCCTACTTTTGAGACACAAAGGATGAACGCGTGTGCTATCTGTCACGCGGCACCGTGTACATTGAGGGATTGCCCCAGGAGCAACAAGTGGAGCCCTCTATAATCTTGAAGCCTGATCCTGGCTTTAGGGCATCCCATTTGTCTCTCTTCAAACCCAATCAAGTCGACGATTGGTGCTGTGGGCTGCAGTGCTGCTATGAGGCGCTCTCAATTGGGTACACGCACCTCATGACCGTCTACGACGCTACTAAACATCACAAGAAGATGGCCCCTGACATCAGAGACCTGAGATAGATGTACTATCACACAGCTTCAGAACCACACCATGCGCATTTGCAGGGATCCGGCGAAACAAGGGATCTCGCGAAGCGGGACATGCTATAATCGGCAAGTCGTCGGGAGACTGCCGCAGCGATGCTTTTAAAAACGACGCCATAACTCAGACTCATGCACCCGCAAAAGTCAGCCCGACGTTTGCCATGGTTCGTGAAGCAGGGAAGGACACCGACAATCTGCTGCCGGCCACAGAGCACGTCGACAAATCTCCGCTGTCTTCGAACGCGACCGAGATTCCCGTCCTTGGCAATGTCACTACCCGACGGAACCAGGATGCTTCGGCATCATTGTCGCCCTCGTCGAGTCAGGATGAAGAATCATTGTCGGTCCCGAAGTGTTCACCCAGCTCTGATACACTTTCAAACCAAGCACTCATGGAAGATTACCTGACCTCTCAAGTGGACAAGCAGCAAATAAATGCACAACACCTACACAAGCTTCCCACACAACGCAAGGATCAAACGACAAACATCGCTCCCAAGGAGCGCGCAAATTATAAAAGAACCTTCCGAGTCTCCGAGAGAAGCCTATATACAGCCAGATTCTTCCTACTACAGGAAGATATGCTATAAGCGAAATTGCCACGTGCGTGAGTTTCGGTATCGTGTCAAGGTGACCAGTAGTGCCAAGCAGAGAAGCAAGCGCACCGGGTCTCGGGACGGAACACTGAGAATGGCAAACAACGTCACCACGAAGTCATCTATAGACACTACAGCGAGAATGAAAGACTTCCCCACAAGGCAAGCCGCCGCCTCCCTTAGCTTCGTCATCATTGCCAATGCCCTTCCGTCTATATTGAAGATCTCCTGGAAGGCTCACTCAAAAGCTCGTTTGTCCACTCCCTTCTAAGATCTTCAGAAGCTAATACCCGAAGATCTTCGAAGTCAGCTCGTCGAACATCAGGTGCTCCACATGACACTACTTGGCTACTACCAATAGTCGCATATAATTACTACTGACCTTAGTCCAATCAATGTCTGATCAAGGGATCGACATTGAGAGTGGGAAGTCATGTTTAAGATGAGAAAAGCGTAAACAGAGGGGGTTGTGTGCTAGAGACGACGTTTAGACAAGTGGGCTGTTTCTTTCAAAGCGGCAGCTCATTTTTTTAGTGCTCTTGTGTATATGCTCCGTACCCTTTCTTCCAATCCAAACAAAGGAGTAGGAGAGGGCATTTACAATAGTGGGGTACAATGGGAGCCCGTCTTGATGAATTGTGTGAGTCTAAAGGAAACATGTGTACCGTGAAAAATCAAAAAATTACAAAATGCGCGCGTGTGTGCGCGTGTGAGCATGTGTGCGTGTGTGCGTGTGCGTGTGTGTGTGTGCGTGCGTGTGTGTGTGTGCGTGCATGCGTGTGCGTGTGCGTGTGTTGTGTGTGCGTGTGTGTATGTGTATGTGTGTGTGTGTGTGTGTGTGTGTGTGTGTGTGTGTGTTCCTGTCGATTTAAAATGAGTTGCTGTTGAACGCGGGAATGTCGAAACATGGCAGTGAGGCGGAATGCGAGCCAGTGGCCGGTAGGATGAGGTAAGCATTGATGAGGATGGTAAGAGTAGTCTGTCGGAGCTCAGAGGTGTGTGTGTGTGTGCGTGTGTGCGTGCCGCTTGGCAACACACGTTTCACTGAATTATGGTTGTGCCACAAGAAAACACCACTTAGTACGTTAGAATTTTTAAGACTTCAGACTCATTCATTGTCGTTGTGCATGTGCCAGGTATCACGTGGGGTCAAGAGCCTCCTTTTGAAGCGTTTGTAGCTGCTGGTTGGGTGTATAGGCGTACTAAATTTGTGAACAACGTATGACTTTATTTTCTATGTCTTAGTACCGGAAGTTCAACTTGAAGATGTAGTATGTTTGAAGCGATCGAAGTTGTGACAGGCTACATTAAAATGCTGAGTCACTGCTTTCGGTAATTTCTTCGCCGTGTCCACGCGATATCCATTCAGTATTGTTGCATGACAATAACAACCACTCGCAAGCCACAGTCCAGCTCACACACGAACGTCAGCTTCTTCCACTTTCCGCTATGGCCTTTCAGCGTCTGTCTCACTATACACTTAGAATGTGAGTGACATATCTAACATTAACAGGCTGTCCCATTTCCTTAACATACCGTTTGTTCCAATATGAACACTCGATCATTAACACAACGCTTGAACTAGTGCAGGTCACGCTATAGACTATAAATGATGAACATGATCATTTCCGCTGCTTTTAACAATTGTGCCATCTAAAAGGAGTTTCCAAGTCTTACACCTTGGACGAGAGCAAGGTATTATGCGGGTGGTAAAATCCTGGGCAGTTGAACCCTGCATCCTAAAGCTGCATCGCGAGGACCATCTCCAGCTTTCTTGAAAAAAAAAATACCTTCATATCCAACTTTCTTTTATTTTTTCGTCACTTCCAGATCCGGCTTGCAGATCACCGTTCTGTACACATATTAGAAAGAGAAAGCAAATACAGCTAAATTCTCTATCCGGCTTCAAAATATCGGCATCTCTTCGTGCGCCGAGGAGCATGTTGCGTTGTCCAAATTACGGCACTGCTGATGTGATTTCACATCCGCAGAAACACGCGGGGAGTGGGGGGGGGGGGAGTCCAGGCTAGATTGCGTCACATCCTCGTGCTCTCTGGCAGACAGCTGGAATCACGGGGCGCCGCACTCGATCTCCCCAAGGGCGGGCTTGAAATCGGGAGGTTTGGGGATATGGGGAGTTAAAATCCCGATCTGCGCGGCTGGGACGTCGTGAATCACTAGACCACATCTGATTGTGAGCGGGGAGAGAATTCTCGGTGGGGCAAAGTAATCCAGATTGCTCCCACATTTTCGGTAATCTTTGTCTTTAGCGTTATTGTTTTTTTGGTTGAAGGAGCACATGTCAATGTTCCCCGAACATCCTTATTAGTTTCAGATGTGAACCTGCTACTGCGACGGGTGACAAGAAACTTGGGTCTAAATTTTTGTTACATTGTAAGAAGCTGGGCGTCCAAGAGGAAGGCGATTACTACACTCCTTTAGTATTTATTGATACGTCGAATTCACTGTCATTCGCAATGAACTAACGTTTGCTTGTTTAGTTTTGTGATTATTTTTTTTTCAAATTCAAGAGAGAGGTGTGCTTGGTAATTTTATCAGTTATTTTTTTCCTTAAGCAAGTAGATGAATTATTTTTTCTACTTCTTTTCGAAAGAACGTGCTTTGAAGAGAACATCATGCTGGAACTCGTAATCCATTCATTATACATGCACGATGCACTGCCTAGTTCGTGTGACTCACCCCAGCGGTATCCGGTGGCATTATCATGCCGGTCCTGGGGTTGCCGTACTTCCGTTCGACCGAAACCTAGAGAGTTACGCGCAATCCTAGGGCTGTGCGTTAACGTCTCAGTGTCACTCGGCCCGCAAAATTCACGGTTTCGAGATTTTGATTCATGATCTTAAGTGCCTTGCACACCATCGTGTGCTCTTCTCACTTCTTTAGTTTTCCTCCCCAACTCCCTTTCAGCGTCAGATATCTTTCCTTCGTTTTATTTTTTATTTTATCCTTTCTTCTTTTCGTTCTCTTATATCTTTTATTAATTACCCATACCCTATCCCAGTGCGGACCCGTTGCGGTGTCCTCGTAAGGAGAGACAGTTACTGGTCGGCACTTTCCTCGTCTTTTCTTCCGATATGACCACCTTGTCAGACATCAGATATTTATTTATGTGTTACTTGAATAACAGTCTCCACCAATTGCACCTCTAGATTTGATACTATATGGGGCCCGTCTTCCTACAGTGACGGTTTAGCCATGAAAGTACTGTGCAGTTCGCTCTAGGTCGCGGATGCGATACTCAGACAAGGAAACTGTGTTTCAGTTGACGTGCAAGAAATACCTTTGTGCTTAGATTGGGCGTTAAAGAATCCATGATAGTCAAAATTGATAAGAGGCCCCGACTAGAAAATGCCTCACGATGGTGCCTTTCCTAAAGAAACACCGAAGCCTCTTAACCAGTCATTTATGATTTTAGAACGCTTCTAGCACATATTATTTGCATTATTCAAGAAAGTTCATAATAAACTTCTATAGTGAAATGCCAAGCTAGTACAAAGGTATCCCAATAGTACAAGCAGTGACTGAGACAAAACAGAGAAAGGTAATCAATTAAGTGCTTCTATGACAAAAGTTCTCTAGCGAAATCACGGTTGTCTGCACGCCTTGTTGCTGTAATGTGCTACCGAAGTCGCTTGTTCGGCTTTATTGTTTTGCTTTCGTCTTTTTTGTTCATCAAGTGGTATCACTGCCATCGCTACTTCACTGCTGTCAAGTAGCTACTGCATCATAATATTCACTGTCGAGAAAGCCACCGGACACAAATTCCCTTTGCTGTGAAAGCTGTTATACTGCATAAAGAGAGAGAGAGAGAGAAACGAAAGCTCCAGAGGAGTATTTCTGTCATAGGTTAAGAGGACGGGCATTTGGCTGCATTTGGTAATTCACGTAGAAACTTACAAAAGCGTGTTAAAGGCGAAACAATGCTGCTGTTGTCTCATTGCTATAAAAATTCAAATATGAACTTTTAATGGTTCTTTCGGTGCCACGCGTGAACAAGGCTTTAATTTAGGTTAATGTGTTCGAGGCTGAACGAAGCGCTGTGAGACAAAATGCAACCATTCAGCACAATTGCTACTCCCTTTGGTGTCAAAAAAGCTTTACGGTAACCAGGCAACACGGGGCACAACATGATCGATTGATACGGGTATGAATAGATGGGAATAAAAAAAGTTAAATTTTCAGCGATGTCCCACTCACGGCCTTTAGCAAAAAACAAGGAAAAAAAACCTATTGGTTAATTATTTCAAAAGCATGCCCGAGACGGACGATAAATCGCTGGTCTGTTCTGGTATAATGCATGCATTATCAAAATGTAACTATGATTTTCTCAACTGCGCATTGAGGCAGCCATTACCAGAAAATTATCGATGGGAAAATCTTCATTAACTTAAATTTCGGTACGTGACTGTTGAGTCTCTGATTTAAGGGGCCTATTTTCTTCCTGCAAGGGCTGCCCAGACATTGCCGAGACCCCTGCTACATTGTACGGGAACGCAAGAGCCACACAGGAACTTTTCCTCAAGACCCAGAGCCAAATGAATACCGGTGGATGGCTTAAAGCCAGAGTCATGATCTCAATGGCTGCAATATGCTTGTAACCCACGTAAGACAAGACTGTATCTGCCTTATGTAGTAAATTCAGTCGGATCAACGCATGTAGTATTGCGTGCAGAAGCGTATTATCCCGCCAGGAGTAAAACAAAATGAGAATAGCACAACGAGTAATTGGTTTAGAGGACCACCACTTATAAAGCGCACGAGCCTAATTAGTTTTCATTATGGGCAACAGTATCTACAGCTTGCGCAGCTGCGCGCATGCGCGTGTTGGATACCTCAATAACTTGAAAAAAAAAGAAATGTACAGTCACCCAGACGTTCTTGTCCTTGTGGCCCGGTTCCTGTGTCTACGGAGAAGCGAATCCAGGTTACACTATCACATTCTTCTCTTGAAGGCGAAGATTTAGCCCTATCTACTCTATCTACTTATCTTCAGCATTATTATCAACCTTACCTGGATTCACGTTTCTGCTATGTCTACTCACACGCATTGCAAGGCAGTGTCGTTGATATACCATTTCAATATTTATCGACCAGAGACGTAAACGGCATAGCGCGAGAAAAGTTTGGATTAATATATCTTATGTTACCAATGTCTTTACTGCTATGCAACCACTCTTAACTTGAATTCGAAGGTACTGTATGGAAATGCACGAAGAAGAGCACTGATTACGTGATATTAGTGTTAAAGAACATCAACACTGTGGTCGGAAAAGACTAATTCTTCGCCAACGGATTCATGAGTCGATTCACTCAGACTCAGAATGAGTCGTGAGTCTGAGTGAGTCCGGTTGAAGGAAATTTTCGTGAGTGTGACTCCAAGTGAGCCTGGCTCAATAAAATTCTGGTAAATATGAGTCCAAGTGAGCCCCACAACCTTTGTCCACCTACTCTCAAGCGTCCTCCAAGATTTTCTGGAATGTGGAAGCAGTTCATGTATGGCTATAAGGGCAGAAGACTGGTCAATTATTGAAGTTTATGGCTCCTGCTTTTGCAGATGTAACTATAAGTAAACGCTCTTAACCTGTGCTGTAAGTCAAATAACTCCCTAGTGTAGTTTAAAGTTAAGTAGGCCCAAGCATACACCATCAAAATCCGTAATGTTACTCTGAGTTACTGCGAGAAGCGCAAGGTGGCATCACAGCATCCATTATAGCGCATTTGTTTGTCTTAGAGATCCGGTTCTCACTGTGCGAGTGGCGTATTTCGAAGGCTGACTTGCCGTAACACTCATGTGTACTGTGTGCTTTATTATAAAGCGTTGTGTTGCTTCTAATGGTCGACCTTCTAATGGTCTAATGGTCGACAGCAGAGCTTTTATGCTCGAGGTTTGCCGTGTGTCACAGGTAGAAAATTATCACCATCACGCAGCGGCACAAGTACTCTTCGTTTTCTTCTTCCTCTTCTTCTCCGCCCTCAAAAAACGCACGTTGGTTTATCCACCACGGAACGCAATAATGCTGATTGGCGAGAGAACGAGTAAAGAGAAAGTGAGAAAAAAAGAAAGAGAAAGAGAAAAGGAAGACGAGAAGTTCTTGTCGAGGCAAGATGTGAACCCGTGCACCCACGATTCAAATGAGGGCGTTGTAAGCACTCAGCTATCCAGGTGCGCTAGCAGAACCTACCATAGTATAGTACAACATGGTATAGCAAGGGGTGGTAAAGAAAAGTGAGCGCTAGTAGGAATAATGTGTGCATAAGGAGCAGGGAAATAAGGAGGGCAGAACGAGTATAAAAAGAGAGAAAAAAGTAAGCAAAATATAGAAAGAAAAAGAAAAATTGCGGGAAAGGAAGAACGGAAAGAGCGAAAAAGATAGAAAGACAGCTAAGTAAACAGATATAGAGAGTAAAAAAAGCAAGGAAACAGACACAATATAGATATAAAAATGAATAGCGCAAGAACTTTGGAAGAAAGTCATTGGAGAGTAGAAGCCTATTGCCTAGCCAAGACTAGCTAGGTGTTCGATGGCTCTGCTGTGATCCAGCAAAAATTTTCTTTCACCATGGTCTTCCCACCATCAACCTAGCGAACACCTCTTCCAAGCTAGAAATGAGCATTTCCCTCGTTCCACCATTTCCCCTTAAAGTTGACGCCGAACCATTATGGCTCTCTTTCTTGCGGTTGCCAAATCATGTATAAAATTCTATTATGAAATGCGTGCAACAGGAATAAAACCAACAAAACTGAAAAGCTGATAACGACTACTAATCCAAACAACCTAATTCATGATAAAAATAGGTTTATGCTTCATCCAGCTCTGCTGAGCTCTCCGTGTCATAGCAACACTTTACCAGCATCCGGACGAGTTGGCAGATTTTGAAATTTGGCTTATTTTTGCCACGCAAAGTACAAAAAACAGTTGCACTTGAAAGTAATGTAATGAGAGTAATGTAATCAAGTGTAGGAAACGCGTGGTTATTCAGGCACAACCTCGGATCCCTCTCCGTTCCCTCTCGTGGGTTGCGAATTAAAAGAGAGGGCTCGATGCGAGGGAAAAAAAAATCAGTTCACGAGTGAGTCGGGCCTTATAGCTTACAGAGGCCCGAAGCAGCAACAGAACCAAGTGCCTCGGGGAAGCTCGAAGCGATCGCGAAGTATAAAGTATACAAGTGAAGCACTGCGCGCGCCGCGTGACTGGCGGTCGCACGCACGCTTCACCGGTTTCGGCGTTTAGTCTTAGCCGAATTGCCACGGCTTCTCCGCTTGTGACTGTGCGAAATGGACAGAGAGAGAGAGCAGGTAAAGAAGTGCAAGAAGAGAGAGGAGGAGAGTGGCGTGTCGGCTACTGCTCAGCCAAGCATTGCGCATCCGTTACACGCTTGCCGGAGCGTGTAAGTGACAGCGGCGAGGTGGGGCGAGCACGCACAAATCGACTCGAATCGCACGTGTGGTTCAATCGCGCACCACTCGTTCTCTTCGAGGGAATATATATATAACACATAAAGTTAATATCTAAACAAAATGCACACATGCATGAAGAAACACGTACAAACACAGAAGAAAACATCATTTTAAGGGAAGGGGGAAAGGTAGCTCCTGCAACGCAATCAAGGAAATTGTCTATACAGAAAATTGGAATGGAGCGGTTGAGAAAAGCGGCGCTTGGAAACAGCACCGCGGTTTTGTTGAACGTGAGGCGAAACTAATGACATTACGGTCTTTCTCTGAGCGAGCCTTTTTATACGCACTTGCCGCCGACTGACGCATTGACGGCCACGCGTTCATTTCTCAGCACGGTTGTCTGCTTGCGTGAATTTGGCGCTGCTTTCGTTTGCATCACTTAGATTGGGTGTCGCAGTTCCAGACCACAGTTTGCTTATATTTTAAATGCGAAGCATTTCTTAGCGAACTTAGGCGACTTTGAGCGTATCTATCTATCTATCTATCTATCTATCTATCTATCTATCTATCTATCTATCTATCTATCTATCTATCTATCTATCTATCTATCTATCTATCTATCTATCTATCTATCTATCTATCTATCTATCTATCTATCTATCTATCTATCTATCTAGCCGGTTATTCTTGGGTGCTCTCGTGGTCGCCCCCTTGGCGTGAACCAAAATTAGCATGGGAGGGTAGGATGGTTTGAAGAATATGACGCGTTGGTCAAGACATGAATATTGTCAGATTCCCGTCGTGTACGTCATCAAACACTTTCCGCCAAGCAGTGGCACATACCCACGGGTGGGTATGTGCCACAGGTGACTGACGCTTAGTATCTACCCGGAACGACGAGAACACACTGAATGAGCAACTTTAACGCGTAAGCGTTAAGCAGTACCTGACATCGGAAGCGTCGACCCACCGAAGGCATAGAATTAATGGCAGTGTTAAAAAACACCTGACATAAATAGCGTTGACCCCCCCCCCTCCCAAAGAATGCAAATAATTAATTTCAGGGTCCCATCAGGAATCAAACCCACGCATTCTGCGTGGCAGTAAAGCATTCTACCACAGAAGTACGCCAGGTCTCGGAACTACTTTTCAAATAGACACTAATCTTCGTGAAACGTCAATACTGGTTGCAGTGCTGCCTACCCAATATTATAAACATTACATATATACTCCTTTGAGATAGCCGTCATGTCGGGTTAACGTCAATTGTGGTTAGTTATCATGCGCTGAAGTTGATTTATGTAGCAGTGCCCAGGGCCAGCATCTTCGCGAGTATCAGTGCTTCATATCAGCTTATGGTGTTGGTAATACGCACGTTTCAGTTTACATGCTTGAGCAAGTGCAAACAACTGGTCGTATAAACATCGGCAACTCTTCAACATATGTCTGTGCGTGCAAACTTTGTACATATATTTAGCGTCATTTCATTACATGTCGCTTTATAAAAAAATTGCAACATGGTCACCTTCCTTCCCTACGCATGCTTCGCTTAACGTCGATTTCCAGGTAAGTGGGATCTGCCGAATTTTTTTAACCACGGGAGCAAAGGTGAGCAGGGGGGGGAGTTTCAGCTTTGTGTGTGTAACCTTTTACTGCAGCCCATATACAAATGCATAACAGGGCCCCTTTATTCATTGACTCATTCATTAGAACTGGTTTAATAATAGAAGCGGTGAACACCCTTCAGGTGTCGAGGGTGAAAAATAACGGAAATAAAGGAAATACTGATTATTAACGTCGAATGAATTGATGATTATGGTGGCATCTGTGTCGGAAAATTGTCACTTTCTGTGAGTAAAATCAATTCAGTTTTCTACGTATGAGGTGCTGACGCTTATTGTTGTGTCCCGGTTAATTTAGAGCCTTTCGCGAGTATGGTTATTTTGCCTTATGGATGTTGATTTTATTGTTCAGTGCGAAGTGTTCACGTGTTCGTAGTGTGCAGTGTAGATCTATGGGTCAGCTTGGTGTAGGAAGTAAACGAATTGCCTTTAGTAGCACCACTCTGTGTGTACTTTCGTAATTTCGTGCCTCTGCCTTTTCTTTGCCATCAACCGCCAAAGCTATGGCAGGGGGGGGGGGGGTAGAAAAAGTGGCAAGGCAGCTCGCATCACCACTACCGGTCGCGCACTATCTTCATCAGCCTACATGTTTGTGCCGGCTACAAGACGAAAGCCTCTCGATGTGCTCTCCCATTTACCATGCCTTGAGCGAACTGACTTTACATTGGGCCAGCAAGGTTTCATATTTCACCATTACACAAAAGCGTCTGTCGCTGCTGGCTGTGCTTCTGTTTATATGGCCCCACGTATTCATTTCTCGAACGCAATACGTGGTCAGATGAGCTCCCTTTTTTTATTGTGATAACAGCTATGTGAACATCGTCGGCTGGGTTTTGCTGTAGCCGTTATTTACTGCACGAATTTCAAATCGATAACCTTGCTGTGAGCGAATGGCAGTGTCGTCTCCCTTATGTCCTTGTTTGCCCCGGGCGCTATCAACACTTACTTCGCATTGAGACCACAGAGAGCAGCTAAGCTTCCTGGAGTAAATGTGTACACTTACTACAGTGTTCTGCAGATCACGTCCAACAAGGTTAACTGCTAGCCATATTATTACAACAGTGCCCGTGGGTAGGGTAGGCTGTCGCTGAACTGAAGGTCGCAGGTTCGATCCCGGCGGCGGCGGTCTCCTTTCGGTGGAGGAGAGATGGTTGAGGCCCGTGTGGTGTGCGACGTCAGCGCACTCCGTTAAAGGACGGCTGATAGTAAAAAGATATCGTGGTTTTGGAGCGTAATACCCCAGATAATATTGTTTGTTCTTATGACATTCTAAATAGTTTCTACCCCTCGACTTCTTAGCCCATTTTGCAAAAATGATTTTTTCTCCGAAAACAACGAGGTGATCGGCTCCTTTCCTGATCCTCACTGATGTCTCCCCGTTTTTCTATTTTGCACCTCACATACCGCTCTGCATAACACGCTTTGTAAACATCAACCTCTCTACTTTTTTTAATGCGAAGCATTTCTTGGCGAACTTCGGCGACTTTGAGCGTATCTATCTATCTATCTATCTATCTATCTATCTATCTATCTATCTATCTATCTATCTATCTATCTATCCGCCTACGACTTTTAGCTCTGCTGGCCGTTTGGATAGTGGTAACAATACCAAACTTTGTATGGCATAACATGACTATATGACGAGCACATTTCACTAGTCATAACATGGAAATCATGACACATATGTCATGATTGTCATGATATACATTTCATGGTGTGGCTCCTCTTGTGGTGGTTTCGTTCACATGACATTTTGCAAAACGGGTATGGTATGACATGATTGCATGGTGAACACAAGCGACAGCCTCTAACATGAGTCATAACATGCGTGTCATGTAACAACATGACTGCAAGCCACGCTTATAATGCGCTCTCGGCCATTTCGCTAGCGTCACATATACCAAATTTGGTATTAAGGGACGTGAATGGATGACGAAGGCCTGAGACTGGTGAAAACATGATCAAAATGAGATGCGTGTCATGTAACAACATGACTACATGCTACGCTCATGATGCGCTCGCGGCCGTTTCCCTAGCTTCGTATATACCAAATTCGGTATTACGTGACATCAATGGATGACGAAAGTATGTGACTGGTGCAAACATGATAATCATGAGATGCGTGTCATGTGAGAACATGACTACATGTCACAGTCAAGGAGCCAATACACTTCGACGCGACCCGGCGCACGTGCGCGCCGGCGTTCATTTCGTCCCGTCACGCCGCCGTTGCCGCACCAGGCGCCTGTCTTACCATTTACTCGCAGGCGCGCCGTGCTGCGTTGCTTTGACGCATGCACGTTTCAGCGCGTCCGGCGTTCCTCCATCACGAAAAGAGGGAGACGCAGTGTTGTCTGGGTAACGCATCGGCGCGAAATGCACCATGTCGCATTTCTCACCGATTGCCGTCGGGCGGGGCTGACGGACGCTTCTTGCGCCTGGCGTAAGACTATAGAGTGCTCGCGTTTTGCTAAAGTATGCTCTAAGGCAAAATTATCCGAAAAAAACTCCAAGCATTTCCCCGAGGGTGAACATGGTTAAGTGCGAATGCACGGGGTGATGCTATGAGAGGGAGTAAAGTTAAAATCCGTTGGCATTCGCCAGTGACTTAACTCCCCCGTGTGATCACATTGCGATTCCGAGGAACCATTAGACCCTTTCGGGAAATATTGGTGAGTTTACGCGTATATGTGAGAGTAAATTCGCATTATAATGATGTTTATGTCCGCGGCCCGCTTCGCCCGCTCGCGCTCGGCATCACGGACCCTTCGCCGCGCTGCCTTGTCTTCAACCGGTGCGACATCTTCAACGACGCGTGCAATGCTCGCATTCGATTGCGTTGTACTCGTTGTTGTAGGTATCGCAATCTAGGTTGATGCCTAGGGACAGATCCATACCTCTGACGACTTGCCGGTCTCGAGCAAGTCGTGGCGGCGCGCGCAGCCACGGACTCTGGAGGATGGAGCGCACGCAATCACATGGTGCGTGACGTCGTGGCGCCGTTGCTACAGACGCTCCTATCCACTCCTTGCACCGTTGCTAGGGGAGAGGAGGAGGCGCACCGTGGATGGCAAATATCAGCGTCGCGTCCGTGGCTTATTTGGTAGAGCGTCGCGCTGCGGCCCGCCAAGTCCTCTTTCTTTTAAAGATAGAGAGAAGACTGCGGACGCCGCCGACGGCGATGGATGGTTTGGGGTCGCTTATAAAGTGCATTCGCACTTAAAAGGAGTAACGGAGCCCAATATGCGTGCGCGATGAACGGATAGACCGTTGAGGAACAACCACAGAGGAAAGCGTGTGGCACGAAGCCACTTAGTCTCCACTAAGGATGAACCGCCCGGGCATTTCAGGCAGCGCGAAAAGCGTTGCCAAAGTGACCACCATCCTTCTCCACAGGACACATGTCCTTCTCCTACTCTGCTGGCTCAGTGTTTCCCCATATTTTGCCGGTGGCGGTTGCGTAGCGTCGCGCTCGGAGTGCTGGACCACGGCCGCCTGGATTCGACGATCTAAGAATTACGACGTGGTGCTTGTGTGTACGCCTCGATGAGCTTGGGCTGCTGCTTTGGCGTTTCGCTGCACCCATGAAGTCTGCAGCAAGTCTCGACAGGTCACCCCGCCGCGCTGTATATCTCTGGCTTCAAGATAGTCACGACCAACACACGACATCAACAGTTGGGAAGGCCAATATGGCGGCTGCGAAGAACAGGCCTATCGAATATATACTTCAGTCCGACTCAGGGCAGAAAACAGCGCTGGATTCTAAGGCAAATTTGTTATCATTCTTTATTCTACTCTACTTTTCTTGAGCTTGAGCTCTACTTGAGCTTGGCTGTAGTATGTCGCGCGCTTTAAGTGCACAAGCACGGGCTCGCGGGGCTCTCGCTAGCGTCGGAACTCACTGAAAATTACAGTTGGCTTCCCCGTCAGTCGGTCGCAAGCAGCTCGGCGCAGTCCGTTGGCCGCGGCAGCGGACTCGCGTTTGCGCGCTGCACTCGCTCGAGTTTGTGGAAAAGGGCTGCATTACCGTTAATTTCTTCGGCGCTAGCTCCAAACCAGCTCGGCGCTGTTCGTGGCGGCGGCGAATCGTACGTTTGCTTTCCTGTTCGAAATTCACTGGCGGCAGACTCTCCGCGTGCAACGCCGTGTTCGGTCTCGCGTTCGCTAGCTTGAGTAGAACGACGTCGCTCGCTTAGGACTCGCCGACTTGTTAGCGGCACGGAGGTTCGCGGAGTTGAGGCTGCAGCCGCCGCTCCTAAGCTGTTGCGCTACGGGGATCGAAATGAGTCGTTGACGATGTGTGACATCACGGTGAAATTATTAGCATGTCATATCTCACAGATGTTTTTGTGTCACCTTGCACGTATTTCTCATATGCATTTGTATTCATCCTCTGTCACGTGCGACTCACTATTTTACATGCTTATTGTGCAGCCGTGGGCATACACCGTGCTGAAGACTGTGCGCTGGCGTCTGCGATGCCCGTCATCCATCTCTTTCGTCAGAGCAGCTTCAGAAGGACTGTGTGAGATGTGAAGGTAAAGTTATTTGTGTGTCCTATTTTAACGCTTGTTTTTATATTAACGTGCACGTACTTGTCATATGCGCGCATCTTCATCTTCTGTGACGTGCGCCTAAATATTTTTACTATATTATTGTACGTGCAGCCGTGGCAACGCAACAGGCAGAAGGCTGCGTGCGCTGGCGTCTGAAATGCCTGTCATCTATCGCTTCCGTCGGAGGAACTCCCCAAGGAGTGAACAAGATTTGACAACGAGACTGGACTTGTACACTTCACCATGAATTCACTTAAAAGAGTGGGGAAACTTCATGTGTATGTAGAAAAATAAAAAAAATTGGATGTCTCACTTTTGTCTTTCGTTGTTGCCGTGACTGTGAAGAAGTTACACACAGGTGGCTAATTACTTTTTCGCGTGTTCTTTTCTGCGGAATTTGTTTCTCACTGGGCAGAAAAACGGGCGAAATAAGTATTAGGCCTGGCGGGAAATAAACAAAAAACAATGTTTGAACTGGGGACAAAAAGTTCGTCCGATCAGAGTATTTGAGTGGATCAACCGTTCGTCCGGCAAGGTGCAACTGTGAGGACTAACGGTTGCCTGGTGAGGTGTTAATGTGGGGATTCACAGTTGCTCTATTAGGTGCAAATGTGAGGACTAAATGTTAGCCCTTTGGGCTGAACTGTGGGACTAACGGTTACTCACTAAGGTGTAAATGTGAGGACTAAATGTTAGTCCCTTGAGGGGACTAATAAACTCGGAGCCGTTAGTCCTTAAAAAGATTAATGGTTGTGGCAGCCCCATCAGTCCCCAAAAGGACGAACCACACACCCTTTTAACATCCTTTTGCCTTAGAGTGTAGCGTCGCTTTGCCCAGCATGCGCACGCGTCAACGCTACGATGGAGTGTAATGGGCCCTTCATGATGCGCTCGTGGCCGTTTTTTTAGATCCGCATATACAAAATTTGCTGTTACGCTACGTCAATGTATGACAAAATATGTGACTGGTGCAAACTTGGTAATCCGGACACGCGTGGCATGTAAGAACATGACAACATACCTCGCTCATAGCGTGCTCGCGGCCGTTACGCTAGCTTCACATATACTAAATTTGGTATCACGTGACGTGAATAGATGACGAAGGTAAAAGACACATCCATACATGATAATGAAGACACGGAAGTTATGTATGGCATCATTTACCTCCACCTCGTAACGTTGTGCTGATTTTAAAGTGACATATCAATATTTCTCATTTGTGCTTCGCATATTATCGATTCCCACTGTACGTGGGAGCTGCGAATTTTTTTCGATAATTATATCAATACCGAATTTCGTATGGCATAACAAGACTGTATGACGAACATAATTAACTAGTCATAACATGAAAACCATGACATGTATGGCAGTAATGCCATGACTTACATTTCATGGTCTTGCTGCTCTTGTGGGGGTTACGTTCACATGATATGTTGCAAAACTGGTATGGTATGACATGACTGTAGGGCTAGCACAAGGGACAGACTCTAACATAAAAATTGTCATCGGACATGTGTGTCATGTTACAACATCACTACATGCCACGCTCATGGTGCGCTCGCGGTCGTTTCGCTACCTTCACATATACCAAACTTGGTATCACGGGGCGTGATTGGATGACGACGGTAAATAGCACGTCCAAAAATTATAATCATGCCATGCGCGTCATGTTAAACATGAATACATGCCACGCTCATTGCGCGCTCGCGGCTGTTTTGCTAGCTCAACATATACCAACTTTGGTATTACGAGGACTGAATGATGAAGAGAAACACACGAAAAGAGGCCGAATAACTAGAAATGTAACTTAGAAGTGTGGCAGCTTGGGCTAGTTGGTATGGCATGACGATAGTTATAGCGCGAGAACAAAACGACGACACAGCGCTCGTGTCCTTCGTGTTCTTCTTGTCTCTGTGCTGATAGTAAGCGCTGATGATCGCGATGATGCTGACCCTGGACACTGCTATATAAATCAACTTCAGTGCATGATAAGTAACCACAGTTGACGTTAAGTTGTCATGATGGATGTGTCAAAGAAGTACATATGTAATGTTTAAAAAGTTGGGTAGGCAGATTAGCGTCCACATGAAAAGTATTTCCGACACCCGGCGTAGCTCTGTAATAAAATCTTTCATTGCCACGCCGAACGCTTGGTTTCATTTCCAGCTGGGACCCTGTTATTTATTCTTTGCGGTTGTTAGGTTGACGCTACCGATGTGGGGTATTTCTTAACGCTCACGCGTTAAAGTTGCCCATGTGTGTTCTCGTCATTCCTGGGTCGATACTAAGTGTCAACCACCAGTGGCACATACCCGCATACCAGTGGCTTGTACCCGCTCGTGGGTATGAGCCACTGCCTAGCGGGAAGTGTATGACGACGTACGCGATGGGATTGTGACATTATTCATGTCTTCACCAGCGCGTCATATTTGTCAAACTATCTTACCCTCCCATGCTCATTTTGGTTCACGCCAAGTTAAGAGGGTGACCACGAGAACACCCAAGCGTGCGCACAACTAGATAGATAGATAGATAGATAGATAGATAGATAGATAGATAGATAGATAGATAGATAGATAGATAGATAGATAGATAGATAGATAGATGATACGCTTAAAGTCGCCGAAGTTCGCTGAGAAATGCTTCGCATTTAATAAAAATGAAAGCAGTATTTTTACTATCTGACGTTGAAAATAAAAAGATAATTGTAGAACTGCACTCATTAGCGGTAGGATACGTGCGATTTGGCTCTGTAGCCTTCACAGAGCCAAATGGGCCCTTCATGATGCATTCCCAAGAAAAGTTGTCAATGCGCCATAGCCAGCATTCTTGCTGATGGATTCGTACGTGCTTCGTCTAACGTTAATATTTTTATACCGTGCAGTAACGGACCATTTAGCCGCAATTGTTCAATTCCTTGGAGGGCTTTAGTATATATATATAAAGAATATATGCCACTCTCAATGGTAACTAATCCTTGCATCTTCATACTGAGGTTTTTTAATAAACTAATTTGAAGTTATCCTTAAACCGGGGTAATATGCAGAACACACAAGAAGGCTCTTCAAGAACTTGCGTGTGCGCAAAAGCACTATCAATGTAATAATTGTTGCAATGACTCGTCAAAGTCTTCACAATTGTACGATGTTACCAATATAAAGCAAAGTTTCCCCCGCATTGAGGGTTGTAGTCGGGACGGCATTATGCTCTCCCATAGTAGAGTACGATGTACTCTAATTCATTAAACACTTTTTCTAAACACACTATTGCGAACCAGTACGTATTCATTTAGGGGACGATTTTCAGCTCTGCCATAGTAGAGCAAAGCTCGCACCCGCACGCATTGGCGAAATGTTAATCAGTCGCTAGATTACTGACGAGGAAAAAAATTGGCAGCATATCCACGGAGTGAATGAGGGAGAGTGGGGCGAAGCATTCGTCCGTCCATTCGTTCTTGCTTCCGTCCATCCATGCGTCCGTCTGTGTGACCGTCCATGCGTCCATCCACCCGTCCGTGTGTGCGTCTCTTCGTGCGTCCGTCCCTGCGTTCGTCCATGCATCCGCCCCTGCGTTCATTCATGCGTCCATCCATGCATCTGTCTGTGTGTCCGTTCGTCCATCTATTCAACACTTCAAGTACCACCATCTCGCATCTTTTCATCATATATTCCCCATATAGAAGCACCTCCATACAGCGGACATTCCAAGGATTAAACAAGAGGTGGCACACACACACTTTCTTACGGCTTGCGCTTCGGGTCTACTTCCCACCTTTAACCACCTCGAGTTCATGGTATATACTAGTTCACTGTATTCATGGCACTGCGGCCCAACGCTTGCTAAATCTTTCTAAAACCAGAGGTTACGCCCAGCGAGTAAAACGTGGCAACCTTTTCCTGTCAGATAGTGCTCAATGTACATCAATGAACCAGTTGTTTGCACTTGCGCAATGATGCCAACTGAAACATGCGTATTAGCAACATCAAAAGCTGATATGAGGCACTGATGGTCACGAGGAGGCTGGCTCTGGACACTGCTGCATAAATGAACTTCCACGCATGGCAACTAATCACAACTTCCCTGTCTCAATTGTATGTACTATTGCGAACCATAGCACGTATTCGTTTAGGAGACGACTTCCAGCTCTCCCTTAGTAGAGCACCAAGTACTCTAAGTCGTTAACCACTTGGGGGTGAAGCTTCCTAAGCCGTGGGTCGTGCATCCTCGGTGTATGTAGTAGTAGTAGGTAGCCACCTTCATGGCCGGACTAGAGGATTGGCACGCGCGCACCTTTGTCAATTGAGGAAACCCGCGTACTGTAATCATAAATAGAAAGATAGTTGTTTGTGATGAAATAGCTTACAGAGATGAGTATTGTTGATTTAATCTCTAATAAAATTTGCCTTGAATTTGATACTTAGTAAAAAAAGCTAGTATTAGAATGACGCATTTTGAGCACTATACCTGAGCAGAAAGGGTTGCCACATTAAACTCGCTGGGCGTAACCTCCTTGGTTTTAGCCAAGGAAAATTCGCCTTGCTCTCTAAACGTTTAAAAGATCTTGGACTCGGGGACGGCACACAGATCTCCAATATTAGTGCACCTAGTACTCTAAATCGTTAACTACTTTTTCTGAACACACAGGTTTTAACAAGGGTTAGCGAGTGTTGAGCCGCGGTGCCTTGAATATAGTGAACTATTATATGGCCATGAACAAGAAGAGGTGAAAGTAGGAAGTAAACACGAAGCGCAGGCCGTAAGAAAGTGCGCGATTGATTGACTGATTGATTGATTGATTGATTGATTGAAATCTTTATTGAACTATTTACAACATGATCTCCCTTGTTCGCTTTAACACCATGAAAAAAAGAAAAAACTCGTGTGACCTCAAGCTGGTCAGCTTGTTACTGCTGGGCAGGGAATGGCGATCCTGCGCAAGGTGGCACACCTCAGGTTTAGCCTGGCTGTGATGTGTGGGTCTTCAAGTATCCAGTTGGTAGTCTCGCCCATGTCTTGCTGTAGGTGAAGCAGGGTACGTTGGGCGTTTTTCATAAAAACACCTCGGCTTGATTCGTGAAAGGGGCATTCCCAGAGTATATGCTCCATCGGTGCTGGCTCGTGGTAGTAGTTACAATTGGGGTCAGACAACTTTGTCGGGTGTATCTTGTGAAGGACTGCGAGTGCCGTGAACATTTGTGTTTGCAATCTTGTGAGTGTGACCTCGTAGAGGCGGGTGAATCTTGTTGGCGGGGCATTCTGTTTTGTAGCTTCTTCTCATTTGGCTCTTAATTGTCGCTGGCGTTGAACATTTGCTCGGTAGTGTCCTTTATGGGGTCTCTTCTGGGGTTATCGTTGCTGCCTGCTTCGGAGTGTCACCTCTCGTTTAGTCCTTGAATTATCCGCTGGATGGCGGTACTTCTATATGCTGAATATATAATGAAAAGATGCGAGATGGTATTACTTGGAGTGTTCACTAGATAGACGGACGCATGGAAGGATGGACAGACAGACAGATGCACGAACGGACTCATGGATGGATGGACGCATTGATGGACGGACGCAGGGTGGACGCACGAACGGATGCACAGACGGATTGGCGCCTGGACGGTCGCACAGATGGACACACGGACAGAAGGAAGCAAGAATGAACGGATGGATGGACGCTTCGCCCCACTCATCATCATGCATTCCGTGGATATGCTGTAACTTTATCTAAACACATGGCCTAAAATGTGAGGCCCACAGTACAGTGTACAGTACACTCTACCCACGGGACGCTCTTAATGACGATAGTCTTTCTTGGGGACCTTCGATGCATAATTTTGGTCTGTCTGTCTGTCTGTTTTTCTCTACATTTGTCTGTTTGTCGACTCTTAACGGCACCTGGTATTTGAAACGGCCGACCCCATCCGCAGCGCCCACCAATTTCGCTCAAGGTTTAGGGTTCATACTTGTGCAATTGTCAATTAAAACGCAGTTATTGCGCATGTCTGGGGCACCATAACAACACTTATATATTCTGCATGTGCTTCTTTTACTAGAAAAGGCATACATAGGTACTTTTAAGAACCGTAGCGCTTATCACGCTGCGCTGACTCTGCAACGCTTGCACGAAAAGGCGAGTGATTCCAACGCTTTGCTAAGACGAGACGGTGGTGCCACCACCCCGTCGCCTTGCGTTCTACACCTTATCACCTCTGAGACGGGCGTGGAAGCCCGTCTCGAACGCGCAACGTTTTCCAAGAAAACTGCCAGATGGTACTCAGGTCTCACGTGTGACATGACTTGATGCGCTCATTCACCTCCGCTGCACGCTCGAGGCACTCTAACGCCGCGCATTCAGAATACCATTCACCGATTTTCTTCCGCAGAACATCAAATAAATGTTTTGTTCCCTCTCTCCACACGCAAGACTATCGTCTTTAGACGACATTTGTAGATTAACATGCAGATACGAGGCCAATTTTTTAAAGGTGGATTCGCCCGAGGGAACGGAGGAGGAATTTTCGCAGCGGACGGTGCATCACGTGACGTGCGCGTCATGAAAACGTGCCACCTCTCGCTTCATCCTTGGAATGTCCGATGGATGGCGGTACTTATATGTGATGAATATATGATGAAAAGATGCTAGGTGGCGGTACTTAGAGTGTTCACTACAGGGACCGAGAGATAGACAGATGCATGGACGGATGCACAGACCAATGGATGAACGGGCGCACGGATGGTCGCACAGATGAACACACAGTCGGACACACAAACTGACGCACGGATGGACGGAAGCAAGAACGAATGGATGGACGGAAGCACAGACGGACTGACGATGCTTCGGCCCATTCATCGTTATGCACTCTGTAGACAAGCGGTGATTTTTAACGCGATAGCGTTAAGGAGCTCGTGTCGCAGAAAATCCGCTGCCGGCGTCGGCCCCGTTGGTTGTGAGCGAAAAATCGTCTGTGCGTCTGTGACCGAAAAATCAAGTTACCGAGATAGCCGCGGGAGACCGCCACTTGCCCACGTGGGCGCGTGCGATCACACTGGAAAATACGCGCATTCGAAGAAAAGAAGTGCTCAAGGTCACGAGGCACGGTAGTTTCTTTGCCCTGCCACCCCTCCCTGCTTAGCTTCCAGCGCTTTCGTCGGGACGAAAGAAGAGATAATACAATTGCAGCATCAGACAAACCTTTGTAACTCGACTCGTACTGGACGGATTCTCAAAAATTTTTGCGGCGTTGATTTAGTGAGGCAATAAGCTCTTCTAGTGAATTCATTCTATGGTTACATCAAGATGTGTTTCAGGGCCCCTTTAACGCATTTTGTTCGACAGCTGTCACGACGAAATCGAACCCATTCGGCGATAATAGCGTGCGCTGGTTCAATCTATTGTGTGCGTGTAGTTTAAGAGTCCTCCAACTTTTTTTGCTCTCCTATAGTAACAACTTTTTGGGGCGAAGCCCCTTAAGGCATGGGTTGCGCGACCCCGATGTATGATGTAGTACTAGTAGTGGTAGTAGGTGGCCACCTCTTGTTTAGTCCTTGGAATATTCGTTGGATGGCAGTACTTGTATGTGGTGAATATATGATGAAAAAATGAGACATGGCGGTGCTTGGAGTGTTGACTAGATTGATGGACGGGCAGAAAGACAGATGACGACCAGACAGACAGATGTACGGATGAACGGACAGACGTACAGAGAGACGAACGAACGTACAGGAAGACATACGGACCGACGGACAGAAGCTCGGATGAACGGACAGAAGCACGGACACCCGGGCGGACGCACGGACGAACGGAAGCACGAACCATAGCCTCCTCTATATGCACGAACACTTGGCCGGCTATGCACGAACGCATGGCCGGGCTGACAGACGCTTCGCCCCACTCATCATCACTCACTCCATGGATATGCTGTGATCTTTTTTTTTCTAAACACATGAACTTGCTTTAATTCCATGGTATCAAGTGTGAGGCCCATGGGACGGCCTCATGCTCTCCCATAATAGAGTACCTAGCACTATAAACCGTTACCCACTTTGTCTTAAAACCCGCGCCATAGCCGAGTACCGAGTACTTTAAATAACACGCACCTTTTTCTGAACAAAGCGCTGTCATCATTTTGGCCTCATAAAGTGTGAAGCCCACGAGAAGGCTTCATGCTATCCTATAGTAGAGTACCAAGTAGAGCTGTGTGCCGCTGCCTGGTTTCCTCGCACCGCTTGGCGCCGCCGCCGAAATATTTAGAGCAGGCACGCCGCCGCCGCCGCCGCCGCACCATAAAGGTGGTGCGGCGCCGGCACGCAAGAATTCGTCGTTTGTTTTAGGGGCGAAACTTCTTATAGCGGCACCTGTTCGTCCCTTGTAGCCGTTGTAGTATGTAACAAGTATAACATTTTGACCTCCAAGATGGAGCCGGGGAGAGATTTCTTCTGTGCGTTGTTGAACAATAAAAAATAGTGCTCAATGTACATGCCAATGGCTGTTAATGGGGAATGAGAGACAGGAGCATTCGGCTTTTAGTTAACGCGCACGCTGCGATTCCCATTAGCTGCCATTGGCGCGTACATTGAGCCCTATCTGACAAGAAAGGGTCGCTACGTTATACTCGCTGGGTGTAACCTCCTTAGTTTTAGAAAGGTTTAGCGAGCGTTGAGCCGCAGTGCCAAGAATACAATGAACTAGTATTGTTATGACCGTCGTCAGCCGGCGCCATGCTGTCGCTGAGAAGCGTAGCCGGGCCGCGTTCCCACGCCTGGAACCCAGGTTTTCTTGGAACCAGCGTCGAGAGCTGACGGGGGAGCGGCGCTCTTTTAATCCTCAAACAAGTAGCCGACTCGCCGAATGCCTATGCCCGCCAGGTATTGTCCCTGCTAGCCAGCGGATGAGACGTCATGTCGCCACCAAGCTGTAAGCCGTTCCAGAGGGGACAACAAAGAGCGTATTCCTTTGAAGAAACGGCGACCGCCGCCACAAAGTGCCCTGCTAATTGAGCGGACAGATTGGCGGACCGTTTGATGTCTGCTGTCCGAAGCTTGGGACCCCTCGACCAGCGACATACACGACGAGCAAGAGCCTCTCTGGCGCCACCTTTAAGTGCAGTGATCTTGACTCGAAATTGGATGTTCACGTGCGCCGTGTATGCTCGTACCCCTCACCTGTTGTGTGTGTGTGTGATTGGTGTTCCACTGAGGAAGGAGGAGCCCGACAGTGCTTATAAGGACGCCCCAGAGTGCGGGACGTCGCTCTGAACCAAGTAAAGGTTCAACCACCACGTTCGTAGTTTGTGAAGGCTCTGAACTGTGTAGCGGTTCAACCACCACGTTCGTGGTTTGCGAACTCTTAACCTCATGCTGTAAATATTTGTAAATAGTGCCATAAACCTGTTTGTTTTTCGTATCCCCATCTTGTAAGCGGTCGTTTCCTCAACCCGAAGCTACACCACGCTACCACAAGAGACCGGGTTTTGTTTTCGTATCCTACAGCGACCTTCCTTCCAACCCGCAACAACTGGTTGGCAGCGGTGAGATACGACTCAGCGCCCCGAGCCACAACAACTGGTGGCAGCGGTGGGATTCCCAACAACTGGTGGCAGTGGTGGGATTCGAAGCTACAAGTGACAACAACAGTCGGCCCAAGAGAAGCAGTTGGCTCGAGACATGGATCACGTATGGGTGAGTGCTTGGCTTTTCCTTTGAGTGAACCAGGTTCTAAAAGAGGATTAAATTTTAGAACTGGTAGTTAACTTTGCCGAAAGACTCAGTTTCGCCGTTTCGGAAAGTTTTTTTGGAAGTAGCGAGCACTCAGTACGATCATGGACTTACGGGAGCTGCAGAAGTCAGACTTGTTGCTGTTGTGTGAGGAATTGGGGATCGATACAAAGGGTTTGGCACGAAAACCCATAATCATTCAAGCGATTAATGATTTGGGGGCTGATGATGAGGAACTAAGCGAAGAATGGGACCTCATCATCGAAAGAAAACTAAGAGCAGCTAAGATGGAAGGAAAGAGTGAAGACGAAAGAGAAAGCCTCAAACTAAAGTTTTTCAAACAAGACTATGAGTTGAGGAAGAGGTTGGGACTCCAGCAAGGAGTACTTCTCGAAAATGAGGCAGTGTTCGAGATGTCTAGGTACATGCAGCCATATGAGGTATCTTGGGATATGGGCCTGTATCTTAGACTCTTTGAACGAAAGTGTAGTCTACTGAAGTGTGAGCGAGACACGTGGTCTCACAAGCTACTCACGGTTTTGCCCTGAGAGGCAGCGGATGTTGTTGCGCGACTCAGTGAGCAGCACGCGAACAACTATGAAATTATCAAAGCAGAGCTGATCAGAAGATTAGGAAGTTCTGTCAGCAAAAAGAAAGAAAGACTCGCACCGGAGTCTGAAAGCGAGGCGCGTCGCAAAGCGCCGGAAGTTGAGGCGCCTCATAAAGCGCGACAGGAACAGATTGCGCCAGAGAAGGGCCCGCATATTCTCGAATGCATCCATGTAAATGATGTAGAGAACGAGGCCGTGGCCGGTCTGGAAGTAGAGACGATGTCGAAAGACGCTCCTTGCGTGGATGAAGAGGGTGCCAGCAGCCCTAATGGACCCAGTAAGAGGCTGGAAACCTTCTTCATGCCTCAAGAGGACCTTTCGACATTGTCAAAAGTAGGCATGGTTAGCGCAGTGGCTGATGAGAGCAAGAACGCCATGCTTCAGCAGTGCAGCCCTATTATCGAGGTGATTTGCGAACATCGCAGAAAAAGGAAGAAGCGGAAGCGTTCGTCACTGCGTAGGCCTACGACAGATCCCACTCCATCTCGAGAAAGACGAAAGGCTAGGTCGTTAATCCGTTCCAGGAAACGTCAATGGTGGCGTTCCGAGAGGTACAAGTGGCGAGCCAGGTGTGGAGGAGGAAAAGGAGGGACGTCACCCAAACAAGGCGCACGGTTCAGCTCGACGACTTTGGAAAAGCGGCCTTGCCCGAAGGGTCAAAGTCGAAAGGGCGGAGTGGCTAAATACCGCGCAGGGGTGAATACAAAAGGCCCGTGTACATGGACGCGACGGGGGCGGGCTGAGTTGAGTGGCGGGTTCAGCTTACCTCGACGCGCCCGAGTTTATATGAACTCGCACGGACGAGTTGAGGTGAGCGGTGATCGCAGCGACGCTTTGCGTCGAGCCGAAAGCCCGTCTTCCCGTACCGGTTTCCGCTCCTCCAAGCCTGCGCTCTCGCCGCTGTGGGCTGCGGTTGTTTATGCAGTTGTCGCTCCGCCACCGCGATGGCTGTCTTGGTATATTTTTTCTCAGTTTGCGCCAGCTGTACTTTATGGTTGTGTTGATGTCTTGGCTAACACTGCACAACGCAATGACAGCAGCGGTTCTGTTGCGGCACAGCGCTCGCCGCAGGCGTATCCGCAGCCTGACGCACCGTCCCCTGTTCACCCCTGGCTGGTCTCTCCAGGAATTCGCCATGATTCATGGTTTGTAACGCCTTTCATTTGTGTACCTGATGCTGTGGAAAATAACTTGAAGCCCTACACGCGAGTCATTTTTTGCAGTAGTTGTGGCTTGTCGCTAATACGAATTAAGCGGCGCCCTGAACATCGTTGAAAATTTTAAATTGAAAACAATATCATCATCATCAGCAGCAGCAGCCTGTCTACGTCCACTGCAGGACAAAGGCCTCTCCCATGTTCCGCCAGTTAACCCGGTCCTGTGCTTGCTGTTGCCAATTTATACCCGCAAACTTCTTAATCTCATCTGCCCACCTAACCTTCTGTCTCCCCCTACCCCGCTTCCCTTCTCTGGGAATCCAGTTGGTGACCCTTAATGACCAGCGGTTATCCTGTCTACGTGCTACATGCCCGGTCCATGTCCATTTCCTCTTCTTTATTGCAGCTATGATATCCTTAACTCCCGTTTGTCCCCTAATCCACTCTGCTCTCTTCTTGTCTCTTAAGGTTACACCTACCATTTTTCTTTCCATTGCTCGCTGCGTCGTCCTCAATTTAAGTTGAACCCTCTTTGTGAGTCTCCAGGTTTCTGCTCCGTAGCTAAGTACCGGCAAGATACAGCTGTTATATACCTTCCTCTTGAGGGACAGTGGCAATCTACTTGTCATAATTTGAGAGTGCCTGCCGAATGTGCTCCACCCCATTCTTATTCTTCTAGTTACTTCAATCTCGTGGTTAGGCTCTGCGGTTATTACCTGCCCTAAGTAGACATAGTCTTTTACAACTTCAAGTGCACTAATACCTATCGCAAAGCGCTGCTCCTTTCCGAGGTTGTTGTACATTACTTTCGTTTTCTGCAGATTATTTTAAGACCCACCTTTCCGCTCTCCTTGTCTAACTCCGTAATCATGAGTTGCAATTCGTCCCCCGAGTTACTCAGCAATGCAATGTCATCGGCGAAGCGCAGGTTACTGAGGTACTCTCCATTAACTCTTATTCCTAAGTGTTCCGATTCTAGGCTTCTGAAAACGTCCTGTAAGCACGCAGTGAATAGCATTGGGGAGATTGTGTCCCCCTGCCTTACACCCTTCTTTATTGGTATTCTGTTGCTTTTTTTATGAAGCACTATGGTAGCAGTTGATCCCCTGTAGATTTCTTCCAGAATGTTTATATATATTTCATCTACGCCCTGATTCCGCAGTGTCTGCATGACGGCTGATATTTCTACTGAATCAAACGCCTTCTCGTAATCTATGAAGGCTATGTATAGTGGTTGGTTATACTCTGAGCATTTCTCTATTACCTGATTGATAGTATGAATGTGGTCAATTGTTGAGTAGCCTGTTCTAAATCCTGCTTGTTCCTTTGGTTGATTGAATTCTAATGTTTTCTTTACTCTGCTAGCAATTACTTTTGTAAATAGCTTGTATACTACAGAGAGCAAGCTGATTGGTCTGTAATTCTTCAAGTCCTTGTCATCTCCTTTCTTATGTATTAAGATGATGTTAGCGTTCTTCCAAGACTCTGGTACTTTTCCCGTCAGGAGACACCTCGTAAATAGAGTGGCTAGTTTTTCTAACACAATCTGTCCTCCATCTTTCAGCAGATCTGATGTTACTTGATCCTCACCAGCAGCTTTGCCTCTGTGCATGCTCTCCAAAGCTTTTCTGACTTCTTCTATCATTACCGGTGGGGTGTCGTCTGGGTTACTGCTAGTTCTTATAGTATTAAGGTCGTGGTTGTCTCGGCTACTGTACAGATCTCTGTAAAACTCCTCCGCTATTTTAACTATCCTATCCATATTGGTAGTTAATTTGCCTTCTTTGTCCCTTAGTGCATACATCCGCCTTTTGCCTATCCCAAGTTTCCTCTTCACTGCTTTGACGCTTCCTCCGTTTTTCAGAGCGTGCTCAATTCTCTCCATGTTATACCTTCTTACATCGCATACTTTACGTCTATTAATCAGCTTCGAAAGCTCTGTCAGTTCTATTTTGTCTGTTGTACTTGACACTTTCATGATTTGACGCTTCTTAATTAGGTTCTTCGTTTCCTGGGAAAGCTTGCCGGTGTTCTGTCTAGCTACCCTGCCTCCAACTTCCACTGCACACTCCGTGATGATACTCGTCAGATTATCATTCATTGTATCTACGCTAAGGTTGGTTTCCTCGCTAAGAGCAGAGTACCTGTTCTGCAGTGACACTCTGAATTCCTGTACTTTCCCTCTCAGTGCTAGCTCATTGATTTGCTTCTTGCGTATCAGTCTCTGTCGTTCCTTCTTCAAGTCTAGGCGGATTCGAGCCCGTACCATTCTATGGTCACTGCATCTTACCTTGCCAACCACTTCCACATTCTGCACGACTCCTGGGTGTGCAGTTATTATAAAGTCTATTTCGTTCTTATTTACGCCATTAGGGCTCCTCCATGTCCACTTGCGGTTTTCTCGTTTTCGGTAGAAGGTATTCAAAATACGCAGATTATTGCGTTCTGCGAATTCTACTAGTAGCTCTCCTGTGGTGTTTCTAGTGCCGATGCCATAATCTCCTACTGCCTGGTCTCCAGCCTGCTTCTTCCCTACCTTTGCATTAAAGTCGCCCATTACTATAGTATACTGTGTTTTCACCTTACTCATTGCCGATTCCACGTCTTCATAGAAGCTTTCAACTGAAGCGTCATCATGGCTAGATGTAGGCGCGTAAGCCTGTACTACCTTCATTTTGTATCTTTTATTCAGTTTAATTACAATGCCTACCACCCTTTCATTAATTCTATAGTAATCCTCTATGTTGCCAGCTATGTTTCTGTGAATTAGGAACCCTACTCCCAGTTCTCTTCTGTCTGCCAAGCCCCGATAGAAAATGACGTGCCCATTCTGTAGCACAGTATAGGCCTCATCTGTCCTCCTAACCTCACTCAGCCCTATTATATCCCATTTAATGCCTTCTAGCTCCTCGAATAATACAGCTAGACTTCCCTCACTAGATAACGTTCTAATGTTAGACGTTGCTAAGTTCAAGTTCCAATGGTGGCCTGTCCGTATCCTGAAGATTCCTAGCACCCTCTGCTGCTTTGCAGATCTGACCGCCGCCGTGGTCAGTTGCTCCGCAGCTGGTGGGGACTGAGGTCCGTGAGTTAATTGACGAATGCCTACGGGAGGGGGTGGCCAGATACTGCACCAGGGTGGCCAATCCTTCTCTGGTGAGATCATCGGTGCGTACCGGCTTTAAGCCGGTACGATCAGACAGTAGTGGGAATGCTCCATGCATGTCTTCCTTATTGTTGTTCAGCAGCGTTGGCGGCCAACCACCACGGAGCCCAACGAGGGGACGCTACAAGGTTACAAATGCTGAAACCTGCAGACGCCAGCCGTCTGCAGGTTTTCAGACGGCTGGCGTCTGAAAACAATAAGCAGTTTTTAAATGAAAATGATCAAAAGACCCTCATCAATTGTTAGAACAAAGTGTACAGTTCCACCACAATTAAGTGCACCGTGTTCCACATGCCTCATGCGCTCACCCTGTTTGGCTAATCCGATTTCTGTGGCTTTTGGACTGGACAGTGAGATCCTTACACGATGAATTTTTAATCTGAGGGCTTGTAATTTCAATTGGAATGCAATATACATTTTTGAGTAAAATTTCTATCGGCTTACGTAAAAATTTATACGGCCGCATACCATTTTGCCGTAATTTTACACCTCTATTTCTATTGTGCCTCGTTTATGCATAAAAATGAAAGTAATTTGCTATTTTTTTATGTTTCCTTGCAGGATTGGAGCAAATCACTCAGTTTTTTCTCGTTTACTAAAGCTAGCAACGTCGTTATTTCATCATCTGTCCACATGGTGCGTGGAGCCCGCGAGGATGTCATCGTGCCTAGGGCGCGCGTACCGGCCGACAGAGAAAGAGCAACGTCGGAGTGATGGGGAAGCGGAGACCGCGACGGGCGGGAGAGGTCACGAGCCGTCAACTCAGCGCGACCGGTTATACATGCCCTTTCTGAGCGCGGCGAGTTCGGTGAACCTACCCCCTGTCTCCGGGTCGACAGGACTCACTGCGACGACTCTCCGCCCCGACGCGTCCGCTTATACACGGGGAGGGCGAGTCCAGAAAACCTGTTTATTTCGACTCAACGCGCCCTCGTCGGGTCAATGTAAACGGGCCTAAAGAGAAAATGGCACAGGCTCCCTCCGAGCTACTGGCGTCACTTTCAAATTCCTGAGGGGAACAGGCCAAAGTGGAAAATGAGGCGTGACGGCAGTGCACTGCTTAGAGTTTGTGCATTTAGTAGCCTCAGGCCTGCTGGAAAACAGCCGGGACCGCGACCCCTTCGTGTGCGATTCAAGGAATCTAGTTGAGAAAAGGGGGCGGTCAGTTTTAACAATGGTTGCACGTGCGTGTTCAATGTGGCTACTGATTATTGAATTGGAGAGGCATATTGGTCTGTTTAAGTTTGTAAGTCACATGATGCCGAGTAAGTTTTTGAAAAGGAAAACCGCCGAACTAAAGGCTGAAAATTGAAGTCCATTAATCATTTGTACGAATGCACCGGGAATGTAAAAACAAAAAAATTGTTCTGTTTTTTTTAGTGTTTCACAGGTTTAGTTTGATATCGTATGCCTTTACTGTCATGTGGATGTGGCGTGAATTGGCATTTAAGGAAGAAGATGTTAACATAGACCAGATGATTTCGTAAAATGGTTAAGTTTGGCGCAACACAGTGCAGTTGTCGTTGCGCGTTATGAGAATTGAAGGTCATTTGGGCACAATTTCAGCATAAAACCTGTGCATTGTTGTGAGGTGCATTTGATGAGTATTGCACTTAGCATTATTTTTGTGTTGTACACGGTGTGTTGCAACGTAATGTAAAGATGAACGTTTAGACCATCTGTGAAGGCTTACGCGTTTGGTTAGTAGTGCCGTGCATTTTGCAGCGCTGTGTGAATAAGGTTGATTGAAAATGCTCAGAAGAACTCAGTGGTTTTTTCAATCAAATGCGTTAGCAAAGGCAGGTAACTAACTGAACAGACCTGCTAGAAGGCAGTGTTTGTTACATTTTTTGTCATTGTCTTCTTTGAAGAATGATTCATCTAGTTATCATGAGCAGATTATCAGGCGTTCCCTAAACGTTGAGGTAGACCGTTAGGTCACAGTGTAGTTTAAGGTTTTGGGAGGCTGGTGAGCTTTATGTCTCAGTGATAGACAATTATGGGCGGCCGTAAACAAAGACGGACGTTCGGACAAACTTAGCGCTCACTGAATCCGAGTTCCTGACTGATGCGCTCAGCGGGACAGAACCGATGAAAGTAGTCAGTGATTAAAAGGAGGAGGCAGCCTTAAGTGAAGAGGCAATACTGATCGTCATCCGGTTTTGAAAGCTTCTGTTGACTACCGAGAATTAACGGTTCGGTGTTATGTGAGAGATCGAGGCCTAGGTGCCGTTCTATGTCAGGACGACAGTGGTAACAATCAAAGCTGCACTTTACTTGAGCCAGAATTTGGGCTCTCGTGAGATAACATACTGCGCTTCAGGAAATGAATGCACTTGCCTTGTGTAGGCTATTGATCAGTGTCAGCGTTATCTCGGAGGTGCTAAATTTAAAGTAGATACAGACCATTGTCCCCTTGGCTGCAAACCGTGACATCAAAGAACAGTCGCCTTGTGAGGCAGGAGCTTGTTTCTTCAAAAATATCATTTTGACATTAGGTAAAGGAAGGGAAAATTGAATGGAAACGTTGACGCGCTCAGCCGCTCTTTCTAATCCATTCTGGGGTGCTCTTTATGTATCAAAATTGATATTTTAGTTTTTTTTTGTCGTGCATCTTATTATGTAAATTTGTAAGGTAGCACGTTTGGTTTCTTAGCGCAAGTGAGTCCTGAGAGTTTTGAGTGCGAGCTTTTTATTAAAGCTAGCAATGAAAAATTGGTTTCCCATCCCTCTTTTGGCTTGGTTTGTTCGAAGGGGGCCGAGTACTTGCTTGTGCATGTGGTCCAGTTTCAGAAACGGTGTCGAAGATTCGGCATTTACCCAGACCATGCCAAAAGCGAAGGCCAGTTCCTGGGATTCAACTACTGACCCTTTCGTCGTCCCTGCGTGCAGCAGTGTTGACTGCTGCCCTCCGTGACTCATCTGGCGAGGGGGAAGCTGTTATAATCGTCGTCAGCCGGCGCCATGCTGTCGCTGAGAAGCGTAGCCGGGCCGCGTTCCCACGCCTGGAACCCAGGTTTTCTTGGAACCAGCGTCGAGAGCTGACGGGGGAGCGGCGCTCTTTTAATCCTCAAACAAGTAGCCGACTTGCCGAATGCCTATGCCCGCCAGGTATTTTCCCTGCTAGCCAGCGGATCAGACGTCATGTCGCCACCAAGCTGTAGGCCGTTCCAGAGGGGACAACAAAGAGCGTATTCCTTTGAAGAAACGGCGACCGCCGCCACAAAGTGCCCTGCTAATTGAGCGGACAGATTGGCGGACCGTTTGATGTCTGCTGTCCGAAGCTTGGGACCCCTCGACCAGCGACATACATGACGAGCAAGAGCCTCTCTGGCGCCACCTTTAAGTGCAGTGATCTTGACTGGAAATTGGATGTTCACGTGCGCCGTGTATGCTCGTACCCCTCACCTGTTGTGTGTGTGTGTGATTGGTGTTCCACTGAGGAAGGAGGAGCCCGACAGTGCTTATAAGGACGCCCCAGAGTGCGGGACGTCGCTCTGAACCAAGTAAAGGTTCAGCCACCACGTTCGTAGTTTGTGAAGGCTCTGAACTGTGTAGCGGTTCAACCACCACGTTCGTGGTTTGCGAACTCTTAACCTCATGCTGTAAATATTTGTAAATAGTGCCATAAACCTGTTTGTTTTTCGTATCCCCATCTTGTAAGTGGTCGTTTCCTCAACCCGAAGCTACACCACGCTACCACAAAAGACCGGGTTTTGTTTTCGTATCCTCCAGCGACCTTATTTCCAACCCGCAACAACTGGTTGGCAGCGGTGAGATACGACTCAGCACCCCGAGCCACAACAGTATATACCACGAATGAGCTCGAGGTGGTTAAAGGTGGGAAGTAGATATGAAGCGCAAGCCGTAAGAAAGTAAAAGCCGAATTCTCCTGTCTCTCATTTCCTATTAGCAGCCATTGGCATGTACATTGAGCACTATCTGGCAAGAAAAGGTTGCTACATTATACTCGCTGGGCGTAACCTCCTTGGTTTTAGAAAGGTTTAGCGAGCATTGGGCCGCAGTGCCATGGATACAGTGAACTAGTATATACCATGAACTCGATGTGGTTAAAGGTGGGAAGTAGGCCCGAAGCGCAAGCCGTAAGAAAGTGTGCGCGTGCCACCTCTCGTTTAGTCCTTGGAATGTCCGCTGGATGGCGGTGCTTCTAAATGGGGATTATATTGCTACGTAGCTGACGTATCAGTGGTGAAAAGACGACAACGAGGAAGTGGTCTGTCGGTTGCGCGTGCTGCTTCCATCTTAGTCGACGCCATACGCATCATTTTGAATATAGATTTTAAATAGACACACCTCGTGTCATTTTTACGTAACATCTTTGTGGTGGAGATGCTGGGTTCTTCCCCGTCGTCATCACGAAGCTCCGCAACGGCTGCATCATCATATGTGCAGCCATGTCACAGGTTGAACAACCATCGTCTTCGCCACCTGCCCCTACCGTGACTTCTACATACGTCGTTCTACCTCCTGCTCGTGATCCCGGTGTATTTTCCGGTCAGGATGGCGTTGACGTCGACAAATGGATCAACCGGTACGAACGGGTCAGCGCAAGCTATAGGTGGGACCTGACTCTTATGCTTGCCAATGTGCTTTTTTTTACCTCGATGGCCCACCGCGCGTGTGGTTCGAGACGCACGAAGCGGAGATTACGAGCTGGGACTCCTTTAAAGAGAAGATCCGCGACCTTTTTGGCGACACCATTGGGCGGCAGATCGCAGCGCGGAATCAACTGGCGGCCCGTGCACGTCGTACGTCGCGTACATTCACGACGTCATCGCCCTATGCCGCCAGATTGACGAGCACATGAGTGAGTCGGAGAAAGTGGCCCATGTGCTGAAAGGCATAGCAGACGACGCATTTAACCTACTAGTTTACAACAACGTTGCCACCGTCGACGCCATCATTAAAGAGTGCCGGCGGTTCGAAGAAGCTAAGAGCCGCCGTATTACTCAGCGATTCACCCTGCTGCCCAACACGGCCGCAACCTCATCGTGTGAAGCCGCCCGCCAGTCCCCCACGTATGACAACGTCACACGTATTGTTCGTCGGGAAATCGAAGCCGCCTGTCCGCCTCCTCTTCAGCCACCCGTTTTCGCAACGCTCGCCTCTGACCAACAACAGCCGTCAGTGGCGTTAATACAAGCTGTGGTGAGGCAGGAGTTTGCGAACCTCGGACTTCCCTCAGCATGTCCCCTGACTCGCCCTGAAGTCCCGTCCTACTCCCGAGGACACGCTCGCCGTTCACCTCGAACAATGCCCTTCCGTAACCCTTCGGAATGGCGAACACTCGACGACCGGCTTATTTGTTTTTCCTGCCACCAGCCTGGGCACGTTTCTCGCTATTGCCACCGCCGTTGGTCAAAACAACCACGTCAGACTTTCTCTACCTCGGCGCTCATGCATCCGACGAGTCCTCGACATTCAGATGCCACACCCTTTAACTTCTATTCGTCGTCATCTTACGAACCTTCCACTGACGCCCCTTCGCCCGGTCGCCGCTACCCTGACGCCCCTTCGTCCGGTCGCCGCAGCTCTCGCTCCCCGTCGCCGCTACGTCGCCAATCCCGCTCTCCGCCACCTCGGCGCTCTTCCTCGCCGAGCTTCTCTGGACGACCGCAGCAGGAAAACTAGATATTGCAGCTTATAGAGGTGAAGCTGCAATACCAATGACGACCGAAAATCCTCTACTGACGCTTCCCACGCACCATAGCCTGCTTGAAGTACAAGTCGACCATGTTCCTGTGACCGCCCTCATTGATACAGGTGCGCACCTGTCTATTATGAGCGCTTCTCTACGCTGCCGCTTACAAAAGATTATGACGCCATCTACGACGCAGGCAATACGTGTTGCCGATGGCGGTACTGTACCAGTAATCGGAATGTGCACTGCTCGTGTCAGCATTGCTGGTCGTCACGCCGTGGTCCTTTTTGCCGTGCTAGCCTGCTGCCCTCATGACCTCATACTTGACCTTGATTTCCTTTCGGCACACTCGGCCTTGATTGATTGTTCATCTGGTACCCTCAGCCTTGATCTACCAGTCTTTGCCGACTACTCTGCAAAGCCCACCAGCCGCTTGAGCCCAACCACTTTCGTTCGCCTGCCCCCCCCCCCCCAGCCGTCACGTACGTGTCTTTGTCATCGACCCCTCCCGTTCCTGACGGTGATTATATCGTTACGCCAATTGCTGACGTTCGGCTGACGCGTAGTGTTACTGTGCCCTATACCATCGCGACCATAGCGGATAACTGTGTGTTACTTCCGCTCCTTAACTTTGGTTTCACCCCTCAAGTGTTGCCCTGCCAGATGTCTCTAGCCCAGCTAACTGCCATAACAGAGGACGATGTCAGTGTTGTCGCTGTATCTGGTCCTGATCGAAGCGCAGTCTCACGGTCACCCAGCTCAGACGATGGTATGTTTCGAAACATGATTGGATCGGAGCTGTCGCCTCACCAGGCCGACGCTCTCTGCCAAGTTTTGGCCTCATACAGTGACATTTTTGACACCGACGATCGGTCCCTTGGGCCAGACTAAAATTGTCACTCACCGAATCAACACTGGTGACTCTGCGCCCATTCACCGTCGGCCGTACCGCGTGTCAGCATCTGAGCGAGAAGTGATTCAGAAAGAAGTGGCCAAAATGCTTACGAAAAACGTAATCGAACCATCAACGAGCCCTTGGGCATCTCCCGTGGTATTAGTAAAAAAGAAAGACGGCTCATGGCGTTTCTGCGTTGATTATCGCCACCTCAACAAAATTACCAAAAAGACGTGTACCCTCTACCACGCATTGACGATGCCCTTGATTGCCTTAATGGCGCCACCTTCTTTTCATCTCTCGGCCTCCGATCTGGCTACTGGCAAATTGCTGTAGATGACATGGACCGAGAAAAGACCGCCTTCGTTACCCCTGACGGCCTTTACCAATTCAAGGTCATGCCGTTCGGGCTCTGCAACGCTCCTGCGACCTTCGAGAGAATGATGGACACGCTCCTACAAGGATTTAAATGGTCGACATGTTTGTGTTACCTGGACGACGTGATCATTTCCTCACCTACCTTTGCAACCCACCTTGAACGACTTTCGACCATTCTATCCATATTTCGACGGGCCGGCCTGCAGCTCAATTCCTCCAAGTGCCACTTCGGTCTTGGTCAGATTACCGTATTGGGTCACCTTGTTGACGCTGCCGGCGTACGGCCAGACCCGGCGAAAGTACGTGCTGTAACAAACTTCCCAGTCCCACGCTCTGTCTATGATGTTCGAAGTTTTGTGGGCCTCTGCTCCTACTTTCGCCGGTTCGTGAAAAACTTTGCGGCACTCGCACGGCCACTCACCGACCTTCTCAAACAAGACGTCCCATTTTCTTGAGGCCCTCCTCAAGCTGACGCCTTCTCTCAGCTAATCACCGCTCTAACGACACCTCCTATTCTTGCACATTTTGACCCCGATTCTCCCACAGAAGTGCGAACATACGCGAGTGGTCACGGAATTGGTGCAGTTTTGGCGCAAATTCAGCGGTTGACCGTGTAATCGCGTACGCGAGCCGTCTGCTTTCTAAGTCTGAACGCAATTATTCTATAACAGAACGGGAATGTCTCGCTCTTGTTTGGGCGGTTTCGAAATTCCGTCCTTACTTGTATGGCCGCCCTTTCCGTGTCATCACAGACCACCACGCGCTGTGTTGGCTTTCTTCTCTGAAGGACACCACTGGACGACTTGGTCGTTGGGCATTACGCCTACAGGATCATTCCTACTTGGTTGCTTATAAGTCTGGACGTCTCCATCTGGACGCCGATTGCTTATCCCGCTACCCTGTTGATCAGCCCGATGAACCAGACATCGAGCCTAGCCGCAGCGTCATGTCAATGTCCCAGTTTCTTCATATTGGTGATGAACAACGTCGTGATGCTTCTCTGCGACAACTTATTGACCGTCTCGAATCTGCTCCGAACGACACGTCACTTCGCATGTACGTCCTCCTGAATGGCACGCTGTACCGTCGTAGCCTCCAGCCAGATGGCCCTGAGCTCCTTCTTGTCGTGCCGAAAAATTTGCGTTCAACCGTGCTGCACGAGCTTCACGATGAACCAACTGCTGGTCATCTGGGTGTATCTCGGACGTACGACCGCGTGCGTCGCCACTTCTTTTGGCGCGGTCTCGCCCGGTCCGTTCGCCGTTACGTGTCCTCCTGCGATAAATGCCAACGTAGGAAGCGACCTACTGCGCCCCCGGCTGGACTTCTTCAACCGATCTCCATCCCAACCGAACCTTTCTTCCATGTTGGTATAGATCTTCTCGGTCCTTTTCCCGAGTCGAAATCGGGCAACAAGTGGGTCGCTGTTGCTATAGACTACGCGACTAGGTATGCCATCACTCGAGCGCTCCCCACCAGCACCGCTACTGACGTTGCGGACTTTTTGCTCCACGACGTCATCCTACAGCATGGCGCTCCTCGCCAATTACTCACAGATCGTGGCCGCGCATTTTTGTCCCGTGTGATCGACGATCTTCTGCGCTCTTCCTCGACGCACCACAAGCTGACTACTTCCTACCATCCCCAAACAAATGGCCTTACCGAACGGCTAAATCGGACCCTAACGGACATGCTCGCGATGTATGTGTCCTCCGACCACCATGACTGGGACCTGGCGCTACCTCACGTGACCTTCGCGTACAATTCTTCGCGCCACGACACCACTGGTTATTCACCCTTTTATTTGCTTTATGGCCATGATCCGACGTTACCACTCGACACCTTACTTCCAACCACTACAACGCCGTCAACCGAATATGCACGCGACGCTATTGCTCGTGCTGACCACGCACGTCAGATCACCCGCTCTAGACTTTCGGCTTCGCAAGCCACCCAGAAAGCCATCAACGACAGCCGGCATGCTGACGTTCACTTCTCACCCGGTTCTCTTGTTCTCCTGTGGTGCCCAGTTCGTCGGGTTGGCTTAACAGAGAAGTTATTGTCTCGCTACATGGGTCCTTACCGTATCATCCGCCAGGTAACCGACGTCACCTATGAGATCATTTCTGCATCTGAGACCACAAGCCTGCCTGCAACCACACCCAGTGGTGTTGTGCACGTCAGCAGGCTAAAACCTTACCACCTGCCTACTGAAGACCGTAGTTAATGTGCACCGAGACGGCGCTTTTACCGCCGGGAGGGTAATGCTACGTAGCTGACGTATCAGCGGTGAAAAGACGACAACGAGGAAGTGGTCTGTCGGTTGCGCGTGCTGCTTCCATCTTAGTCGACGCCATACGCATCATTTTGAATATAGATTTTAAATAGACACACCTCGTGTCATTTTTACGTAACAATATGATGAAAAGATGCGAGATGGTGGTC
Source organism: Rhipicephalus microplus (assembly GCF_043290135.1). Taxonomy (NCBI): domain Eukaryota; kingdom Metazoa; phylum Arthropoda; class Arachnida; order Ixodida; family Ixodidae; genus Rhipicephalus; species Rhipicephalus microplus. The sequence continues at coordinate 146,123,239 of NC_134703.1, read as the reverse complement.
CTTGGAGTGTTGATTAGATGGATGAACGGACACACAGACAGATACATGAATGAACGCATGAACGGACGCAGGGGCGGTTGCATGGACGAACGTAGGGACGGACGCACGAACAGACGCACGCACGGACGGGCGGATGGACGCATGGACGGTCACACAGATGGACGCGTGGTCGGACGGGAGCAAGAACGAATGGACGGACGAATGCTTCGCTCCACTTTGCATCATTCACTCCGTGGATATGTTGCCATGTTTTTTTACCATGCCATTGTAATGGTGCTTTTATGTTCCTGAGACACTCTTATCACGCGCCCGATAGCTGAAATGCTCAATAAATTCGAAAATAATTTTAAATTACCGAAAAAACGCAATACCGAAACCAGAACCAAACCGAGTGCGCTTTTAGGTGTGACCAAATCATTGACCCAAACGTGCCCGATTACGCATAATGCTCACCACATGGCACTACATGTCCACGCCATCCGCCGCGATAAGCTAAACGCTTACGCTGCTATGGTGAACATATGAAGAATCGTCCACAACGCAACAAAACTTGCCATCTATCGCACAACCACCGACATGGAAAAGGAAATCGCACGCTCAACCAAGCAAGTGCCGGCCAAACCCACGCAATCCATAGCAGACAACCAGACGCTGCAGTGGCACAGTTCCGTCACTTCTGTCGCGAAAAACTCAACCTCACACGCACACTGCTGTCTTTAATTCTGGCAAGCGAGGTGAACGTTTCGAGGCAAGCTATGAAGTTCACTTGAAGAGAATCTGCGAAACTCTTAAGCTTACAATTTAGACTGAATGGCACAAACGTGCAAATGAACGTTCCCAATGCATTGGATTGAGATATATAGACTCCGAAAAATCACCGGAGGTGGCATTTAAGGAATTTCAGCTTGTACGTATACTTCTTTGCGTTGCCACGCTTTTCAATAGAATCTGCGCATGCGCGGATCTTGACAGAACGTAAACTTTTAGGAAACGTAGACTATACCCGCTGGGTATACGCTTTACCTTTGCGGTGCTATCTAGCAAATCTGCCTTCGTTCGTAGAAACTCACGATATCCGCATTGCGGAGACTCGAGCCATCGAGTGAAAATAAGCCGAAGTGCGAGTGCTAATAGCGATTGCATTCTTTCAGCCGTGTTACCAAAGCTGTAATGGCCACAACGTCGAAGTCGCAAACATGCGAGGGCCCCGACAGGCAGGATAGGTGTCGCCATCTAATGGCGTTACTTTACCAGGCAATCAGAACATTGTTACTGCAGGGACATTGTGCATGCACGTCTGATGTAAAAACACGCAGCCGCAGTTCTACGAATTAGTTACCTTTTTAATCATTTTCACCTCATTTGATAAATTGTTGAGTTTACCGTTCAAGAACCACTATATTACGAGAGACGCCGTAGTGGAGGGCTCCGGAAATTTCGGCCACCTGGGGATCCTTAACGTGCGCCTAAATCTAATCACACGGGCCGCAAGCATTCTCGCAACCCACAGCATAAAACGCCTCACTGCAACTGTGTGGTCTTCTTCAGCACGCGCGAATAAGTTTGCAGGACACCACCCGCACCGGAACATCGCGCCGTGTATTTATCTTGCCCGTGCGACGAGTGGCTTCAGTGCACAGCCGTTGAACCTAATGGCAGCCCTACGCGCAACTGTGCTCCCGTAGGGGGCATATAGAGTACATTATAGTTCTAGGAGGTCACGGACAAAGCGGTAGACACACAGTGAAACAGGGCAGCATGGCTGGTGCGTGAATAGGGCTTATAAGGGGGTACTGACACACAATTTCGCGTCGGAGATGGACTTCCGGACAGCAAATTATCAACGGCGAATATAGCTTGGAAGATATTTCAAAGCAACTTCATAGTTAAGATTTTGAAAATATTGACACCGTAAAATGTGATTCCATGGGGACCTCCATACTTCCCTGACATTCCACGCCGCAGTCAATGAAACAAGTTATGAGGACGTCATAGCCATCATTTTTCTTTCGCCACGTTTGTCCCAACAGTCTATACTTCTCAGGAGCTGGTCGCGGCGCACGCGTTGAAAGTTTTGTTTGGCGACAATGCAGTGCCATTTCCTATTCAAAAGGACTTCTTGATGCGAACCGTGTGAAAGGCTGTCACAGTTGTGTGTGCTGAAGTAATCAAAAGCCGTACGCGCTATGTGGCGATAGTCGCACCCGTTTTTGAAACTCAAAACTGAAACTAGTCGATTATGAGAGGCCTGTAGTTAATTATCTGTCACGTGCTACAGCAAACAATTTTCCATGTTATCATCATCGGGCCCCCATTGCGGCAAAAAAAAAAAACACGCGAGGCTAAAGCGTTTATGTCAGTCTTCCTGCATGGACAATACCCAGTCACACCCATATATTTGATGACGACGCGCTAATCACAAAGGCTACGCAGGAGAGCCATGCCCCCGATCCCCCGATGTTTATGAAGACTTTACACACTCCGTGTAACAGGGACCACTTATATATATATATATATATATATATATATATATATATATATATATATATATATATATATATATATATATATATATATATATATATATATATATATATATATATATATACCCAGAAAAAGACTCCTGCACACGGAATCAAGCTAGGGACCTCTGCATCGTGAGAGTGAGGCGTTAACCACTAAGCCATGGATTAGCACCTCCTGCAACGTTCGAAGGGCAAGCTATCTATATCTACCACTTACCGCTGCTGGAGGGCATCTCGGGGGAATTATCGTGTTTTCAGCATTACCAGCAATATGACGCAATGAGGGCGCGTCACCATAGGGAGCCTTCATGTGCGCGCGTCTCCGTTTTTAAACACCGCAGACGCGCGCACATGAAGTTTCCCTAGCGTCGCCACACCGTCACGACGCTGCGGCACGCGCTCTCATCTCCTTCATCTCCCATGCGTACTTTGCACCGCGGAGAGGAAGGGAGCGACGCTCACTCGCGCGCCCTTATCTTGCGGTATACGTACGTCTTGGCTGGTCTTGGGCTTTCAAGAACGATTCTCTTGTAGTTGCCGGGCGCAAAAATGACACTGCAATCATTGCACATTCTCCGTTTGCGAAAAGCGTGCGCTTTTCAGACACAGCAAAGTAACAACTGAGACGCTTATTCGCGTTTATCTGTACCTGCGAGTACGTTTCGCGCGTCATTTGGCGTGAAAACGAGGGGCACGTTTCGAACTGCTTTCCATTCTGCGCGCGATCTTCCGATTTGTTACTATAACGTACATTGCTTCGCCTCGGTGGCAAAGCAGTAACTTTTTTGCTAACACATTGTTTCTCAAGCAGATATCACACGGCATATGGGGAGTTTTAGTACCGGGGGCACAAAATGGTTTGCTTTTGCGTTTAGTGGTGTTTTGATTTGGTGCGACTGAGGCTACGATAAAACGCTAAGATATGCGTAGACTAGGGGCTTGGGGTGCCCAACACTAAAACCCTCTACTAAAGGCGCATTACACTGCAAGCCTAGACGAAAGAAAAAAGACATTGCAGTAAATTTTAATTTGAACCTATGCGTTAAGTGCAAAATCCACTTTTTTATTTTTTTTAACTAGAGCTGTGAAGGCACTAAGCAATTCATGGCTCTGTTGTTTTTAGAATAAATGAAATAAAAGAAGCCGTACAAAGGTTCACATTTTTTATAAATTTTCTGAAGGTTTCACGTAATGGTAAAGGCTCTAAGGAAAATGCTATAGAATGTCCTCACGAGTATTTTCAGCGAAAAACATATAGGCCTTTCCGTTTATGGGGTCATCGTTGTCCGTCGAGCGAAAACAAATGAAAATAACACGTACATTGCTAGCTAATAAATTGACATGAGTGTGTGAGGGTAGGTTATACCGCGATTGGCGAGGCCATCAGTGTTACGCCAGTGTCGCGCAAACCACCACAGCACCAACGCTCTCTCCCTCCTTCTCTCAGCCGTTTTTATAACGCGCTATCGGTTGTAAACATTTCAGATATCCCACTAGCGATAACGCACGCTCTTCTACTAGTTGGAACAATAAGAAAAAAAGCAGAAATTACGGTTTCGTTTTCGACGATGCGCGTATATACGGCGCGAAAATAAAATCATGAATGAGGTCGTCGAACTCGTAATTTGAATTTTAATCCCAGGGCCGATCTGCCTAGGCGGGTGCGATATACATACGCACAAGCGAACCCACCGTCAGAGCATCGATTTCAGAGAGAGATGGAATATAAAAATGAAGTAAATCGAAAAAATGTAACTGCCGAGCTTCAAGAAAAACTGCCGGCAAAGGCGTGAAGAGCTTCTCCTTCCCGCCTCGCGTTGATGCATACATGCGCTCCCATACATCTCTGCAACGTATAGGTTCGCACTTCCGCAGACTTATTTCTTTATTCTTTTGCGGCCACGCCGGACCGCAGTCTATAACAGCAGCATCGCCTATATGGACGGCATCGACGGAGCTGCGTCGCCGTCTCAGGGCGGTCGTACCAGTCTGGGAAGCGCCGTTGGGGTCGGGAGGGCGCGATGGGCAAGCTCACGCACGACCTAAAAGAAATGAATCTAAGAAGAAAAGGGACAGCACATAAAGCTCGTGTTGTCGTCTGGGCAATTCGGGGGCAGCACACAGCCTTCCCCCCACCGGCCCTAGCGCGCCTCTTTTCACATTCATTCCCAACGCCGCCAGCTATACATTACGGTTACGGCTCGCGAGGAACAGTCTCGATAAAGTCGGGAATACATTTGCATGTATGCATGAATGGCCCTCTTACCTCGCCGAATGCCGCCGCCGCCATCGTACGGCGCATAGGCGAGCGTTTTCATGCAACGGCAATATGCTCGTTTAGGCTGCGCGGTTCCGCAGCCGACCTCCCCGCGCCATGTATGACCGCCGTGTATGTATAAGGCGGCTGTCAAGATCGACGTAGACCGGGGAAAGGGCTTAGACGCCCGTATGGGGGAGGAGGAAGGAATGAGAGGAAGACCCCCGAAAAAACGGCACGTGGGGCCGCAACCCCTCTTCTCGTGCCAGCTCTCAAGCCTCATCCCACCGGTCTCGTGCGCCGCTATTCCCGTACTATATAAGCTGTAGCCCTGTACATGGTGGCGAGAAGAAACAAAATACAAAAGAAAACGAGAAGCCGAGATGGCATGACATGGCGCCAAGGGGGCAATGTCATTATGCATTCCAAATGGAAGGCAAACACCAGCGATGCGACGTGGATCGCGCGTCCGTCGTTGCAAGCCTATATAAACGGCATTGGCATTCCCGACGCGGGCCTGTTTACCACTCTGCACAAAGTAGGCTTATACCAGCGCTTGGAATACCGGCGTCCCGCAGTCGTAAGCTGTGCTCAAAGGTGAAGCCCATGCGCATCGCATCGCACGTGCTGTAATCAAACAAGGCCAGAGGAACGTGCAAACATTTTGCGAAAGATTGCTCCAGGGCTTATCGTTTGCCCTTCGCACTGGTGATCACAACAGTCTCTAGATCCGTATTTGGCCCGTATGACCTACATTGTCATTTGATTCTCCATTCCAAGATTAGCGGTATGAATGCAGGCCACCTTTTCATTTGACATTCCTGTCTCAATCAGTGCGCGTCGATCATTGCTAGTTTGATGAGAACGTTTGGCATACACTCTAAAGAAAACAAAAAGTTATCACTTCTTTTGGAGAGTTCTCGCTTGCCACTTCTATGCCTCTTTGTAGAGAGGCATGTCAGGTGTCTTTGTGGTTCATTATACCGTCTTATTAAAGTCATGTGACCCACAAGAGCCAAGTCAAGATTACGCGAAAGAACCACACATACTTTTTTTTTTCCTTCGAGTGTGCTACTTGAAACGAAGTTGGCAAACCGCGGGACACGAGCGAGAAGGGAGATGCGCACAACGTGGTAACAACTGTTCTTAGATTGAAGGGCAGCATTCAAGCAGGGAACGTCACAACGCATTTATAGGACAGTCGTTAGGAACCTTCACACTGACCCTCCGACGCGTGACCTGGACTACCTTGACAGCTGCAATCTGCAAATCACTGGGCTCTGTTGCCGAAATAATATATCGGCGTGATTGGATAGCATGTCTGCATGCGATGGTAGCATCTCGGAAACAGAACCCAAATCTACGTGGCGATGTCGTCAATCAAACTGTTTCAGGACACGCTGCAAAGCATTCATGTTGAGCTTGCAAGCAACTGTGCGTCAGTGTCGCTTACAACATGTCTATAGTTGAAAGAAAGAATGCCCAATGATCTTTCTTGCCAATCTTTCAAACAGTGGCGTACCAACTCTTTCACAAGATGGGGGGGGGAGGGGGTGCAAACCTACCTCACTCGTGAAACACACACACATTATATATATATATATATATATATATATATATATATATATATATATATATATATATATATATATAGCTTTAAACGACAATTCAAGTTGAATGAAAAATAAATAGCCCGACTCTTAATTAGGCCTGCATGGTGCTAAAAACCATATTATTTCACCTCCCTGGTCCGGTGGGTCAGGCTGTGGCGTAGGCTTAAAAGTTGAGCTTGCCACTATACTCGAGTCCACTGCTTTATATGTCATCACTTTGCAAACTGCTGCCATCACTCCTAGTTACCACAAGAAATGCTGATCCGGGTTGTCAGTGACAAAAGCAAAAACTTTTTTTTTGGTGCTTCCAGTACAGCAAAACTACACCATTCAAAGAGATTTCGTCAGAATTGTCGGCTCGCAGCAACTTCGACAGAGCAGGGATAATGCTATACATTTTGTATTAAATAAAATAATTTTCCTGAAGCAGCAAACGCTCTGATTGGTAGATAACACGATTGCTCGTTCCCATCCATAACAAAGCAAGCAAAGCATCCATAACATAGCAGTATACGTTTTCGCGCCTTATACTGTGGCCTGCTTTGCAATGCTACAGTACAAGGCACGAAAGCGTCGCATAGGCGGCCCGCAAGGCAACGAACCTTCAAGGAAAATCGTCACAACAGAAATGTTGGAAACATTTTACTAAATAAAACATTCTCTAGTAACCTTTTCATTTGCTTGTCACAATATATTTGAGCGATTACTGTGGTGAAGGGAAATTTATTGATTTCCACAGCGCGCAGCCGACAGTGACCACTGTCGAAAGTGGGGGGGGGGGCTCAGCTGCCCCCCCCAACTTTCTCAGTGGGGGGGGGGGGGGGTGCTCGCAACTTCCTGCCCCTCCCCCCGGATGATACGGCTATGCTTTCAAAACTAGTTATCAATGAGGCGAACCAATGGTGTGCCTATGCAGTTATCTCCGCTTTTTCTGGTGCCACCACAATTTCATGTTCATATTTCCACTCTCCTTTTGTCAAATAACTGAGAAAGTGAGAAACGCAAACGAAAGGCAGGGAGGCTAACCATGTTGCACCTAGTATGCTGCCCTACACGGGGAACAGGAAATGGGGACGAAAATAATAGAGAGGGGAAGAAGGGGAGAGAGGCAAACTAATGCGCTTGCACAGACAGCAGCGTACAAGCATGTACTGCTGCAGTAGGCGGCAACTATATATATACATGCACGACAGTGATGAGCCGCAGATTAGCGCCATTATACGAGTTCAAAGAGGCGTAATGCTCACGCAGCCTTGCGTCAATGCACTGGCCGGTTTGCCCGATGGGAACCTCATCGCGAGTCTGCGAGATGTTGCACACCACACGTGCGACACATTTATTGAAACAGCATTTGTGTTTCGTGGCGCAAATCAGATTGCTATTCCTTCTACGAGCCACAAGGAAGCGTATATAGGCTATCAAGTTTGCGGGGAGCTGAAAGTATATTATTTAGGCCCTGTCACCCAAGCTCTGCTGGGCCCCGTCCGTTTAATGACGGCAACTACAAACAGGCATCTATACATAGCCCCGCAATTGTGAAACACATTTACCACAATTCGTATATGACGAATTTGTGCAAGTATTGCAGTAGTAGGGCCACACTAGCGCGTATACTCTCTGGGAGTGTGCAGCACTTTGGGCAAAATGACAGACGTTGTTTCCAACTAGGATCTTTCGGCAGCGTTGGTGGACCACGCTGCTCAGCTCAGGACTGGATAATCAACTGTGGGCCATCGAGCAGGCTATTGAAGCTGCTGAGAGACAAGATCTCGGCCGACTCCAAGGCGGGAACCCAGCCCGGTAACCTGCAGGAAGTGAATAACGTTGTTCATTCCCTCACTCACTGTCGCCCAGCTACTTTCTTCACAATGAGTGAGGAGGAGGAAGAAGCTTTATTGTAAGAATCCGGTGGCCTCGGTGATGCAGATCCTAGGCGTCAGCGGCATCCTCAGCCCGGCCCATTGCCCAATGCTGTTCCTCTGGATCTGTGCTGAGCCGCACGGTCTTCGTTCATCACCAGTTATAGTTTTGCGATCCTGTTGGAGTGACTTTGGACAGGCCCAAAGGTTGGGAGGTAGGTCCACCCTCTCCTTAAATAATTCACATCTGTCGATGTGCTCACCGGGGTATTAGTGGACATGGGTTCGGGTACGCGTTTGTGTGAAGGAGGTGCCAGGCCACCGCTTGCTGTTTGGTAATGTGTGGTGCGCGGGAGGGAACTGGGCCCTTTTCAATTGATAAAGATTAAACCTTATGTATCTATAAGGTAGGCCTTTAAAGTGTTTTTCTTGAATGTGTTTCGCGGCTATTCCACAACTAGTTTGTGGCCTCTTCATCTCCATAAATACAGCTTGTGCTACGACGCATAAACTATTCTTACGGAAACCAGCAGCTTCCAGATTATCGAACTGGTTGTCTGAGCTGGTCTTCACGAGGTGGGGATATATATCTTCGGTGCATTAAAAAGTGGTTGAAATGACTATTTGAAAACGATTTTTGATTATGCGGAACAAATTGGCAGAAGTCCTTTCTTACTTCTCGACATAAAACTCCAACACAGGTGGCCATCACCATGGAAGGCTCACTGCAGTTCTGAAAACCAGGTGGAGCGATCGCATGGAAGTTTGCGGGTGAATTCAAGGGTGTTATAAGAAGCCTTGAAGGCTTGCGCGACCTGGTGGACAACCGCAAATAAGCAGTCAGGCGAAAAAAACCATTGAAACAATCGGAAACTAATAGACGTACTGTCGCGTTCAGTATGAGATACACCACGCGAGTGCGTGACCCAGGGCACTGCAAGGCTGCACAGTGATTCCGACCATGGCGTGTTTCTGAAGCAACTGGAAGAGAGTTTCGCTGTGGTTGGAGTAGAGGTTAGCAGAGGAAAAAGGCGCCTAATTTCTGCAGTTCGGTATGGAGCACGGCGCAGCACCTATATATTTTCGCTGTTCCTGCTAGCACGTATCACTCCCAGTTGCTTGCTTTCATTCTTTTCGTCTTGTTTATTTTGAAGGAAACGTTTGCTATTTATTTGGCTTTACTGAAGAAAATTTCCAAATTTGGGTGTCGAACCACAGCAGCAGTTATCATTTTCGAAGCTTATATTCTAACCAGCCAAAGTGAGGGCGAGTGAGTTGAGGCAGCGCTTACTCGCAAGAACCTCAAAACCCTCGCCTGATAACTCAACATTATCTCCACCTCCCTCCCCCTCCAATCAGCGTCACCATAAAAGCTTACAATGTGCTAGGCCACGAGCTCCAGCGATGTAGCTCATACTGGGCCCGCGCTTCACGTAAGACGAACGCACTGGCGCAGATATCGTTTCTTCTGTTTAGAGCCACACATGAGCAGACCTCGAGAGTGGAACACGTAAGCAGGTAACGTTTGCCGCCGGGGGTCTCCCGGACATTTCTTTTCAGGGGTGGTTCAATAAACCTTTAGGTGTACTCGTGCTTGTATGAGCAAGTGTGCGTGCGGATATACACAAGTAGAATAAAAAATATCAAAGGAAAAGAAAAAAGTGAACCCTCCCCACCCGACTCTTCCTTAGAACTAGACGCCATTTTTTGCGATCATCAAGCGCTCAGTTCAGTTTCCCAGCAAGAAAGGAACAAAATACGAAACTTTATTGTGATGCAGGATCTAGGGCGTGTCAATGATATGCAATAACTTTGGCAGTATGTACAAATTTTCTATTTTCAGTAGCCAGTTACTTGATACCTGGATTCAAGAAGTTCTGCAGCGTGCTCATATAATTAGCTTATAATTTGATGCACATAGCTTATTTCATGACACCCAAGGTTCTGCAAACTTTGATTATTACAAACTCTTTTTTTTGTTTAAAGTGCCCTTGTTTTACAATTTTTCGTAGTCTTATGAAAATCCTAATTGGGTCTTAAAGCATTAGAAAAAGGGAAGAGAAGAGGAGGAAGAAGAAGAAGGAGGAAAAGTCGTTAATGCTTTTTTATTTTCTTTTTTGTTGGCTAGGCCACCGTGGTTTTATTGTATTTAGGCACAGTACTTTAATTTGTGCTTCTGTAGGCTGAATAAGCAATGATTGTCAATGGCTTTGTATAGTTCAGTACGAAACCCGTGAATTGATAATGGTTGATATGTGGGGTTTAACCTCCCATAACCATTATATGATTATGAGAGACGCCTTGTAGTGGAGGGCTCCGCAAATTTCCACCACCTGAGCTTCTTTAACGTGCACCCAAATCTAAGCACACACGGGCCTACAGCATTTTCACCTCCATCGTGAATGCAGCCGCCACCGCCGCCACGGTACTAGATTCCACGACCATCGGTTCAGCAGCCGAGTAACTTATAGCCACTATAGACAACCACGGCGGGACAAAACCCGTGAATAGATTTCTTCGGTTTCAGAGAGTCATTACGACGGCTAAGGCAGTGATTACATTCCGAATTGAATACTTAGCGCAGAGTCTAATCAGGCGTGATTAACAACCCGACAGAGAAAGAAAACACAAAAAATGGATAGCTAAAACGGGTGCATCAGGGAAATTAAATTAATCCCACTTTGTAGGAGACACCTTTATTATACAGAGGCTTTTCCGGAAAATACCCCGGTTATTCACGAGCACACCTGACCGGAGCCCCTCCAAAGAGGGACCGCTAACGATAACGTATTAGGCGTCACTTTCCATTAAAATTTGCATCCCTCTTTCATAGAAGTCGCCCGGAGCGTAATCCACGGGCCATCCACATTTACGGAGCTAAATTATTGAAATGCCTGGAGTTGAAAGAAACCCGAGTACTGAAGCAGGGAAACCGACGTGAAAAGAGAGGGTTTATGCGAGTGCGTATATCCTACTTGCGTGCATTTGCCGGTCAATGCATGCTCTCGTATATAGCGAAGACACGAGCGGTCGGGATTACTTTGGGAGCGCGCTTCAAGGGCATTGGAAACTTAAAGCAGACGGTGCGAGGGGACGGTACGATTAGCGGAACATCACTAACGGCGCTTTAATATTGCGGCGAACAGATATGCGCGCTCAAGCGTAATTCTACGGAGCCTTGAGAAATACACAAGCGCTCATGCACTGCAGTTCTCTATAGTGCGGTCTAATGGTCGGGAGCATGCAGTGAGGAGGTTAGAGATCTGAGATGGTGTAATTTCGCTAATGACTCAGATTGGTGCTTTGCATGAGATATGACGAGACAGTTTATGCGACAGTTATCTAGCAGCTCTTTGTCACGGAGCTCTCTTTTTGCTTCGAGACCGCAAGGAAGCTTTATGTATTACATTGAAATGCGAGAGCTAGTCCAGGTGGGTCGCAGATGGCCGTTTCCGACCAGGATCACCTTCCCGAGCATATGCGACATGAATCCGCAAATAGTACATTTCAAAAAAAAAAAGAAAGATGATCAATGCTATAAATGACTGCGTTCATTAAAAAAAAGGTGGGGGGGGGCTGTGTTACCTTGGATATTACTGTTCGCAAATAAGGAAGACAAATTATATTTCAGGCTAAGCACGGCACGTGTGCAAACGGAAGCTATAAGCAGCATAATTTACTACATCCTCTCATTTTGTAAAGAGACAAGAAACCTCTTTAGCAGAGAAATTTTAGAACAAATCGTGATGCTGTACATATGTGTATGTCCGAGGCAGCAGAGAGTGCTTCGTATATTTAAATGCGACAACAACAAAAAAACTGACAGCACATATTGCGCCTAAGAAAGACGATTCTTGCGGGGCTCGCTGGTATTCCACCATACGCGATAACAGCGCAAAACAACGAGTACGAAAGAAGGGCTTTTGATGAACGAACTGCTGTTCTTGCTCTTGTTCACCTTCTTCTGTGGCTTACACCCGCTGCGCTTCTTCAGACATCTCCGTCTTGGCTATCACTTCTCGCACATTCTCGTTTTTTGGTTGTCGAAAAATCTAGTACAGATGTAGAACAGACCCTTACAACTACCACAAATATTGACCCTGCTCGAAATGCTGTCAAGAAAGCTCATAATGATGCTATAGTTAGCACAGAATCGTTTGTGCTGAGACGCATTGTATACGACAAACAACACGATCAGTTAACAGGTGAAATCTTCAAGGCCCACAGAACACAGAATGCAGGGCATAACTGTTGTCAATAAGCCATGCATCGCCCTCCAGGATAAGGAAATTTCTTTTGGTGGGCGAAGCGCCTAATAGGGTCCATCTAGGCTTGTTCGTTCTCCCTTGTCCTGCACAGCACATGCAAGGTATACCCCCATACGCGCACCGTATAAGTTTCGTGAAGTAGGGATGTACCCACAATGCCATTCGTCATTTTGCTGATAAGCGAGGTACCCGCTACATATCTCATGTGCATTTTGTGCTGTAGCTGATGACGATGAAGAATAAGCGTGGGTGTGTGCCACACATTCAAGGGTCTACAATATTCGGTTTGCATTCTAAAACGTGTATTCGGGGAGTGTTTCTGCTACGCAACAATAATTGTCATCTACTTCGACTACTTGCCTCGCGTTATCCCCGCGGTTCCGGCAGTTCGCGGTCGCGGACGGCGCGCGCGTTAGCAGTGTGAACAGCAGTCACGACAGGAAAGTGGCCAGCGCAGCAATTCCAAGAAAGAAAATGCGAGCAAGCCCGATGATGATTATTGCTGTGTAGCAGAACTACTCCCGAATACTTCATTTTTTTTTCTTAGATTGATATACGCATTCTCTTTATGCCTTGAAACAAGCTAGCCTAGAATCGAGACGCCAGGAAGCAGCGGCAACGCCGATGACAAGCTACTACTTACTTCGCAGACAAAAGCGCGGCATGCGGCGGCTCAGCGCATACTCTCCAAGCTACCCCGGAGGGGAGAGCCCGGGAAGCAGCGATTAATCGCTCGGCGGCTACCATTCGTGAGCATCGGGCATTAACGCATGACAAAGGGCAGTACAGAACCAAAGGTGAATTGGTCAACAGCCCGACAGATGTTCAGAAATGGGACCTTGCCGTCCTAGAAACATACCTGACGACGCAGCCAACGACGTTCGCATAAAACGAAAGCTTATAAGCAAGCCCTTGTACAAGTCCAGATTATAGTAAGAAACCATACATTCATGCGTGGTTGAAGTATCTACAAGAGACACATCTCTACAGATGCCTGAATATAAATAGAACATGCATCGACCTTATTTTTCCCAATTTCAGGCCAGATTCAACTGAAGAACTGTAGCTCATAGGAACGTGTTCTTAGGCTGGTTTGTTAATTCTGAAGAAATTCTGGAGTATATTATACTCTTTGGTGTTGCCTTTCCTCTGTCGCAATTTTTTGTAATTTCTCTCTCTCCCTCTCTTTGCGCTATTTCATTTCATCATCTTTTATTCCCCTCACCCCTTTCCACAGCACAGGGCCGGTCTAAGAACTGGCTAACCTCCCTGTCTTTCCGTTTAAACATTCCTCCTCCTCCTCTTCCTCCTCCTCCTGCTTCTAAGAACGTGACTCATTTAGACAAAAAAGCATATTATTTCCTTTTCCTTTTTTTTTACCTATGTGGACTGCGGTATTATTATTGCTTCAATTGAGGGACCATTGGCAATACATTTCACGTACCACAAAACAGTAATAACGAATGCAAACGAAATTCAGAATGCAACAGCACATAGGAGTATTCTCCAATAAAACATTGTATACACTTCATGAACGCAGTCAGGGTGGGGAGTGGGGGTTTCAAGTCTTTTCCCCTCCCTTCCCAACTATTTTCAGTTTTGCTTGCGTTTACAGGGTGCCCCAGATATCATGAAGCACGATTAAAAAAAGAATGGCATTACACGAAGCAGACATAGTGTATATTTTTCCCAGTATCCTCTATTAACCACGACCAATCTTTAGTTTTTAGAATGAATTAGTTTTTATCATTATATTTGGAACTTTATAAGTGCCCATCCAATTATCAAAATGTCAGTGGGGCAGATGTGGGCGTACTGAAATGGCATGTGTCTTTGCTACTTTTAAAAATGTATATTGATTGCACGCTCATTTTTTTCTGTTAATAAAGAAAGCAGACAAAATATGTAAAAAAATGCAGATTCCACGTACAGTGGGAATCGAGGATATGCGAAGCACAAATGAAGAATGTTTATATTATAGTGTCTATAGGTTATACTATTGATATGTCAATTTGAAATCAGCACAACGTTACGAGGCGGACGTAAATTATGCCGTACATGACTTCCACATCATGTTTATCATGATTGGACGTGTAATTTACCTTTGTCGTTTCACGTCATGTCACGTTATATCTAATTTGGTTTATGTGGAGCTAGTGACACGGCCGCGAGCGTGATCTGAGCGTAGCATGCAGTAGTGTTTTACATGACACGCATGCCATGATTATCATGTTTGGATGTGTCATATACCTTCGTTGCCTATTCAAGTCACGTGATACCAATTTTGATATATGTTGAGCTAGAGAAATAGCCATGAGCGCGCTATGAGCGTGGAATGTTGACATGTTCTTACATGACACGAATGTCATGGTTATCATGTTTGCACCAGTCATATACCTTCGTCATCCATTGACGTCACACAACACCAAAATCGGTATATGTGAAGCTACCGAAACGACTGCGAGCACACTATGAACGTAGCATGTAGGCATGATTTACATGACACGCATGTGATTATCTTGTTTGGACGTGTCATTTACCTTCGTCGTCCGTTCGCGTCATGTATTACCAAATTTAACATATGTGAAGATAGCGATATGGCCATGACTGCATCATGAGCGTGGTATGTAGTCATGTTGTTACGTGACACGCATCTCATGGTTATCATGTTTGCACAAGTCACATACCTCCGTCATTCATTCACGTCTCGTAATACCAAATTTGGTATATGTGAAGCTAGTGAGACGCCCACGAGCGCATCATGAGTGTGGCATGTGGTCATGTTCTTACATGACACGCATCCCATTATCATAATATTTTCACCAGTCACATACCTTCGTCATTTATTCAAGCGGTGTAATACCCAATTTTGTATATGTTAAGCTAGTGAAAAGGTCGCGAGCGCATCAATAAAGAAACATGTCACGTTCTTACATGACACGAATCCCAGGATTATAGTGTTTGCACCAGTCACATACCTTCGTCATCCATTCAAGTGGCGTAATACCAAAATTTGGTATATGTGAAGCTAGCGATAAGGCTGCGAGTGCACCATGTGTGGCATGTATTCATGTTGTTACATGAAATGTATCTCATGGTTATCATGTTTGCACCATGCAGTCACATACCTTTGTCATTTATTCACGTGCCGTTTTACTAAATTTGGTATATGTGAAGCTAGCGAAACAGGCGTGAATGCATCATGAGTGTGGCACGTAGTCATTATGTTACATGACACGCATTTCGTGATTATCATGTTTGGATGTGTCAATTGCCTATGTCGCCCGTTCGCGTCACGTAATACCGAGTTTGGTAGATGTGAAGCTAGCGAAACGGTCGCGAGGGCATCATGAGCGCAGCATGTAGTCATGTTGTTACATGACAAGCCTCTCATGTTTATCATGTTTGCACCAGTATCATACCTTCGTCATTCATTCACGTCCCGTAATACCAAATTTGGTATAGGTGAAGCTAGCGAAACGGCCGCCAGCGCATCATGAGCGTGGCGCGTAGTCATGGTACATGAAACGCATGTCACGATTTTCATGTAAGGGTCTGTCACTAGTGTTCGCCATGCAGTAGTGTCATATCTACCAGTTTTGCAATATGTCATGTGAACGAAACCACCGCAAGAGCAGCAAGAACATGAAATGTAAATCATGGCATTCATCACATGCATGTCATGATTTTCATGTTATCGCTAGTCATTTATGCTCGTCATACAATCATGTTATGCCCCACCGATTTTGGTATCGATACCGTTATCGAAACGACCAGGAGAGCTAAAATTCCTATAGGTGGCTAGATAGATAGAAAAGATTAGATAGATAGATAGATAGATAGATAGATAGATAGATAGATAGATAGATAGATAGATAGATAGATAGATAGATAGATAGAAACGCTGAATGATGATAAAGATGATGTGTGGGGTTTAACGTCCCAAAACCACCATTATTGATTATGAGAGACGCCGTAGTGGAGGGCTCCGGAAATTTCGATTACCTGGGGTTTTCAACGTGCACCCAAATCTGAGCACATGGGCCCAAAACATTTCCGCCTTCATCGGAAATGCAGCCGCCACAGCTGGGATTCGATCCAACGACCTGTGTGTCAGCAGCCGAGTACCGTAGCCTCTCCATTGCGGCAGGGCATAGATACGCTCGAAGTCACCGAATTTCGTCAAGAAATTCTTCGCATTTAAAATAACACGTGACTATACCACCATGCCGATCAAGAAGCAGCGTCCTTAAACAAGTTAACTTCTAGGTAGTGAGTATAAATGAAAAAAAAAAGAGAAAGCAGAACGAACAAGGTACAGATCTCTGTATCCGTCACTTACTGTTCGAAAAGACACCGTTTCAATCTTACACAGCCAGACTGTAATCAGAACACTGCGCAGACCACTTTACCAGTCATAACAGTTGGCCCTTAAATATGGATAACGATAGTGACGTACAGTGCAAAGAATATTTTCTAAAGTGCAGCGTATATGTTGTTGGCGGCTGACCTGTACCCTTGCCAATGTGCGGAACGCTGTCTCTGGTAACGAAGCAGATGCAAAACGGTTAGTTGAAGTTTGAGGGCGCTGCTCTCTTTTGAGGGTGGTAGCGCAGTCACATGTTATTCATATTTTGCGGGCTTTCCTTATTAGCAGAAAAAATGAACACGCAATTACTACGTTGTTGAAAGTACCACAGACAGATGTCATTTGAAGATACTTACATATGCCTCATTGTCGTTTTAATAATTCGATGAGCACTTTTAAAGTTACGAAAATAATTATAAATAATGAATTCTCAATAACGAGGAAAATAGTAGCAGCCACCGCATTATACTGGGAAGGCGGAACAATTTGCACTATAGGATAGCTTCACGTAATGTCGTTTGTCTTTTTTTTAGTTGTACTGCGTGATAACTGGGACACCCTATGTGGGGGAAACGCAAACGCACGCACAAACACGTACATAAAGTATGACTGAACTTCCCGCCCTCACACACACACACACACACACACACACACACACACACACACACACACACACGCACGCACGCACGCACGCACACACACACACACACACACACACACACAGACACACACACACACACACACACACACACACACATACACACACACACACACACACACACACACAAATTTCTTGCTACGCTTTTGATTTGTATGCACGAGCGTTGCCACTCATTGCCATGCATGAGTGGCCGGGTTAACTGACTCTCCCGTGCATCCCCCAGTCGTCATGATTCACTTCGTGCGGATGCATGAATCTTAAGGTTATTGCAATAGTTAACAGTGCTAAGATTGGTTTCGCTGTATCTAGCGACGAATGTCATCCCGAGTTTTCTTGCCTTGTATGAGCATGCGCAGATTTAGTATATTATGATGTTCGTTTCTCGGATACAGATTTTCAGTTGAAAGTCAGCGCTCCTTCTTGTGTCCACTCTGCTTTTTTTTTTGTTGTTTTGCCTCTACTATGAATCTCTGCCATCTTACCCGGTATTCAATCCTACTCAAGGCGAAAATAGGACAAGAATAAAGAATAAACAGCAGGGATGCCGCGTATATGCCCAAATTTCAGTACTTTTTCCGCACTAGACTCTCAAGAAAATACAGAGTTGCATCGAATGCAGTGGCTCGTTGTAAAGCAGATGTCCTCCCTTGGATGTGCTTATACAGTTGGCAGTCAAAGGGAGCTTGCTGCTTCCATCTAGTGGAGCAAGTACAACTCCGATTCAAAGAATTTTTTTTCTTTTCTAAGCACATAACGCTGTCGTTCCAAAAACTCTTGGATGAAAGAAGAACGGAATAAAAAGCCAAATATATGAATCTAATAGCTATTTTTCATTGAAAAGTGGAACATAATTTCTCACACACCAGACTGCTTACGAATTATTAAATCTATTGGGACACCTGGACTAACGCTCACTGCTCTTGCGGTAACATCACACCTCACTATACCCGATTCCCTGAAATAAGTCCTCGTAATAAATAAACGATGCACCACGAAATGTGATATAGTCTACAGCTTCTTTCTTTCTTGCTTCCTTTCTTTCTTTCTTTCTTTCTTTTTCTTTTTTCCTTCTTTTATTCTTTCTTTCTTTCTTTTTTCCTTCTTCCTTCCTTTCTTTCGACATCTTCATTTGTAAATTGGCCTTATTGTAGATTGTGAACTTGAATTATGGTCTTCCGCGTCATGTGACACAACTTACTAGCTCTTCGTGGAAACTCATTGCTGAGTGGGTCAAGCAACCTTACAGCATTGTTCTTCTTTTTCAGGATTATCTTTGTTGTTTATTACCAGAAAGTAAATTACAAGGGAGTATTCAATCCATCATTGTGTCACGCACACGCACGGACACAAAACACAGACGCCGCTTTATTACGGCCCGCGCAGCGATGATGCAATCTAAAAGCAAAAAGCAGGATGTGTTCGATGTTCGGATAATGCTACATAAGTGCCCTGTGGATCGGCTTATGTTTGAAGCTACTTTAGTTGATCAAATGTACGCAAACAACAATGCCGTAGAAAGTGGAAGCAAGCATTGTACGTATATGCCCGTTGTTTCGCAAGAGACCAGCAGAAATCATGCATCAAGCATATGTGTGCAAAACGATGAAGGTGACGTCTTAGTGATTGTTTTGCTTTTATTCGTTGCTATGTATTGTTTTACTTTCTTCTACTATGATCTGAGTCATAGTTACTGCAGCAAAAGTTTTTTTTTTATCTCAAAGTCATAGGACCAGAGTGGAACGCATCTCGAATGACACCAGCCGCCTGTATTACAAATGTTGTGCACTGAATCAAAGCAACAACCAGAGAGGCACTGGAACGATGATACTCCTGTTTCTACCCTCATGTTTGTATCGAATGGCACAATCACTCCAAATACCGCGGATCTCCGTATCAATTTGATGCACCCGCATCATATATAGCGATCCCGGCGCATCACCTTTAATGTCCACACGAAAGCATACTGTATGCGTACGCAGGGAAGCCTCTGTATCTTTCTTTTATTTTTGATCTGCAAATAGAATTAAAGGAGAAGCAGACATAATATCAATGAAAAGTGACGAATAAAACTCGTTGGGCATTCAAGCTCAAGTCAGCAGAAACAACAACAAATAAAACAATAACTCAAAACCTCGTTCTAACAGTATTAAATGAACGGCTATATGTAGGGTGTTTGTGTGTTTGTGTGTGTTTCATTTTAAAGCTTCACCAATTTTTGATACGACAGATGAATAGGAAGGCCGGAAGGACTGAACAGGTACAAGCATCCGGTTTACTACCCAGCACTGGTGTGCGAAAGTATAGTGGCAAGAAAGAGGATGTAAAAAACCTAGACAAAATGCAGACAAAAACACCCCCTCCCCCACACACACACGCACGCACACAGGAAGGTTGTTCTGGCGAAAATCGTTCAGAAATGTCGGTCAACCACAAAAAGCACAATAGCGCTTATAGGGCCTTCTGTGACGTTGCATCCTGACAATAACGTCAATTTTTTTTTTCCTCTGAGAAAGTTTGGTCACCTAACAGTCGAGCACGTTGTGAAAACGCATAATCGCTGTATTCTATACTGTGCGCAGTCGCAAAACATGTGTCCGATTGTTTTTTGGCAAGCACTACAGCTTCGTAACATATACACCTGTCTTTAGGTCAATAATAAAGAAGTACTTTGACAGTATAGGCTCCCGTCGTTATCTCACACGAACTCCATGTTGAGGCGAAAATACTTTGCCGCAGAGAGAGAGAGAACATAAGGAGAAAGACAGGGAGGTTAACCAGGGCTGAGCCCCGGTAGGCTACCCTGCACAGCGGAAAGGGAGAGGGTGAAGGAAAGTCGTGGGTCGTACGAACAACTGGTTTCGAAGATAAGAGAAACGCTGCACTAAGCGACCGAACAAGGACACAACGTTTTGTTCCAGTGGATACCAAGTCATTGCGGTATATCCAGCAACGACCTCGCGGATGAAGCAGCCAGAAATGCACACGTACAAACAAACTCTGTTTCCGTACCTTCATCTAGGATTGACTCGGCTAGATACCTAAGTAAGCTGGCGCAGAACATGACACTTCAGAAGTGGTAGTCATCACAGTTCGCACATCATCGACTATGTTCTCTCGACCCATTTCTGCTACAGCGGCTACCCTCTCGTCTTGCTAGGGAGGAAGGTACAGTGTTGTGCCGTCTGCGTTCGGGCGTAGCCTTCACGAATGCCTACTCATTTAAGATTGAGATGGCCGACAGCGCGGAGTGCAACGATGGCGCCGTCGATGAGACTATTGAACACCTGTTATGTTACTGCCCGGCATACGCAAACGAGAGGCTTCACCTGCGCAGTGTTTTAATCAACTGGACAGAGGTGATTTCACTGTCGAGGAAGTATTGGGACCATATGGCACCGCCCATCCCAATTCCAAAGGAAACGGAAGCACTGTTGCATTTCCTCAAATACACCGGCCTGTTTCATAGTTTGTGATGTGAAACTGTTACACGTCGGCCTAGTCAGTGACATTTTTTCTCCTTGCCGCAGTTTACACAAAAGTGTTGTGAATATATGTAACTAAAATTCGTTGGTATAGAATTGAATGGAGGGAATAAAATCTATAGAATTGCAAAGACAGTACAATTGCAGCTGCTCAGTAGTTAGTGGGCCTTTTTGCACCTGATAATTATTAAAATATCAAGTGCGTTGTAATAGGGTGGGCCATTAAAACAACGCCTTGTTGCGCAATTTATATGTACTACGCCTGGCACGATTCTCCACTTCTGCCACGCAGTATCCCTTATAATTTAAGACTACTTCCACTATACATCTCATTCATATAGCATTTTTACGCGACAGCGTTAAAGAGCTCGCTTTGCAAAAATTACGGCGTTGGCGGCGGTGTGACCATCGTTCATAATGAGCGAACAATAATAATCTCGTCTAAGAAAGATGCAAATAAAACAATCAAAATTTTCGGGTCCAAATAAGGATTAAACCTGCGTGGCAAACAGGTGGTCTACCACAGAGCCGCCACAATACTTTATATATATATATATATATATATATATATATATATATATATATATATATATATTGAGAGAGAGAGAACGAAATGTAGATCCGCGCGTGATGTCAAAATTTTCAAAATGTATTTTCGTATTTGCGCGACATTGGCTCGAAGAAATTTCTTAAATTTTGTATGGTAGGCCTATGGAAACCACACATGACAATCAATGTGCCTAATATTTATCAATTAGAAGCTACGTAAGACCGAGTGGACGCCTTCATAATCTACGACGTCACGATGCTTGGTGCAGGAATGCGAAACTGGTGTCTCTACCCGCATTTTTCTTTTACGCATTTTTTCACTTACCAAGAGACATATCATGATAAGAGTGCTGTTTTGGGGATTGTGAAACTGCACTTCATTATAACATCCAAAATTTGTTTTTTTAGTGTCCCTTTAACGCTGTCGCACATATACCCAAGGCCTGTGCGGAAAGCACCGTCATAGCGAAAGACATAAGAGTGGTATATATAAACAGCTGTAAACTCTCTTGGGGTCATGCTAATACAAGTACTCACTTGCAAGGTACCCACTGCGCCACAAATAAATTCTTCCAAGTTAGGAAGCCCCCACTACACCACTATTTGTCCTTCTGCGGACAAGAGAGTGCATCCGCCACTCATTTGCAAATCGTTGTGTGCTCATGATGATGTGGTGCAGCCGATGACGAAGAAGAAATTAGCATGCAGGAGCCCTTTGTAACGGGCTGGAAGCATTCAACCAGCCTCTCGTTATAATTATGCTGTGCTGATTCAACCAGCCTCTTGTTACTTAATATGTAGTGATGCCCGGTTGAAGAATTCACATTGTGTGACACCTCATTGTTATTATTCTCTTCTACATAGGCTGAAAACTTGACCATGCAGCATTTCACAACTTCGGCGCACATGTGGAAGTAAGACCTGTTCGCGATTACTATTGCGAATGCGTGTCGCATTTTGCCGAACTTGTAGAAAGTGCAAAGGGATAAACCGGAGTGAGTTTCCCCCCAGGAATCATTGTTAAACATGTCAAAGTTTTAACACGTAGGCTATAGCCAGCTAAGAGCTGATAATGTATCATTATACTATCGCCCAGTTTACAAAAAGCGTGTGAACGTTTTTCCGTGAGAGGCAATAAAGGAGGGAAAAGTATGGTCCTTCCACTAAGAGGACCTAGGTTCCAGCCACATTCCATCCTGGATATTTATTTATTTCTTATTTCTAGCAATAGCGGTTACTTACATCGGTAGTGGCGGTGACGGTGGACAACCACGGTGCCAAAAACAGCCCTTGCTTGTGGACTCTTGAGCGCTTTCGCCGTAAAACATCCTCATAGGAAGAACTCAGAGTACAGGAAATGGGTCTGTTTGTGGCGTTATCGGCCCAAAGCGACTCAGGCTATTAGAGACGACGTAGGGGGGTTCTCCGGATGATTTCGAGCATCTGGTGTTCTCGAATGAGCACTGACATGCAGTATGAAATGCTGCGTGCAGCATTTCTCCCTTTTCGAAATGTGACCGCCGTGGCGGTGGGATCGAACCCGAGTCTTTCGGGTCGACAACACAACATAGTCAACACGGTACCACCACAGTCTGGAAATACAGGAAATGAAAGTGATGCCGGAGCTTATGTTTTTACCACTTATTGTTTTCAGTGCGCGCGCGCGCGCGCGCGCGTGTGTGTGTGTGTGTGTGTGTGTGTGTGTGTGTGTGTGTGTGTGTGTCAAAGCTGACACCACGCTTTTAGCGATGACTCACTTCACTATTTGGGGAGGGGGAAAATTAATTAGCTCGTGAGACGTTTATATATGTTTTGACGATGGCTAGGTTATTACAGTTTAATAGCGGTGTCTTGGTGGCAACAACGCAGCGAAAAAGGAGAGATGCAGTGATGGTGTGGGCAGCACATCTAGAAGCTCTGAACAAGAGCTGCACTAACAACATGTATAAAAGAATATAATTAGCCTTGGATATAGTATCCTTACGCTGACAGCGGTTATAAACCTAAAATAGTTCCTAAAAACTGTCTGTATTTAGTTACTCACAGGAAATTGATATCTTGGCAAAGTCAATGATTTGTAAGCTTCAAGTACCCAAACCGAAAATTACAAAGAAGCAAAAACGAAAATGAAATTCTGCGCGACATGCACACTGCCCCACAAACTGCAAATAAGTGCGAAGAAAATATCGTAAGACATTCATAAAGAAAATAGACTGCTTTCTTAAAAAATAATCATAGGTACTTCTCGTATTTCCCACTTTATAGCTGCACGATTACGTTGCCCGATTATACTCGATGACCAGCAGATTACATAACCTTGCTGAACTGTACTGAACAACCAGTGGCATCAATTCAAATGATCCACATGAAATACGCACATCTTGCGAAGCCGGTCATGTTATTTTTGGTATGTAAAAATTAAAATGTCTTTTAAATGAATAGAAACCGAGTATGCACCCTGTGTAGGGCAGGAGAACACAACCTAATAGCACTGAGCATCCGATCTTTAGCATATTTGTATAGCTAACATGCCCATTCGGGGTGAACGATCAAATGAAAAAATAGAATGTTATGTTGTAACGCGTAAAGCTATTTACGCGTACTTCTCTTTAACTATCCTCATCTTTAATACCTGTTAGACATAACTTCTCGTGATGTAGCCTTCGTATCTTTCTTGTAAATATCTATGCTCACCAGCGATTGTTTTGTAAATAACACTAACATAGTGGAGCCATTGGATATATATTTCATTGTCAATGGCTTTCAACAAATACCTGACATGAATAAATAGCGGTAGATGGTTGGAATTCTTTATTTACTTCGCATTTTTAAGCACAGCATAGTCAACATTTGCGGCACTTGAGAATTGAACTACTGCATTTCAGGAACCTCATGCTCTCATTAACTTTTCGGCTTTCTTGCTGTCTTTGGAATGGTTCTCATATTGCTCTGTAGGCTTTTCAGAGAGTGCGTGATGCGTATAGCTGTCAAGCAATTAAAATATTATCTTTGAACGCTAAAGCTCCAAGGGGGACACCTGCAAGAAGTGTCCACAGAATGGTCCAGAACCCCCTTCCACAAGTGCGTCCAGACCCCCTCGCCCCCCTGACACCCCCCGCCATGATTTACGCTATTCTGTACAACGCTACGCCGTGCTGTAAGCTATACCCTCCTCCGTTCTTTCCTCCTCACCCTCACTTCCTTGTTCCACTCCCTTGATGTAATCTACTATCCAACACTACGAGCCTCGAGATCTTGGAGTGGCACCCTCTCGCGTGTGACGTCAGTTTGTGGACTTCACTCTCAACAGCGCTGCTGCAACCACTGCTTTAGTGTGCGGATCTTCTGCTTCTGGAGGAAACATTGTCGAACAAACAGCCTCGCGAGGGGCAACTAAAGCCCACACCGAATGTTTTAGAGGGCATTTACAGCTTGTTTTTAGGGGCGAAGGGGCTGTGCGTCCCCTGTAGCCTGTATGTAGCCACCTCTAGTTTAGTTCTTGCAGTGTTCACTAGATGGCGGTACCGTCCCCTGTATGTAGCCACCTCTCGTTTAGTTCTTGTAGTGTTTACTAGATGGTGGTACTTGTAGCTGATGATGAAAAGATGCAAGATGTTATAAACTAGAAAGCGGTACTTGTAGTTGATGAAAGACGCGAGATCTTATAAAATAGGAATGATGTCACATATGGCGCGTGTCATTGGTTGAAGGCAATCGTTCGATTTAGTGCGGCGACGTACGCTAGGGGGAGCGATGTAATAAAATCGAGTGGGCAAAATGTACAAAGGATTCATGGTTTACCAGGTTTACCTCCGGAGCTTCGCCCACTCATCATCATTCACTTCGTGGATATGGCGGAATTTTTTTTAGTTACACCCAAAACGAAAGGGCCAAGGAACCTCCCAGATGGCCCATGAGCACAGCAATACCACCGACCGCATTGCTGGCAAGCATGTGGAACTATATGTGTGAGTGTTCTCGCTAGTCATCTGCCGATTCCGCCGGGTGTTAATGAGTTCGGATGTTTCGAAATTTCACTGAGCGTGCCTTTCTACAGCATCTATAAATAAGCATGTAGATACAGCTGGCGAAACGTCGCAGTGTCTCATCAACGGCGCGGTGTTGTACGACGCAGGCCACGTTGTTGAATACTGTGTGCGCAGCCGATGCCGTCAAGAGAGATCACATCACCGACGCGGCTCTGCTCCTCCGAAAACGTGGACTCACCACACACGGTCCCCATGGTTATTGAGTGCTAGCAATAAAAGTACTGCTCTGTGCCTCAGTGTGCTTTGTTCGCCAGTGAAAAAAAAAACGCTATAGCTTTCACAACAATACTGAAGAAAAGGGCACACCTGCCCTTTTCCTTATATAGGATATTTTTTTGTAGTGCAACGATAGTGACAGTGATTATGAGGATATGTGTGATAATCGCTGATTTCTGCCACTCTGGCATTCGCAAGCAACACATGAGATAATTACTGCAGTAAAGCTGTTTAAGTTGATGTTTCGGCAGTCAATCGACCGTTCATGGCATGTATACTAGAAATGCAAAGCAGCCTCAGTTCAGACAATTTGAGACAATTGTGCTTGGATTGCAGTTGTGGGCGACGGCAGGGCGCAAGCTCGTGTTGCATCCCGGTAAGAGGAGTCTTGAGTGGTAGGTGCTGGTGCGACTCGGAAAGGGGGCATCTTCCAGACCTTAATGCTCCCCCTGGCCGATGAAAATGACTGCAGTTTGTCCCAATATATTGTTTGTTCAGTAAGAGTGACATCATGAGGTAGTTCATATTAATGCCACACAGGGCCGTCGCTCGGGTATGTAAGAAATCGTTATCGCTCATTGCATATACCACACACAGTGCCACAAAGACTGCATGACAACCTTTAGTGAATAGACATTAAACAGCGAGAGCAGGTTTCGCTTATGAATATTATGCGGGCTCGCTTGTATTGATCAGTAAACTATATGCTTGTTTAGGGGCCTTCATGGTAGATTTCGGAATGGCACCATACCTGGTGTAAGTCGCCTACGCCGGTAGCCAGCAAGAAATAAATGGCTGAAGGAGGTGCTGAAACACGTGTGCAAGCCAACCGAAAATGGGAGCGTAGGGAGGGTGTAGCAAAAGTCACTGTCTGTGAAGTGCTTGCCGCACACGGTCGATAAAGATTTCCTTCTCTGAGTTAGACTATTGGCTATCCACTTATTCTTCAGCTTCGGATCCTTAGGACAGTTGTGAAAGCTGACGCCCTTTTCACGGGTGGGTGATCATATAGATGCACGGAGCAGTATACTCCACGATTGCGCCGCCCTCTCCGCGGAGCCTGACAAAACCTTAGCTTTAAGCAATAAAGTGCTATTCCTTTTAAATGAACGTTAAAAGCGGGCACCCATGGTTAGAACAGCGTCGGCAGCTAAGATAACCAATTGAACTGCTTCTTTGGCGAGTTTTATTACCCCGACGGTGAATTCCATACGGCGCCGCACTTCGATTCGAAAGCGCGCGATTCCTCGAATTGACGTCATACAGGCACGATTCGCTGTGCCGCCATCGGTTGTACACCAGGCCACATGGCTATGCTAAGAGCTGCTTGGCTCATACTAGCTTTTTACACTGGCCCTAATCAACTGTAATTTCCACATGTTATTACACACTTAGTGCGAAAGTCTAGAAAGCAAAGACAGAGAGAGAAAACCTAAAGTCTAATTGCGAGATGTAACACTCGGGAAGAAGAGATTATTTGTCAGCACCATAGCCCTCGACAGAAAGAGCAGGTGAAAGGTGTTA
Organism: Rhipicephalus microplus; assembly: GCF_043290135.1. Taxonomy (NCBI): domain Eukaryota; kingdom Metazoa; phylum Arthropoda; class Arachnida; order Ixodida; family Ixodidae; genus Rhipicephalus; species Rhipicephalus microplus. Next base: position 146,095,867 of record NC_134703.1, on the reverse strand, counting down.
CATTTGCATATTTCCGGTGCTATATATGGGTGTTATATAAGCATACATGTGAAATAAAATACTGGCTACGCGGGTGTGACCATTGACACTGACTGACCAATCCCAACCACTGGTGAGTACTCGGCATGCGTACAAAAATCGTTCCCTTGAGTCACACTTTGAGCACCATAAGACAAAAGCATCGCTCATCACCATTTCAAATTGCCCGCAGCGCCGGTGCTCCCGCATATGGGAGCGTCTGGCTTCCCAACGGGGATTCTTTCGGGCGCCGACAGAGGTCGCTAGTAAGACTGCTCCAGGTAGAAGTGTTGCCTTTTCGAGGTGAGCGAAAGAAAGGGTACCTCCTCAAAGCAACGCCACCACCGCCGTGGTTCACGCGCAGTGGAGAAGAGGCGACGGAGCCACAAACGTGCGTGCGTGCGTGTTGCCGAATCAAAGCAACAAGACCCGGCGCGTCCAATCGGCGTTCTCATTCGCCGGCCTCACCCTTTCTCACGTCGGCCCGCACGAACGAGTCGCCGCACCATGCGGTGACTGACTGGCCTGGCGGCTCACACGGCTCACCCAGCAACGACTGCCCCTCGGTTTTCTTGCTTTCACGGGCGGATCCCGCCACCGCAGCCGTTTCTCTGTATGCGCTAAGAGTGGGGGGCGCTTCGTCTTTTGGTTGCATTGGCAACGCTGTAAGGAAGGGAAAGGGGGGCAGCTGGTAAGGCCGCGGGTAATTAACTAAGACGTTCGCTAACGCCGTTATCTCGGATCCGGAAATCAAACTAAGGAGCCGAAAGGCCGCCTCCGGTTCCGGCATGACGTTCCCTTGTGCGTGTTACCCTTATATATGTATTCCTCCGTTTACTGTGTTTTCTTTTCTTTTTTGACCTTTCAAGTTTACTACTGCACGCAAAAAGTTACGAGACCGTGAAAGTTAACGGAAGTGGGAACTTTCGCCGTCCTCCACGTTGCAATGTGAGCTAAAGGCATTGCCGAAGGGCTCTTCCCGGCTAAAACAAGTACCAACGGAACCTCGTACGCCTTTCTCGATACGATGTCACAATGGCGGTTTCAAATGGCGAATGCCTTTAGCCCTGTTCTTCGTGGGTAACGTACAAACAAACACCCTAAGGCTACAACTTCTTGCGTCAGAAGGGATTGAAACAATCGGTTTGATGGCGCTTTCTCTGGCGAACGAACGCGGCTGCGTGTAATTTATTCGCCGTTCGTCAAGACATTTAATACCATAGTAAGCGGTGCTATGGTGAAAACACATTACATGAATTATTTTCATTGGTCAGCACGGTATGTAGGTAATACGAAGGTCTTAGAGCGTACCATGTGTTTTGCGATGACCGGTAAAGATTTAGTTCTGGTTGACTGATTTCGCCTGTGTACGAAAAATGGTGACTTTCTCTCACTTATTCAAAATTTACTTTTGGGACACCCTGCTGATGAATTCACTTAATAGCCCCACTTGCGTCGAACTTCACGATCACCGCTCACGTCCGCTGGAACACGGTAAGCTGGTGAGTGCATGCGTGTTGGCAAAAACATTTGGGCGCGTTTTAATCACATTATATCGTGTCATAACTCCAACTCAGCCCAACGTGGGCCTACAGCAAACCGAGTTGATTTACACGTCGGGTTTAAAGTCCCGAAATCACCATGATCATGAGAGACGATATAGTGGAGGGCTCCGGAAGTTTCGACCAGATGGGGTTCGGCACCGTGCACCCAGATCTGAGCACACTTGAGTATACAACATTTTTGCCTCCATCAAAAATGCAGCCGCCGAAGCCGGGATTCGGTACCACGACCTGCAGGTCAGCAGTCGAGTGGCTATAGCCACCAGACCACCGTGGCCGGGCGGTGAACCGAGTTAAGCCCGAATAAGCTTCCTGCTAGACGTTTACGACCTCTTTTGTTATTGTAAATACCCATCAATCATGTGCCCCCATACAGCGGTTGGTGCAACTGGCAGGTGCACGGCTATATCATCGCCCAATGGCACACTAACGAAAAACTTAAGGCAGCTATAGTGGTACCAAGTCTGAAGAAAGTGCGGCGCTTGGCAGCCTTCTTTGTTTTTCTTCAGTTTCCTCTCCTTCCTCCTACTCTTTGTTTTTCCCTATCAAGTTTCCCGTCCTTTTCTTCCCCTCTCTATACGTATTAATTTCCATTTGTTCTCAGAGTTTCTTTCTCTCTCTCTATTACACGTTTGCTTCCCTTTTTTTTATTTTTATACATTGTTTCACCTGCGTTACGGCAAGCAACGACAGAGTACGACAGCCCGCGGCCCTACCGAGCACTTAATATTATTACGAAAGCGATCGAAGAACAAGGGGACGAAGACTGCTCCTTAGCGTGTGCGCGCTCTCAATACGCTTCAGATGATTATATATACTGGGTATACTCGGTTTTGCCTAAGTTTCGTTAGGTGACGATGACAACATGCCCGGGCCCCTTGAAAGTGTACCGCACTTATTTTTCTGCGAAAGCAACTATATGCGCACCCCCAACAAATTTTTACCGTCGTCATCACGTCCCGTATGTGTATATGTCTATATACAAATGAAAGTTACAAATGAAATAAATCAGGAGAAAAAATTCTGAAGTGCGGGACCATGGGATTAGAGCTTGTGATCCCTCGCTCCGGAGCATGCGTTATAGAGAGCTCCGGCACGTGCACTCTTCTGCGGCATAACAGTGAGCAATTCGTTTGCACCATTTACCGATATACGGAGATCTCAGAGGCGGTACCACCGGGATGATGATGCCTGTCAAAAGGTGCGCTTTAAAGCAACATTCCTAGATTTCATTTCAACTGCTCTTGATACGCGAATGAAAAAGTGACCCATTCGCGATGTGGAACGCCGCGCAAGCAATCGTTCGAACATTATCCCGCAGCAGGATGCATCCATGGAGCGGTAGCTGCACGCGCCCAGTAATGAACGAGGAGGCGCCGGCACAGTCGACGCTTGCAGCGCACTTAAAGTATAGTGTAAGGGTCGAGCTAGATGTTTCAATTGTTAGTCCGCGCTCGACGTGTGTATGTTCTTTCGCGCGCCTTTATGCTTGAACGGTGCGCTGCATGTATATCGAATTACTTCCTGTTCCTTGTGTGACATTCGAACGTGTTGCCATAGCATTCACCACTCCACACTTGCGGCGAAACTGTGTTTTTATTTTTTAAGTTGCGGCGAGTTATGCTTTGCCAAAATGAAAAGCACAACTATCGCCGCGAAAAGACGCTTAATTATTTAAAAGAGAAAAGCAAAAAAGAAAAATCACGTGCTGACACCTTCTTGAAACTCCTGCAACATTTCATTGCGACGTCATATATTTTAATGACGTCAGCAGTGAAGGAACGATCGTCTAGTTTCCTCGAGGCCCTCTGTGAAATCCTAAAACGATATTGCGTGCATGGTCTCCAAGTTCATCAGCCCAGAAAGCCACACGAGCCCTTTTACAATTCTTGAAGGCAACATCACTGAGCGACCACCTACATGGGAAACACTGCACTGTGTGTGGTGTACACTGTGGATCTCCTTCTCTCTTTCTTTCTATCCCATTTGCTCTCTTATTCTTCTCTCCTCACGTGTATGTGTAGCAGAGTGGACGTAGTTCAATAACCTCTCTACTTTTCTTATATTCCTCCTCTCTCTTGATGAAGTTCACCATAGGGCTAAGAACTATACTAACAACTGTCCCTTTTTACTCGGTGAAAAATAAATCTGTCGGCAGATGGGGCTGACTCAACGTATCATGTTGAAGGTGAAAATTCTCGAGACCCATGTACTTAGATTTAATCACATGTAATATGACTCCACTTGCCTTCTCCAGTAGGGCGGGCGGGGGGAAGACAGAAAATGGGGTGGGCAGATGAGATTATGAAGTTTGCGGGTATAAGTGGCAGCAGCAAGCATAAGACCGAGTTGACTGGCGGATCATGGAAGAGGCCTTTGTCCTGCTGTGGACGTAGTCTGGCTGATGATGATGATGATGAAAATGACCACAATTGGTCAAAATTTTCGGAGCCCTCTACTACGGCGGCTCTCAGAATCATATTGTGGCTGTGGGGTGTTGAACCCCATCAATCATTATTATTAGTGACGTATCATGTCACTAATATCCTGCTGACTCAGTGTATAGACGAAATACGAAAGGAGCAAGAAAACACTGTGAAATCCGTTACGCCATGCTGACATTCATGTGCAGAGATTTAAGCGCTACGTTAAAAAATATGAATACTGATTTTTATTTTATCTTCTAATAATAATTATGATGGTGGAACTTAACTAATAGTTTTGAAAGAAGAATTTGTCACTTTATATTAAATCATTGTTCGGATTTGGGTCCCTTTATCGTCATCCACTGAAAACAATGTTCCGTCATTATGTTACCTGAACTTGAGGCCTTTCACGTGAGACCTATGCGAGGCAACACGCTCAGCCCAAGAGATTACCCCATCCCAACGTCGGAACCCATCTCCTCGACAGAAAACAATGCCCGAGGGTTTCCGACGAGGCTTGCTTCGGATAGATGACGAATCACCAAGGGCGCAGCGCATGGGGCATCGGCAGCGCCGACCAAGCCACCGCTCGCTCGCTGCCGACGTGTCCAGGTGTCGATGTGGACAGAACCTGTTTGCGACTGACCTCCGGGGGCTATAATCAGCGACGACGGTGCCTCCAGAAGCGCGCCCGCGTAACGCCATTTGTTCGGTGGAACCAATTTACCGCGAGGCAGTTTCTTTAGTTGCGCGTTTGCTTCGTTTCCTGTCCTCCTCTCGGTCGGCTAATTATATAGATCACGACGCCCCCTTCGAAGCTGATGATCGGTCTTCTCTGGGACTCGCTCCGACATCTGCGGCGCAGGCCAAACAAGGACGTGCGCATAACGTATACAGAAAGAGAGAGAGAAGGCGATGAGGAGAAGGGGGAGAAGACCATAGAAGACACGACGTTAGGCGATGCCCGTCCACCATTGCCTCAGGCCGTGCAGGTCGAGCAAGAGCAGACCTGGGAAGAAGCAGAAGCCTTCGCGCCGCGTGCACTGCCCCGGTGTATGATGCGATCGCGAAATGTTTGTGTTGCGTGGTCCGTCACGAGGAGAAAGAAAGAAGGGAATGGAAGAGGCTCCACATGTCAACCTTGATCTGCTCACAAAGGGTCCCTTTTTTTTCCCACTCACCCTCACACTTCTTGCCCGACTTTGTATCGCGACGAGCCTGGCGGCGATTGTGTTGTGTCGGCGGGGCCAATGACGCCCACATAGATGTGACGTGGTGGCGTTTTTCTGTTGTAGAGTCGCGTTATGTGTGCGCGGTGGTTCTCATGAATAAATGCTCTTTTGCGTTCATTTGTGGGTCACCACGAAGAGGAGTGCAGATATAGGGATAGATAGAGAAAGAGAGAGATGGAAAAGTGGAGAGAGTGCAGACTCCTCTGATCCCGTTAGATCTTTCCGGTGCACGACGTTTGTAGGTGACCAGCCTTTTAGGCCAGCTTGACCTCCGAAAGAGTTGCGCCTGTCGCGCGTGGTTCGTCGAGCAAAAGAAAGATGGGGGGACACGTCGTGATGAATACCTTAGCGAGAAGGGATTATGCATTTATGGCAGAAGGGCCGCTAATACTCATACTCTCGTGGCTCGGTAAACCGCTTCGAAGGCCACTGTCACAACAGGAAATGCTCTGTGCCATTACAACGTTGATACGTACGTTGACAAAGGCCATCGCGAAGAACGATGCAATAGGGAATATAATGCAATCGACCCGGCCTTCGTGCAGGGTGAGTGAGTGATGAAAAGGTTGCGCTTGATCCTGTTTCGAACATGTGCTTTGTTGTTTCGTTATTTTGCGCACTAATAGGCGGGGAATCGACCTAGATAGCGGGTAAGCGTTACGCGCCAAAGGGCTATGTTAACAGTTTTGTTTGTAGCACATGTAAACTTTGAAGATGTACGTTGTTTCTCGGAACAATCAGATGGAAACAGTGCGCAGTTATAGACAATCACTTGTATAGTGAGACGAAGATGTGTGCAGCTGTGCGCGTGTACACACTGATTCATTGCCCGATGATAGTACAGCGGAGACTTTCACCGTTTACGCCTCGGTTAGAACTAAAGCTATTATCAACAGGCCACCTTCTGGGGCAGTGGTAGTGGGCTTTGTCTTCAGCCTCACCTTGATGTTACGGAGGAGGCTTACCGCGAAGCGCGTTATGGTATAAGAATAGTGGTAGGCGGAACACGAGGACATAAAATGACCTGCAAAAGTGTACATGAGAGAAAAAAAAAACTATGCGAAGCAGATGTTGCAGCTCACGTTAAGGAAAAAGCAATAGGCGTGTGCAGCTGACGCCATTATATGGATACGTGACTGATGGTTAGTGAGAATGACAGAACAGATACTTGGGAAGAACAGAAGATGAAGGGAAAGGGTTCCCTGGAGTGGCGAACTTTAGAAATTTGCATGCATAATGGAATCAGGTCCCGCAGAACAGGATACGTCAGAGATAACCGGGAGGGGCCTTTGTCCTGGGCAATGGACAAGGATATTTGGATGATTGACTTATTTATTCATTTATTTATTCTACCCCATAAGGGTCTTTAGCGCTTTTACTGAAGGAAACACGAAACTAACACGGGTTCCTTAAGTAATTGCTTTAGACAACTTGAAGGCAAAAACCATGTTCTTTCCTTACTAAGTTTATGTATTAATTCTCATTTCACTACCATTCAAAGGTTTCCTGCGTCTAACAGCGTTTAACCCGGCCTCCGGGATCAGAGGCATCGCAAGCCATCGGGACCTCACCTGTTCCTGCCCTTTCTCCCGTGATAAGCCAACCTTTGACCAAGCGGCATTGTCATCTGATGACGTTTTCGTGTGACGTCATCATGAGAACACAAATTTGGCAACGTGTGACATCGTAGCGACACTATGTGGTGTCGTAACCAAGTGATAATGATTCATCATCATCGTCATCATCATCATCATCAGCCTTACTACGTCCACTGCAGGACAAAGGCCTCTCCCATGTTCTGCCAGTTAACCCGGTCCTGTGCTTGCTGCTGCCAATTTATACCCACAAACTTCTTAATCTCATCTGCCCACCTAACCTTCTGTCTCCCCCTAACCCGCTTCCCTTCTCTGGGAATCCAGTTAGTTACCCTTAATGACCAGCGGTTATCCTGTCTACGCGCTACATGCCCGGCCCATGTGCATTTCCTCTTCTTTATTTCAACTATGATATCCTTAACCCCCGTTTGTCCCCTAATCCACTCTGCTCTCTTCTTGTCTCTTAAGGTTACACCTACCAATTTTCTTTCCATTGCTGGCTGCGTCGTCCTCAATTTAAGCGGAACCCTCTTTGTAAGTCTCCAGGTTTCTGCTCCGTAGCAGAAACCTGGAGTGATTGAGAAACCTGATAATGATTATTTTGCATCAAATGTGTTGGTCTCCTTCTAGTTCAATGAGGTGCCCGGTGAAGTGCCAAAGAAAGCGAAAATAAAGCGAATATCGGGAAGTAACATATTCATCAAGCAAATTTTAAGCGCAACACGAATCTAATGAATAAATCATTGGGAGATACTTTAGGAGGTGAATGCAATAGTGATATTCTGTCCTTAGTGTATACTTCAAACCTTTTGTGCATGAAATGTTTTCGAACTTGCTACGCACACGTTGTCTTCAGTGGATACGCAGAGTAACGTATTTTTCGTTTGTCTTGGATGGCCGGCTCTAAACCATGAAGTCTCTATGATAATCACATGATCTGACGCCTGATGGCAACGTACGCTTGTACCACGCATTATTACGGTAATCTGTCTTGCTGTATTGCGAAGCCTGTATACATGTCGCGTATGTTCGTAAAGCAAGAAAGTTACTTTCACTGCATTCCCAAGCAGAGGAAGTTATTTTCACTGTATTCACAAGCAGGCCGAACGTCCACGCACGAAAGAAACTGCTGAGGGTCACGATCTATGTAGGCCTGCGTTGAGGTTCAAGAAAAGTCTCACTATCAACCTCCAGGACTGACCACATGGAACAATAAGCGCAACAGAAGGGAGTCACCATGGCGCAGTCTGAGTGACCTATCTTTGCAACATTGAATGTACGTAATCTCATGCAATTGCAGAAACAGGTACAGCTCCATAGACTTATCACTGGAAAGCGTCGTGACTCAGTCGTCATCCAGGAGACAAAGACCGAGATCGACGAGGAGACAGAGAGGGCCCTGTGACCCTTCCTGTGTGAGTATAATGTGTGTTTTTCACATGAAAAAGGATTATCTGCGGGCTGTTGGCTGTTTCTGAGGAAGAGCCTGCTATGTTCGGCAATCAGTACTAGCGTTGCTAACGAGGGTAGATACACATGTTGTGATTTTGTGTCCCAAGGAACGCCGTGGCGAATTATCAACCTATATGCGTTTAATGAGAGTTAAAGATGTCTTCAATTACTCAAAAATATGTCCAGTATAATTGACTCAGACCATGTCACTGTGCTAATGGGTCACTTAACTGTGTATGTGACCTTAATGATCGTGGCCGTCCTAAAGGCCGGTGAGACAGGAGTGGCGAGCGTTTATCCGTAATCGCATAGTCGATGTAGGCCACGTCATTATTGGTATGCCAGGTCAAGTAACTGCACATACAAGAGTTCAGGGCAGTTCTTATGCTCGCTTGGACCGGATTTACGTGTACTCATCACTCTTTTCCCGACAAATGTCCTGTACCACTGCACCAGTGTCGTTTTCAGAAGCGTTATTGCACAAATTGCCGCAAATCGTAGAAACCTATTGTGACCAAGCGTTGGGCCTTTTGGAAGCTAAACACAGGGATCTTAGTTCATCAATAATTAATTATACGCGTGCGGACCACATTGACGCAGTTTTTATCAAGAGGTCTACATATATACATGCTGCTTAGTAGCCATTTAAGCAAGAAGTCTGTGTTATAGCTATAAAGATCGCCGATACTAAGTCTTTTTATAAGAATAACGAGGAAAACACTGCCTAAATGCTTGTGCAACCTTTATGCGGTGGAATGTGAAACACCGGGGTCGTAAATTAATGAAAATAATAAATGCCAACTCCAAAGATATGATGCCACTAGCTACACCGGTGTACGTATTAAATCTCGGAAAAGGCGAGCCTTAAACTCAGAACAGCCAACGCATGAAGATTTACTCGATGAAAAACGCCATGCAAATTCTAAAGTAACCCGAGACCCATACTCCATTGGTGTTCTTGTAACAGACATAACAGATATAACGTTGACATTCGAAAAGCACTATGAAAGTTTAAATAGTGCTTTCCCGAACCCTGATGTCAACCACGCCACTGGTTTTGTTTCCCTTTTGAGCACATTGGAAGAATACGATTGTGCAGCCACTAGATGTCTTATTATAACACAGGAAATTGAGCACGCATTAGACAGCGTATCTATAGCTTCATCGAAGACATATGGCCCTGACAGCATTTCTGCGGAATTTCACAAAACTTTCAAAAACGCTCTTTCTGCTATATTTCTGGGTATCTTTAAAATGAGTCATGACATGGAGACACTCCCGAGATCATTTTGCAAGAGTCACACACTGTTTTGATACAGCAAAATTCGGACAAAGAAAAATTTTGCCCTGTTAAGGGATACAAGGCAATGTTACTGCCAAACGTTGACTACAAAATTTTTGCAAAAGTATTATAAAATAGGTTGCAATTTGCGATGTCCACTCTCATTAGGTCTCACCAAACATGCGGAAACAGGGGCCTATCTATAGGAAACAATATACACGTCGCTCGTACTGTCTTTCCGTACTGCTATAGACATCAAAAACAACATGCGATGTTAGAGGTATATAAACCTTGCAAAGGCTGTTGATCGTGTTAGTCATTGGTTTCTTTTCTCTCTTCTGAAATGTGCTATAATGTTTGCGCTGTTGTGTTTAAAGGCATTAATCTTTGCTACATTCAATTTTCGACCCGCCTTATTGTTATTGGTCAGCAGTCGAAACCAGTCTCGATTTGTTCCTCTTTAAAGCAGGGCAGCCCCATCTCTCCACTTCTGTTTGCCCTTTATAGAGAGCCGCTATATGCCTAAATATATGACGAGTAGTATTCGCGGCTTCAGCATATTGGGAACTGAAATGAAAGTATTGGCTTATGCAGACAATGTAGCGGTCTTCTGCATAGATAAACCAAGCACATAAAATGAGTTATCTGCAATAGAAAAATTCGGTGTAGTATCAGGAGCGTGCGTTTGAATGCCTCGATTAGGATTATGGTTCGGCTCGTGGTGTAGTATGCCTATAGTATATAGGGCGGAAAAAATTTAACAAGAACTCCAGCAACGCACCTCGGCGTATATACTGTTGTAGATGCGTATAGGTCAAGTGTGCATTATAATACTGGACAGAGCGCGTCCCACAACTTGAACGATGAGCCCAGACATTTGTTGCCCATCGCCTATTAATATTTGGGAGAGCTGAAGCTTCCAATATTTTTCAAAGCTCTACTAAGTGTTGCAACTTATCCATTGTGCAAGATTTTACGTACAACGTTTTCATCGGATTTTCGCAACATTCATATGGTCTTCTACTTTTGAGCTCATATGCGTCATGAAAACATTTTCAGGCCAGTTAGATCTGCTCGGTTAGGATTAAACAATCTTTATCTATGACAAATAGTTCCCCGCTTTTTCTTTCCCATCTCGTAATGCATTCATTCTAGCAGGTTACTTTTGTGAATGGCTTCCCTGACCTATAGTTCAAACTTTTCCGAGCGCTCATGTGTATGGGGATTCATGTCGGAAGTTTAATCAGCAGTTAGGTTCCTCAAAGCCCATTTTCCTACAGAATGTTTGTACAAAGTGTCACGCAAAGTGTTATACAAAGATGTACTATCTACGCTTTGCCGACACTGCATGTTGTATCATTAATTGTACTCCGATCTGCCTGATCATGATGTGTTGTAACGAGTGTGCAAAGTGTATGTCTCTCCTTATTCAAAAACATTCTTCTTTAAAGTACATACTGAAACGCGGTCCGTCAAAACATCGTTAAAAAGAAAAGGTATCTTTGTTTTCTGTGTTAACTGCCGCCTATGTGATGTGCTGGAGACCACAGAACACTGCTTTGTTAGTTGCAAATATGCTATCTTGTCCTGGTACGTCCTTCAGTGGATTCTGCAGAAAATTTGATATCAAGTATTACACTCTGTATACGTTATCTTAAGCCTACACCACTTGATGAAGTGCCTTTCGTAATGCTTTTCTTTATGGTTACGCACAGCCTATGGAAGACGCGTGTGCAAGACCACAGCGCAGAACCCACCATATCCCCAAGGTCACAACTTTTTTTTAAAATGGCTGTTTACCAAAAAGACATTCACGATAAAATGGACTGAAACCGGACTGGTACCTCATCTTAGTGAAGTGTTTGGCCTCACCACCTTTTGTGTATCCCGTGATTTGAAGAACTCTCGCTGCTCTACTAAACTTCGTTACTCGTCGATTGTTTCCTCAGTAATGCGAGAGCACTTAATGTCGCTGTGTTACTATATATGTTTCATACTATTATCGCCATCTTAAAATTATTTCAACAAAGATAGTAATAACTACCATGAAAGAAAAAAAAAGACACGTGACTGTCATAGAACACCCACTTGACACGCAAGCGACCTGGGTTCAATCCCCACTTGGACACACAATATTTATCATTCATTTAGTTTGCATCTTTCTCGATTGTTCACTCACGCACAAGATGACGATTTTGGGCTCATCACCAATGACGCCGACACCAACGCCAAAATATCTGCGAAATGAGCTCTTTAAAGCTGCCGCGTTAATAAAGTAAAGGTAGACAAGTTGTTTCATCCAGCGTGCTTGAGGAAGGAAAACCACTAAAGTGTTGGTAAGTATTCTAACACATAAGCACTTATTTGCAACATGAGGGCGATTTGGGCCACGTGTTGGGCATTCATCTTATACTATAGTTAAAGTGCGACACTATACTGAGACAGAAATACACAGCGCCGTGTTCAATTCCTTCCCTTACTTCTTTTTAGTACAGTGCTGCAAACAAGTTTAAGATAAACACTATATGTCGATGGTCGATACGAGACTATATCAACGACAGACGAGAAAGTAATTCTTCCTCGCGATGATGGATATCAGGGGTGTGACGGTCCTGTTCCAATTCATCTTCCTAAGACTGTAGCTCCTAAACAGTTCTTTGCAAGTTCGGAAAGAGCCAACCAGAGTGCTCATGAACCTTTATCCCAGACCTTTATCAATAAAGCCGGCCTAGCGTTTTCCTTCTTCCAAGCATTTTCTGTAGTTTGTTCTTTCGCTATTGCCAGAAGAGAGGTATCATCTATTATCGTTTGGCTTTTTCGCTGCTTGGGTGAAATTTGTGAAGAAACAAATGCATAGGTTATGAATAAAAAGAGAAAAAAAAGGCATGATCCCACCTGCTTACTGCTTTATTTTTAGCTCGTGTTTTTACCTTAGCCTTCATGTGCCCTTGACCTGTGTTGCGCAAGTGCGAGCCCAAACTATCATGGATAAACTCATCGAATCTGTGATACCAGTGAAAGCATCATGTGTCCCGTTCCCCGGCCTGAAAGATTATGATGATACGTGTAGTTTAACGTCCTAAAACCACCATATGATATATGAGAGCCGCCGTAGTGGAGGGCTCCGGAAATGTCGACCACTTGGGGTTCTTTAACGTGCATCCAAATCTGAAAACACGGGCCTTCAGCATTGCCGCTTCCATCAAAATGCAGCCGCCGCAGCCGGGATCCGATCCCGCGACCTGCGGGTGAGCAGCCGAGTTACCTTAGACACTATAGACCACCGCGGCGTTGTGGCCTGAAAGATTATGACTTATGCACTTACCAATTATTCGTCTCTAACCTACTACCACTTGTGCTTATAAAGAATGCGTGTTTACTCGGCTGTCAGCGCAATGGCACACAGTTGCGCGTGCACTGCCCGTGGTTGCGTCACGATGCTATTGATCGTAGGCGGTGTGATTTTCCTTAATGTGACAAACACGGGCAGTCGCTCTACTACGCATTAGCTCGATTGGTTGAAAGGCCTTAGCGGCTGAGTAAGGTCCTATAGGCCAGCCTTCGCCGTTAATCATCGCAGAAGTTTGGGCAACACTAAAAACACACACACACACATTACGATTGGCTTTGACCATATATTACATAAAATCAGCGGGGTAAGAGATGGAAGACTGGGCCCATGCCTCCTTCGCCCCCTACTTTTTTCCCATGACATAAAGAGCACGTCTGACTACCCGACCTCCACTTTAGATCATGATGCTGCTCCCCCCGTCCTTCCCCTTCCGTTTCAGACCGAAATATCTGCCTATGCCCCTGCATAGAATGCAACGTTCACTTTCCTTTCTAATCAATATTGTTACGGATGTGATGGGTTTATTTACACTGAAAAATGTCAGCGCTCCACCATCACTGCCGAATCACCATCGCTCGAGAGCGTCCGATCTCTTCTTCTTCCTCGCTCTTTCAGTCCGCGTTACTCCGGGCCAGACAAAGCTCACCGAGCGAGTAGAAGCGATCGGTTGTTGTAGGGCTTCAATCGGGCAATGTGCACAATTTGCGTCTTGCGCGAACGCCGGTTCTGAGATGTCACTTTCGCAACAGCGTAAGTGATGTCACTTTGGCACTGAGTAATGACGAATGGTCCAGAGTACTTAGAAAGAAACTTCTGGCAAAGTCTCTTCTTTCGAACAGGCGCCCACAGCCAGACCAAATAACCTGTAGCGAAAGTCACGGGCGGGTGTTTTGCGTCATAACGGTTTTTCGCGCGAGCGTGGGCGGAAAGAGTTCGTAGCCGAGCAAGTCGACGAGCTTCTTCGGCGCGACACAAAGTCTGCGCGACACTGGCGTTTTCGTTCATCGAAAAAGGAAGTATGGTGTCGAGGAAACTTTGTGGATGACGAGCATAGAGAAGAAAAAAAGGCGTACAACCCGTGACTTCGTGTTTCGCGGTATTAAAGGCGTATGTAAGAAAAGGTAACATGGCATCCCAGTTCTTGTGATCCGCTGCGACGTACATTGAAAGCATGTTGATGATGGTACGATTGGTGCGCTCAGTGAGGCCATTGGTCTGAGGGTGGTAATGCGTGGAATGGCGATACTGACACCCACAAAGCCGTAGCAACTCTTCGACAACGTCAGCGGTAAACTGTCGGCCGCGATCACTTATCACCACACGAGGGGCCCCGTGACGAAGTATGATCGAGTGTAGAAGAAACCATGACACATCAGATGATGTGGCTGAAGCAACCGCCATCGTTTCAGTATACCGCGTCAGGTAATCTACGCACACAATAATCCAGCGGCGGCCGGTGGTAGACTTGGGGAAAGGGCCCAGTAAATCTATGCTGACTTTTTCGAATGGTGATGTCGGTGGCTTAACCGGCTGCAGTGGGCCGGCCAAGGGTGTGGTAGGTTGTTTGTGGCGTTGGCACACATCACAACTTGCGACGTAGTGCTTGGTGGTCTTCCAGAGTCGAGGCCAGTAAAAACGTTGTCGGATACGGTGAAGTGTTCGGGCAAATCCAAGGTGCCCAGACGTGATGTCATCGTGCATGGCTTGGAATACTGCAAGACGCAGGCATTCTGGCACGACGAGGAGTAGTGTGGAACCATGGCTGGAGTAATTCTTGCGATATAGTAGGGCGTCATGAATCACGAATGGCGTGGCGCGTTTCGAGCTACGAGCCACATCAATCATTGGTTTCAGCGAAGGGTCACGCTGTTGCTCGTGACGGAAGACGTCCCAATTTGGGGAGTTAGATAAGATTGCGGCCAGGTAGTTGTCGAAATCATCATCATCAGCATCCACAGAGGGAGATGGAAGACGAGATAAGCAGTCGGCATCTGCGTGACATCGACCGCTCTTTTAGGTCACAGAATAATTATATTCTTGAAGCCGTAAGGCCCAGCGAGCCAACCGACCAGCTGGGTCACGTAGTCCGACAAGCCAACAAAGCGAATGATGACCTGTGACGACCTTGAACTGCCGGCCGTACAAATAAGGTCTCAACTTTTGGACGGCGAAAACAACTGCAAGACATTCCAGTTCGGTGACCGTATAATTCCTCTCCGCCTTAGTCAAAGTATGACTTGCATACGCCACGACGGGCTGGCGGCTGTCGTGATATTGAACTAGCACGGCACCAACACCGATACTGCTAGCATCTGTATGCAGTTCCGTGAGTGCCTCCGGGTCGAAATGGCGCAAGAGGGGCCCGGAAGTAAGCAAATACTTCAGCTGCTCGAAAGCAGCCTCACACTCAACGGTCCATCGGAATGAGGCGTTTTGCGGAGCAACTCTGTCAGGGGTGAGCAAGCTGGGCGAAGTCTTTGATAAACCGACGAAAATAAGAACACAGGCCCATGAAGCTGCAGAGATCCTTCACAGACGTCGGTTGCTTGAAGTCTCGGACAGCACTGATTTTGTGCGGGTCTGGTCGTATACCATCCCTGTCGACTAGATATCCAATCACAAGGGCTTGACGCTCACCAAAATGACTATTCTTTGCGTTTAAAACGAGACCAGCTTGTTGGACGCAATCTAGAACAACGCTAAGCCGTTGGTTGTGCTCATGGAATGTCTTGCCAAAAATAATTACATCATCGAGATAACACATACATATCTCCCATTTGAAACCGCGAAGGATGGAGTCCATGAATCGCTCGAAGGTAGCTGGGGCATTGCATAAGCTAAACGGCATAACGTTGACTTCAAATAACCCATCGGGCGTGATAAAAGCAGTCTTCTCTTTGTCATACGGATGCAATGGTATTTGTCAGTATCCAGACCTAAGGTCGACGGACGAAAAGCATGCGGCCGAGTGCAGACAATCAACAGCATCGTCGATGCGTGGTAGCGGATACACGTCCTTCTTTGTGACGGCGTTGAGACGGCGGTAGTCTACACAAAATCGCCAAGAGTTGTCTTTCTTTTTTTACCAGTATAACAGGAGCTGCCCAGAGACTGCTTCACTCTTGAATAACGCCTTTCTGCAGCTTGTCGTTGACCTGATCGGCGATCACTTGCCTCTCTGACGGGGATACGCGATAGGGTTTCTGGCGTATCGGTGTAGCATCTCCCGTGTTGATGCGGTGGTGCATACGGGATTCGGGCAACATGAAACAACGCTTGTTTTGAGTGAAATCAAAGACTCCCGCGTACCGTGTAAGCACCTCCTCAAGGACATTCTGCTCGGAAGAAGGCAACGACTTATTGATCATACGTTTAATCTCGGCTGAGTAGTTGGGCGCAGTCTTACTGATGGCTGGAGACTCTGAGACCATTCTGACGTCAATCGTGGCCTGCTCCTCGAACGTTCCCAGCTTGAATCCGGCTGGTAGAACAACAGTCTCTGAAGCTGCGTTGAGCGCCCACAAGCAAGCATGTCCGTCGATGGCTGTAAGGACAGACAGTGGGACCAGCACATTCTTCTTGATGGCGTTTGCGTGATCAGGCTCCACAAGTCCAGTGCAGGGTCCTGAGCGGACATTAGAAGAGCATACGGGTACAAACACTGCTGTCCGACCAGGGATCGTCACATCTTCAGACAACGAAAGCGCATCGATGGGCAGAGTCGTAAAATTGTCAACTATTGCAGCGGGCAACGTACTTTGTAGAAGAATCTCTCCAGTTCCACAGTCAAGCGTAGCGCCGCATTCATGAAGGAGGTCTATCCCTTAAATGACGTCATGAGTTGCGCGAGCCAGTACAGTGAATTCAACTCGGAAATTTCGTCCACCAGTCGTGAGTACAACTGAACAAATACCAACAGGGCATAACGCTTCGCCTCCAACTCCACGAAAAGTTTCTTTGCGATTCCACGCGAACATAACTTTGTGACCCAAGAAACGATGTTTGAAACGAAGGCTCATAACCGAAATAGCCGCACCAGTGTCTACAAGAGCAAGAGTATCTACACCGTCTATACACACACGCACTTTGTTTATCAACATCAGAGCAGAAGGAGGAATTGGCGAAACTGACCGTCCCGCGACCGCACCTCCATCGGTCGCACCAGTTAGTTTCCCAGCTGATGCGGGGAAGGTGACCGACGACGCGGAGACGGCGACCGGCGGGACCGTGTCGTAGGCGGCGTCAGGCTTCGCTCGGAGGCGGAGGACTCGCTGCGAAATTCGTTAGGCCAGTGCTGTCGGGGACGGTGGTTGGCCGGGTGAGAGGTCCAGGTTTCGTGCATTCGAGGCGGGTGCGTCGAAAAACGTGGCGGTACAGGCGTTTCGCACATACGAGCCGGATACGTCGAAAAACGTGGCGGTGCAGGCGGCCGTCTGGGACAGAAGCGTGAAATATGCCCTGGGAGACCGCATGTGTAGCAAACGGAGACTTGTCGGCTTACATTAGCAGGAGCAGAGGTGGCAGAAGTACGCGGAGACGGGTCGTGCTCAGCAGGACATTTTGTGATGACGCATAGTAATCTTCTGGTAGAGGCCTGGTTGACGACGGTCAGAGGTCCGTAGCGGTACGTCGAGATGATGACATCCGGTGGTGGCCGCGACCCGTCAGCGAAAACGGAAGCCGCGGGGTAAAATCTGCAGTATCTGTGCGTGGTTGGTTTTCGACGTGGCGCTCTCGCATCCAGTAGGGAGGTGGTTCGGAGCACGCGGCGAACGAGCATTGGTGGTGAACGTCACCTGCTTGAAGTCGTACGAGCTCTTCTCGAACTACTCGACGTAAGAGGAAGGGAATGTCTTCGCAGGTGGCGACGTCCATACTTGCGAAAGTGGGAACATTGTCCAAGCGCCCGAACTTGGGTAAAATTCTCCGGGTCTTCAATGCCTCGAATGCGCGACACTGCTGCCTGAAAATCGAAGGAGTGTTCAAGCTTTCTTTTGTTATCAAAAAATTGTACACGTCCCCGGCGATGCCTTTTAACAAATGACCGACTTTGTCTTCGTCAGACATATTGGCGTTGACAATCCCGCAAAGCTTCAATACTTCTTCAATGTAAGTTGTGCACGTCTCGCTGGGCAACTGAGCCCTACGTGACAGCGTTCGCTCAGGTTTGTTTTTCATGGAACTCGTGTCCCCAAAGCAGGCCTTCAGTTCCTTAACAAATATATCCCAAGTGGGGAGGACATGTTCATGGTTCTCAAACCAAAGCAAGGCTGTCCCGGCAAGGAAGAATACTACGTTCACGAGCTTTGCCGGTGCGCCCTATTCGTAGTAGCGGCTCACTCTGTCGAAGTGTTTTAGCCAAGCCTCCACGTCTTCGTCAGTTTTACCTGAAAATATTCGTGGCTCAGGTGCCCAGTAGTCTGGTTGTCGAGGTCGACGGCCCCCTTGTGCCGTGTCGGTGGCACTGGTGGATGCAGCAGCGTAGTACGTCAATGGGATTGCTCTGTCGTCGTTCATGCTGATGTTGTCGTCCGGGGGTAGGCACGCTAAGCGTCTGCTTCTTCGAAGAACTTCTGCTATGGGGTCCAGGATGGCAAGTTACCCAGCACCACTCCATCAAAGCTGTTACGGATGTGATAGGTTTATTTACATTGAAAAATGTCAGCACTCTACCGTCACCTCCGAATCACCATCGCTCGAGAGCGTCCGATCTCTTCCTCGCTCTTTCAGTCCACGTTACAATATGTTACCATTTATGCTTCCACCTTCAGCTGTGTATATAATATCAACGAATAACCGGTTGGCTTCTCATACCTCCCTATCCTTACATTCTTTCAGCGTCTGTATTTTAATAAATTGATACAGTATCTTATACTGAAAAGAAATGCCCTTTCTGGCTCGTTCTCGCCCTACGTGGTGGTCAAATTTTAAGTTAATAATTTTCTTAATATGCAACAAAATAAACCGACCTAAATTCCAACCGTCACGTGCCCACGTGAATTTCAATTACGACTGACAGGTGCAATGCTCGGTAATAATACCTCAAAACTCGTAAAAAAACTAATTAGCTTTATTGATTACACGAAGCCTTTGCAGACATATTGCGAATGGCACTTTCTCCCAGATAATTGCGACCCGCTGAAAATTTGCGTGCGATGACGTCTGGAACGTGCAAATATGTGTAACGGGCCAAAATAATCAATATAATAAACGCGAGCGCAAAACGTGCAAAAAGCGCAATGATACTACACAAGACGTAAGACTCAATAACATCTCGTCCCTCTTCGTTTTGCCGATGGAAGGCTATATTTAGTTTTGCTGTGTTATTAAGGACACAGGACGTACGTGTTTCTCTCGGGTATGGATCTCCTTAGGTCGTTACCAAGCGATACTGAAGAAGAGACTCTACTCGGCAGACCTTTCTGCGTGAGCCGGTGGATTTCTTGCCCATTCAATTCACTGATTGCGATAGCAGAGTACGTAATCGTTCTGACGGGGGTTTAGTTAAAGCCTGAGAAAAGGGTGCGAGAGGTTGTTGACAGGTTACGCAGTGGGTGCTGCCAGCTCGTCCGTTCTCTTGAGCCGTTTTGTGTGCGTTGGATTGAGAGAAGGGAAAGAGGGTGGGGGGGAGGCAGCCTTCGTCTGGCTATGGCTCGACGCCCGCAGTCGACGAAAAACTCAATGCGTATGGCGCAACGACACCATAGTGTAGCACTTCAGTTGCTTATCGGAGGAAATAGCGGAAGAGAGAGAGAGAGAGAGAAGGAACATCGCTTTGAGAACCGCGCCGACGAAGACTCCACGAACTCCCGTGCACTGAGGTTGCCTCAGAGTCCGCCCGCAAGACGTGCATCGCCGGCGGAGAAGAAGATTAGGACAATTTAAGGCACGAGAAACTTTCGCTCGCCTCGCATCCGACCGCGTTGTGGCGTCATATCCGGCCGACGAGTACCCATCAATCCGCGTTTCCCGCCTGTACGCCCCGGCAAACGGATTCTTAATGGAGTGTAAAAGCGAAGTTGTTGCTCTTCGACGGAGTACGCGCCATTTTGAAACGCGGTGCCTGCTGTAACGCACCTGACGTGCGGGATAAAACATGGCCGGGTGAGCAGCATTGCGAAGCGTCGAATAATACAACCTTACAACGTGTAAGTTATACGCGGCGCCCCGTTGCGGTGACTCATCACGCTGAAAGCGCGTTGTCATCCTGGGATGTGTTGCCCGAGAACCAGTGCTTAGCTTCATATATTATGATTTCGCTTGTATCATCCCCGAGCCCCGCGTTGAACATGTACACTATATACAGCGGCGTAAAGCTAAAAAGGAACATGTTCTCGCAGATAACGCTGACAGCGGTGGATTGTAAAACGGTGGGGCTTCAACTATGAGCCGTTTTATTCTGTAGTATAGTGAAGAACAAGCCCACGTGGACGTAAATGTGACAAATGTGCCGCCCGATTGTCGCGGACGTGTACGCCTCAACATCGTCTACATCGTGTTTCCACCGCAGACAGACGCTTTGCAATGCTTCTGTCGCGGAAATGCGATTACTTATCCTCCTTTGTTGCCCTGTCTTCCTTCGTTGCGCACTCGATTTAGTGTCGTTGTGCCGGTCGGCAGCATCTTCATTCGCCCAACGGACAGGCGAGAAATAGTTGCAACCTTAAACCACAGCTTATATTGTCTGGCACAAGTAAGATTCTTTTGTTCCCGGCAGTTTTTTCAACAATATAAAAAAGTTCATTGCCTTGCAATCCAGGGACCACGTATACAGTGCAAGAAACTTATGCGCCTTTCAGACTACTTGCCTAAATATATAACTGTCCCCTTTACTGAAAGGTGTTTGACTGAAACGGTGTGCACATAGAAAATTGTGTACTACCGGAGCTGTTCTCTAGGCATTCCTTTACAGTGGCATGTATTGTGTTTTGATAGCAAATCGTTTGAATGGCCACCCGGGGCGCCTGTGTACGTCTGAGGAATCCGAAAGTCTTAAAAACTGGGAATCAAAAGTAGTCTAGGTATATAGATGGCCAGATTGTGAGAAGTAACAGTATATTTACAGATTGCCTTCTGAAATCTATTCTTGTTCCCACAATTATGCCGTAGATATTTCTTGAGTTTCAAAATCAGTCGGATTATTAGAAGAGTGCTTACTTGTATTGGTTAATAATACATCTTTGAAAGAAATACACTTTCTTAGCGCGCAGAGAACGTTTCAGAAATAAGACAGATAGGACAGAACGCACATTTAGAACCAATTACAACCGAACGTCCACTCTGTCCTATCTGCCTTCTTTATGAAACGTTCTCTGCGCACTAAGAAAGTATATTTCTTTCAAGAACCGATTAAGCAACCACTTGCAAGCGTGCAATGGACAGGTGCACATGTGCCCTGGCAATGATTTCTTAGCTATCCTTTCTTTCTTTTATTTAACCCTATCTACCCCCTTGCAGGGTAACAAACCGAAAGCAACACATAACCTGCCCAAAGTTCTAGTTTGCTGCTTGAATGGTGATGTAAGAGGATCTTAGCGGCTCACAAGTCTCCCACTGCAGTTGTGGCCGCATGAAGCCAATGGATTATCAAGCCAAGAAAAGCACTGGATGTGTTGTTGAAAGCCACATATGTTTCATGCAAACATGACCTGGAGCGAAAAAAGAAAACAGTGTGAGTGGTGTAAGAGAAAGAAAGCGAAATATATACTTTGACCACGAGACCTGCACGTTCACTTCATGTTTGTGGCATCCCCGTGACACAAAGTGAACTGTAAAATAGTCCCACCTGACAGCCTTCGCCTTCGAATACCCTCAGTTTTCAGAATGAATTATCGTAATGACGAGAACAAGGAAGGAAAATTTTGAAACGGAGGAAAATGCATATTGTCGCCGGCAGACACCAAAACCGAAATATCGCCATTCTACTTGGCTCCTAGTGGGAGCTATGTTCATTTTTCATCCACTTAATTCATTATTCGTTGATCTCATTACTACAACGCTGCATATTAAAAACTGCAAATAACTCTCGCTAAGCTTTCCTTGGCACTCTATATCTGTGACAAAAAACGGCCCCTTCGATACATTCCACTTCTTTCGTTCACTCCATATATAGAGTTGCGGAGGTTGAGAGCCGTTATATTATTATGAGATATTTCGACTTTCTTTTCGACTGGCAAATGGTATATACACGATGCCAAATCTGTTACGCGTACGCTTTTCTTGTTCTAGATGGTTGCAGCCCGCCTATATATCCCAACCCCCTGCCTGTGTCGCCATCAATTGATGAAAACGTCAATCCTAACACTCAGTCTATTTATATCTGATGCTGTCGCTGTGAATAATACAGCACCTGGGAAATTCGGTTGCAC
Source organism: Rhipicephalus microplus (assembly GCF_043290135.1). Taxonomy (NCBI): domain Eukaryota; kingdom Metazoa; phylum Arthropoda; class Arachnida; order Ixodida; family Ixodidae; genus Rhipicephalus; species Rhipicephalus microplus. The sequence goes on along the minus strand of NC_134703.1, from coordinate 146,073,580 downwards.
ATCTGGCTGCTAGATGTATGTACAGGCTGCCGGCACTCTCTTGAAGTATCTCCAAACGAGTCACAAGGTGAAACGTTTTCACGGGTGTTACACTAGTGAGATGTAATATCAAGATAGACGAGAAAAGGGAAGAAGTAATCGTGACTCTGCAATGTATGACCAAGACCCGTCACTCCATAATAAATGCGCAACTCCGACATTCCCAAGAGGTGGCTGCGTGGCGCCTGCTTAAACCCACTCAAATTGATACTGCGTAAAAAATCATGGCATATCCACGAAGTTAATGACGATGAATGGGAGAAGCACTGGAATGGTTCGGTCTTACCGTAAATCACTCGTGACATCGACCAGTCACGTATGTAAATGAGTGACAAAGGGGTAAAACGTTGTATACAATGCTTATTGGTCATAACTGGTATGTTGCGTCAAGTCGCGAATTTCATTTCGCCTCTATCATTACTGCCTTGTGGTATCGAATCTAGCCTGCAATTAGCAAAGACGAAGATTGGGCACGTTTTCCTGGTGGTTGTTGGTTGTTTCCAGCCATACGAAATGCACTGTAAAGCATCTCGAGACGTCATATACTGCACAAGCCAGTAGTCCTGGATCATGCTCGAGATCAGCGTCATCGTCATCACCATGAGGTACAGTGGGTACCTTGCCTGTGCTGTGCTGTGATGGCAGAAAAACAATCTCTGTTGTCTGGAACGTGCTTGTTCTTCGTCAGCATCAGCGTCATAGTCATCACGTATAGTGGGTGCTTTGCATGCGCCGCACTTGCGGTGGCTACGGCGCGAAAAAGGACAGGCCTCGTTCAGAAGCTGCTTCGCATCTAAAAGCAATAGCATTTACTGTGCGTGATACTGCCCCGCCACTAATACTACTGTATCAGACAGAAAATCAGGCTGAATGATGGGAAACCGTGCTTACGGTTGGTGGCTACAGGTCTCCAAAAAGCAGCACCGAGCCGAAATGAACCTAGGGAAAGTATAAAAAAAAGAAAATCAAACGGAGCTGTCATTCTTTCTACTTCATCAGCGAGATATTCATGAAGCACCGGGTTGGAATCTGCAACTTGACTATCACCCCGGTATTCGAACTACAACTCAACGCAAGCTGCTGCGGCAGTAGTGTGTGGGGCTTAAGACATCTATGCCTAATTCGATCAATAATGCCCGAGGTTTCTGTAATGGGATGGTGCATTGAACGACATACTCGTTACGCAATTCGCGTGGCGTGACGCCTGGTTGCTGCTTTACTGTTTCAAAACACTTTATCACACATGTTAACGCGATTGCTTGCCCGAAACGGAGACTATTTATAGGGTCAGTTTGGAACTGAATTTTAGACACCGGCGTAGCTCAGTCAAGCACGGAGTACTGACTGTAGCATTTGTTTGACCATGTTTGTTTTTCTCCGCTTGTGTGTGACGTCCAACCTGGACAAAAAAAAAAGGGGGAAACTGGCACAACTCAGTAATAGAGCAGCAGGCTGCGACGCAGATGGCCCTGGTTCGATTCCCATTCTGAAGTCAGTACTTCAGCACCATTGTTTATTTTTTTTTTTTTTATTTCGAGTGATACTGGTTACAGACACCGGTGGCGATTGCGATGGACAGCTGGGATGCCAGAATCGGCCCTTGTTATCTCATAACAGCTCTTGCTGTGAAAAAAAGAAACAAAACAAATGCAGGATGGTGCAAGAAGGTTTTGGCTATACCTATATCCACGAGACTACTTTTGTGTAGTACTTATTTGGCAAGGTGTTTGTTTGGGCTATAGTTGGTACTCCGCTGCACTGCTATATAGCCCACACTTCAGGGGCGAGAGACAGGAGAATGCAACAAGCACAAGTGATACTATGCAGCGTGTTGGAAGATGTCTCAGATGTCGTAGTCAGAAGGTGTCTCAGCGATAAACTGTCGTTTAAGGAGTGCCTCTCGAACAACATTCTTGTGTAACTTGCGAGTTAGGACTTGTGTTTTCGTTCCTTCTACGCCCAAATGTCGTTATGACCACATGCCACCTGTGTTATCCGCGCCACCGCCTAACAACAGGTTCACGTTCGACGCGCTGCGCTCAAAAGGAAACAACGCGTCGGACGGTGCAGGATGCAGTTCTCGTGATTCGGAAATTACGTCTCCGCCGCCGAAAACGAAACACCCCTCGCGCACGCTGCGCATACCCAAGACGCCGAGGGGGCGCAGCACCGGCAAGGAACAGGTACACAACACGCGCGTTACAAAACCGCCGGACAAGAAACAAACCGAGGCTTGGCTCCAAACTGAGGCTCCGGGTCAGGAATAGCTCGGCAAATACGCCTTTTTTCGAACCCAGACGCGGTGCCTCCCACCGCTCTCATATGAGCGTCTGATTGCACACTTCACCTGCGTGCGCGCGTGCGCGAGTGAAGAGGGGGAGAAGGAGCGAAGTATACACCGAGTGCGGAAACGGCGACGCCGTGGTATGCTCTTCACGCGCCGAGGGGTCGTACATTGGGTCACGGCACCTCCGGAAAAAAAGCGTGACTCGTCCTCCCTACCTCTCTCCCTCCCCCCTCCAATGCCTTCTCACCGAAACCATCTCCGCGGCTTCCTTCTTGGCCGCTCTCTTCGCTCCCGCTTCTGGTACTGCTCGCTGCTGCGGTTGCTTACGTATGAACAGATTATTTTTGTTTCTCGTAGAGGACTCAGTTACTTGCCGCGATTCGGGTCCGCTCACCTCTGTGAGGGGGCGTGCCCCGGTATGCGTTCGTGCCTTGGGAGCAAGGTGCCCCTAGCACGCGCACGTATGCATCGGTTTGCGAACCTGGAAGGAAGGACAACTCGGAAGGAAGAGTAGCAGAGGAAAAACAAGATAACCAATAACGAAACACCGATAAAAGAGGAAGTTTGGGATGCCGAGCAGTCGTAACGTGCAGCTATGGCGCCTCCTCCTGCTCGTCGACTAAAGACGAACAGTCAACTGGTCATTCATCGCGATGAGCGATGTGGCCGTTCGGCTATAGCGTTTTCGCGTGCGCTCACGTGTAGCGCTGCGTGCGTTTCGTTGTCGCCCCGGGCTTCACGTCGTGCCCGACCGGAGAGCGGGTTCCGCTTGCGGTCAGCGGGCAGCTGCCGTCACGACTGCGGCCGTCGGCGTCGATGCTGTAAACCGTACGCGGTGGTGCGTAATGTGTGCTCTTCGACGTCGCAATTGCCGGGCACGAGCGGGAATCGCCTTGTTACGAGGTCAGATGGCCAGCCACGACTCGCGCACCCAACTGAACGGCTGGCACGTGACGGCGATTGCGTCATAAGCTGTCGAAGATCGCGCCGCGGGGCACCCATATGCACACCGAGGTGCAACCATCCGGAATTAAGCGCCGCTTTGGTTAAGCCGCCTTCACTTCGAGAACGAAACGCGAAAGCGACGCGCGAGTGGTGAGCCACTGTGTTCTGCTTCGAGTTTGAATTTCAGTATTCGTGGCTCTGAGACATTTGAAACTTCGTAAGTTTGAATATAAGGTGCAGTTTCGAAACATTGTTTGCCCCCGTGAGTTCTCGTATCCTTTGTCGGCATGTTAACCAAGACGTCTCTTGTTTTTGAGTTCAAGGCAGTGTTCGCATTCACTGTAACTTATACAATAACTCTAAACTAGATGACAGTCATTCGCGCATGCAAAGAGACGCATGATCGTAAATGCATTTGGGCCAACCGTGCATTTTACTTGTTTCTTTTAACACCCTTCTTTTACTTTCATTCGAAAACCTTGATGACCGACCAGGTGATGCTATAAGGAGCTTCGCGCCTACAGTAACAGAAAATCGATCTAAACAAGCCATCTTAGTTCCGGAAATATTGTACAGTATAGCTTAGCAAGAAGACGGGAAGAGAAGACAGGTTAAGGAGGGTTGACTCAACAAGGAGAAGGATGGAAAGAAGGAAGTGAAAGGAAAAACCATAAAAGTGCAATATACAGGGTGATTGATATGTTGGATTTAACGTCCAAAAACCACCATTTGATTATGAGAGACGTCGTAGTGGAGGGCTCCGGAAATTTCGACCACCTGGGGTTCTTTAACGTGCACCCAAATGTGAGCACACGGGCCTACAACATTTCCGCCTACATCGGAAATGCAGCCACCGCAGCCAGGATTTGAACCCGCGACCTGTGGGTCAGCAGCCGAGTACCTTAGCCACTAGACCACCGCGGCGGGGCAATATACAGGGTGGTATAGCCAGGTGGTGATCAGGGGGAGAAGAGAAGGGGCGGGGAGATGGTAAAGTATAGCCATGCACGGTACAGATGACAAGGAATGGGAGAAGAAATAGAGAGTTAGGAGGAGTATTGGGACGGTTAGTATGGGAGAAAGGAGGAGAAGAAGGTTAAAGCATAGCATAGTCATGTATAGTAGGTATAGAAGGGTGGCAGGAAAGGGAAGGAGGGAAGTGATGTGATGCAAAGGAGGAAGTGAATCGTACCATAACTTTGTGCAGCACTGTATAGCAAGGCGCGGAAAAGGGAAAGTGGGAAATAAATGAGGAGGAGAAGGAAATCAGCTCCACTGTTTCCTCAGCCTTGGCAGTACTAGTACGTACGTGCACCAGTGTTTTCGGTGCTCTTCCATGAACCAGCCGGTACGCGTCAAACAAATGCATTTCGATTGATAGCAACCATGTGGTGCACCACAACGTGTCGGCAAATGACATTTTGTGCGTCATCTTGATGCAAAAAAAATGTTACTTGTTCGGCCGACACTTCTGGCTTCATTGGGTGTTCACCAATTACGGCGGGCAGCAGAGGACGTCTAGCTTCTTCCTAATTTTCTATTCCTATGTGCTACAGGGCTTACTAATCCTTCTATGCCAGAAAGATTTTAAGCCACACCGCTAAGCTGTCACGCCCTTGTGTTTGATTTATCTGTGTCACACGGGTGGGAATCCTCCAAAAATCTCCAAGGTTCTGAATAATTTTTTTGATTAACGACCTAGAAAGGCAAACAAGTAGACAGAGAGAAAATCGAAGCAGTAATATACAATGTCATTCACACTACAGCTTATACTGTGTGCCTATGGACGCGATGAAAAATGCGTAAATGGTTAGTTGCCATGTTGACAATGGGTCCGCGGTTACTTGCATGTCTCATAGAAACGCATTTCGCGGTTAGAAACGCATTTCACGGCTGGCCTTTGATTCATCTGCAATATAAAGGTAAACCCGGGTCGAGTGTGAAAAAAATCATTTTAAAAACTTGTTATCCTAAGACTTTACGTGAGTCTCACATTCTACTATGACTGCCAAATCAGATCATTCCTTCGTCGACGATCACTCATGTTCTGCTTTGAGCTGTTTCTGAGACCTATAATCATCATTCATGACGGCATTCTGTCTGAGCAAATGTCGTACATTCTCCCACGTCTACAGTCTACACTCTTTTTCACTTGTTTGTCATTTAAGTGTACAACACTTTAGTGCCCCAGTTAGTCGCTCATCAGCGCCTCTCATGGGGCGTGGTCACGCTCACAGTAAAGCGCTCCATACGGCCATAACGAGAGTAGAGATGCTCAGAATGGGTTATAATGAACGGACAACGTCTGCAATGATACACTTAAAAGAAATGCCCTTGAGCTAATCGCAATAATCAGTTCAAGCTTTGCTAAAAACGCTTCGAAAACATGCATATGACTCCATGCTTCTCGGGAGATGGCGCCACCGCCTCGCAAGAAGCACTCTAGCTCTTCCCACGCACACTTTGCCAGCACTTGTTCGTTACAACAGAAGGGGAAAACTACCTCACAGAACTCGCCGCAGACAATAAGTTTGACAGCAGCTGCAAAGAAGTCGATAATACGCACAAAAAAGTAGTCGAGATGTTGCATACCGAGTTCACTAATCTCACCGACAAGATTATATTCAGACAGGGGAAACACTACCAGCTCATGTACTCTAATCTGGTCATTATTGTCATCGCCGAATGAACATGTCGTTAATCATCATAACAGAGCATAATGACCATAACGAAGCAGCGGGAACTTTACGAACCGGAATTGCTGCATGACTGTCCTACGCACTTGCTGATTTTTCACTGTATAGCGAAGTTCGATTCAGATGTGTGTTTTTAATTTAATTTTTGCACTTGTTATAATGCATGCTACACTTCATCAAACCAGACGCTCTTCTGCATAGCTAAACTAAGTTCACTAATATTGTTTTCTTTTTGAACGTGGGCTTTTTTTTTTCACCTTCTTTTATGTGTGAACGAAACAAGAGTGGTGCAATAAATTCCTACTCTACATCTCGTTAGGCGACCGACTGTCATTTCGGAGTGCTTCATTCCATGTTACCTGACTGCCGTCGCATTGCGACTTCCCCCTGTCTGTCGAAACTTAACCCATCGGAAGAAGCCAGCATGTTAGTTCTCGGGGACAACACGCGATAAAAATATCAATAACGGGCAGTTTCCGAAACACCTTCCGGCTTTCAGGAATGACGCGAAGTAAGCTAGCTTGAAGTCCTAGTAACAGTCGTTATATAACGAACTTTTACATTTCTTTACGGTGCAGTATGAGCTCATCTCTATGTGCATTTTTCTCCCTCCATCATTCTTTCTTGTTTTCTTTTTTTGCACTTTCTGTCTTATCTCGGAAACTGCTCCCGCTTTTACTTGTGATGTCGAAAAGCGAGAGCAAAGCATACGAAAGTCAGGACGGATTTTTCGGTGGTAAGTCACGCAAGCTGCCTCGCGGCAGCTTTAATTGCATGCAGCCCAAAGAACGGTCTAAAAGTACGGGTGCTATTTCAGGAATTGTGACGCAACTTCTGCAGTGAACCTGAATTCGCATTGGGGTTGGGCCTGTTTAGTAGCGTGAACTCTCCACAAACATGCTCAAGCGTTTAAGCCACGTGTGGCTTGAAACGGCGTAGGAACGCTGATCTGCGGATGCTGTTCTTTATCTCGTTATAACGCACGAACGATCTGAAACAGTAGCGTTTGTCGCGCTGCACGTTACTAGTGAAAAATGTTCCGAGCTGCACACGCACAGCGCGATTGAAGTTAAGGGAGAGGGGGGAGAGAGGATGTGCCCGGCTTAGACCGGCAGTTTGTCACGCACTGCTTTGCTTGAAAGCTTCACTCCGAAAAAAGAGAGAGAGAAACCCAGATATGGCGGGAGATGACGGGAATGCGAGTTGCGTGCTAAGGTTTGCTAGCCCGTGCCTGAAAGACTACCGGCACGATTAGAGAGGCGCTCGCGATACGAAGACGGCGACTGCGGTGTTACGCAACAAAACAAAGTATGCGAAAGAAAGAAAGGTCTGAGGAGTGGAGAAACGCGACCGGGAAGACGGGCTTTCGTAAGACACCCAACGACGACTATACTTATATAAAACTTCCGTGCATGCGAGTGTCCTTAGTGGTGTGCTCGTTGTTTACGACTCTCCAGAAATGGCTGGGCTGAGTAGTCTTGCTCTCGGCAAAGTTTAGGAGCTGTGAATAACCGCAGAAGGACTGAAGGGCCTCGGTAAGATTGAGTGTACGTAGGGGAGGGTGCAATAAGCGTGTTCAAAGACAAATTTACTTTAATTTTGTTGGTAATATTTTAGTGAATGGGAGAGTTAACAAAATTAAGCTTGTAGTAATTTGGAAAAATGAAGTGATGTTTGCTTAGCACTTCAAGAAACAAGATTGACGACGCGTCCGAGCTTCATTAAGGTGCAATTATGTTCTCGCTGTTGTGCCTTTGAGGGGATAAACATAGCTTCACTTGATTTCGGTGCGTCATCGGTGATTACATTTTAATAGGGTGAAAAGTAAGCAAGAACTGCACCAGTTCTGCCTACATGGGTCATTTTTATGTCCTAATTACACGCGTGTGCGTTAAAAAACTCACACAAAAACATCCGAAGCTTAGAACATGAAAAGTGCATAAAAACTATTAAATAGAAATGCTAATTTAGACGATCATCGGACGTTACAGAATTTGTGTGCGATGCTTTTACAGCATGGTGCAAAAAAAGTTTCCTGGAAATTATGAGCATTGGCGCTGCACATAAAGTTTTCGTTTGGGCTCTGGAATATGCTAATGGTGCATTACAAGGCCGTTACAGGAAACATGGGGATAATAAACGATTCTTGAAATCAAATTTCCCCAAAATAATAAAAAAATTATACGGGTCAAATAAATAGAGTCGATGGCCACTGATGATGCGCGAGCACAAAGAAACCTTGCCACCATTCGCGAATGTTTTAGATGTTACAGTGTTTCGTGCGATCAACCTACCGTAATAGCGACATAGCTTTTTCTAGCCAATCAGACAATGACAATCTGCTCCTCATGACGAAAATCTTTGCGAATTTGATCGCTTTCCGTCCACAAAATAAGCGCAATATGTACACTTGCCATATCTTTGAATGCGAGCCTGATTTTCATGTTCACATTAGTAGTAATGCAGATGGGGAGGAGGAGGAATAAGTGAGGAAGGACAGGGAGGTTAGCCAGTAATAATGCAGAACTATAGCTAGCACTGCTGATGCTATCGATGGTGAAAAAAAACTATAGGTAGCGCTATCGATAGGACGTTTGATAATACAGAACACATAGTACAAAATATACCACGTGAACTCCTCCCAGCACAAACTTAGTTCTTCTGGCACGTTGTAAATGGTGGAGCAGGACAAGCAGGGTGAAGGGCAGGGGAAGGGACATGCCCGTGTTCTAGCATCAGAATGCTTCACTCGCACATGATCACTAAGTATAACCAATTTTATAACTGTTCATAGCAAAAGGAAAGCCGTTACATAGATCGCCACTGCATGGATGCAAGCTTATATCGCATATTGTGATATCAAAGTAAAGATGTCAAGTGGTAATTGTTGAGGTTATACATGCTAATATGAAAATATTAAGAACGCAGTTTGTATTTAATATGCAACTGATTGCTTTTAAATGTCAACTTCTTGGATGGCTAAGGCCTGCCGTTCTCCCTGCGGAGTTATTTCTTCGTTTCGCCAAAATATGTATAATAAAGTGAATATTGCTGATAGTAGGCTATCGCGAATATTTTTGCAATATCACATGGCCAACAACGGCATAATTGTTCCCAGAAATATCATCAGTATCACCGGTAATAATGATGGTGCTATCGATTGTACGTACCATCGTAAATACTATCAAAGTTGTACTTACAATATCTGGAGTTTCAAAGAAACTATTGATGATATCGACAGTCTATTTACCGATAGTCTTGAATTACTAGTATGAAGGCAGCCGTTTATTAATAAACCTTGTTTTTTTAAACCATTCACGTATACACCTCACAAAAATAAAACTTTTACAAATAGAGTTCCTCATTGCATACGGTAAAAAATAAAATGGCACAGGTGTGTGTGTGTGTGTGTGTGTGTGTGTGTGTGTGTGTGTGTGACAGACAGACAGACAGACAGACAGACAGACAGACAGACAGACAGACAGATAGATAGATAGATAGATAGATAGATAGATAGATAGATAGATAGATAGATAGATAGATAGATAGATAGATAGATAGATAGATAGATAGCACGCCCGAGTAGCGTCAGTGCTGCGAACTAAACAATGGGTATGACACGAAGTAAAGTACGGGCTGTCAGAAGAACAGGCTGTATCGGCCGGCATCAGGGCATATTGATGGATAGTGTTATGCCAGCGAGTCCTCGTCAAACGACCGTGCCTCTGAAAAAGGCAATCTGGGTCAAGGCCAGCCCGCCGTCTGCCCGACGCGAACATCTCAACGGCGTGAACACGCGCGGCGCCTCTCTCGCCCACGTGCATTGAGTCATCGGCGCACGTGACAGCGAGCCGGCGTTCTCGTGCCTGGTGGTCTGACGCATGGCGCGGCGACCCCCCATTGGCGGAATCTGCTCAGACGACCCGCGGCGCTTCTGATTGGACACTTTGGTTGGACCCGGTGCAAATAAAAGAAGCCCTGCGGCGCGTCGCGATCGGCGGTCCTATGTGATAGGCGTCCCCGTGTCGGAGTGCCGACATGTGTGTGAGTCAGCGGTCTTAGGCGAAAGGCTGAACTATGTGTTAGAGAGAAGAGCTCGGCTCTTCGAGTCTCTGTCGGCCCCAGTGCCGAAATTGTAACGCCTCTGTAAATATGCTGTACATAAACCTTGTTTAACTCACCGTCGTCTCGTCCGCTCGTCTTATCAGCTCTGCGCAGAAGCAGTCGCGAGCTGATAAACATACGCTACCAAACGGCTGGTGACCTTCCCGGCGGAGTTGAAAGCAGTGGCGCCTCCGGGGCCGTGTTGGCGTCGCCGTCTTTCGCAACAGTGGTGGCTTCGGCGGGATCGGTCCGCCGTTTCTCAACAGTGGTTGGCAGCTGCGGGATCGGCCGGCGTCAGCGACATCGATGCGGTGAGTGCCTGATGTTTTCCCCTCAGTTCACCAGACTACTCTAGCTCAGGTTGTAGTAGTTTAGAGAAAGGGCTGTGTGAAGCATTGAAGTGAGCTTTGATCGTTTCAAGCCAAGTTGAAGTGCTTTGAAACCAAAGTTAATGCGGAGGTGGTAAACACGGGAGTGTGAAAAATTGCTTGCGCGTCTTGCTAGTAGGCTTATAGTGGGTACGGCAAGTAGATTCTTAACAGGGGAAACAGCAAGAGGCTAGTGTGAACGATGGAGAACCTTAAAGTGAAGGAACTCATCGAAATTTGTGAGGAACTCGGCATTACTTTGGGCCGTGCGAAACGAAAGCAAGCGATCCTTGAGATCATGAAGGAGGAGGGAGTGTCGGCTGAGGAAGTCGATGAGGCCTGGGTGGATATTAAAGCACGCCGTGAGGAGGCTGAAAGGCGAGAAGTAGAAGCTCGCGAACGTGAAGAAGCTGAAAGGCGAGAAGCTCGCGAACGTGAAGAAAGGCGGGAAGCTCGCGAACGTGAGGAAGCTGAAAGGCGCGAAGCTCGCGAACGTGAAGAAGCTGAAAGGCGCGAACGTCGCGAGGAGGCCGAGAGACAAGAGCGCCTAGAGTTGAAACGACTAGAATTGGCAATCCTACAGTGTTCGCAGGCGCCTAGCGTAGCTTCTCCAACAGTTCAGGTCAGCGGTTTTAGAATTCGGGACCAACTGCCACCGTTCGTAGTAGGCGAGGACATGGCGAAGTATCTCGTCAAGTTTGAACACGTCTGTGAGCGAAACGCTTTGGAGCGGTCTCTTTGGGCGCAGAACCTGTTAGCTCTTCTTCCCGGCGAAGTGTCCGACGCATTAACTTGCTTGTCTAGGGAAGCGTTTGAGAGCTATGACGAGGTTAAGGAAGTGCTCTTGAGACGTTATAAGTTGTCACCCGAGGCTTTCAGGCAAAGGTTCCGGTATGCTGAAAAGGGGAATGAGTCACACGTTGACTTCGCGTTTCGTCTTAAAGCCGATTTAATTGAATGGCTCAAGGGCGAAGGTGTTTATGACGACCGCGATAAAGTGGTGGAATGCGTTGCATTGGAGCAATTCTACCGCTGCATCGAGGATAATGTCAGACTTTGGCTGCAGGACAGACTTGGGGAAGTACAGTTAAATAAGGCAGCTGAGTTAGCTGAGGAGTATTATACTCGCCGAAAGTTGCATAGCAGGGCAGTGCGCGTTGAAAAGGATGAAAGGAAAGAGGGCTTTTCAAGGAAACCTGATCAACGGAAACCCGTTCCGCACCGTAATTTCAAAAAGGACCCGTCTCTTACGAAGGACAGTGTAGGGGAAGTGCAAACAGAAGCGGAGAGATCGAGTGAGGTTTCTACCACACAGGCATTAGAACCGGAAAACAAACGGAAGCCGCTAATCTGCTACAACTGCAAAAAGGAAGGACACATCGCGAGAAACTGTCAGGAAAAATTTGCCTTCGCAACAATCCGAGAATCAGAAAAAAACATGCGGTTGTTGGAGCCGTATCTCCAAGAAATTAGGGTCAATGAGAAAACGTGCCGAGCACTTAGAGACTCAGCGGCAACCATGGACGTTGTCCATCCTTCATTGGTGTCTCCGGATGACTTCACAGGAGAATGCGCGTGGATCAGGCAAGTCGCCGAGGAGCAGAGTGTTCGCTTACCAATCGCCACCGTTGTCATTGAAGGCCCGTTCGGTAAGCTTTGCACCGAAGCGGCTGTGTCTGCCGCGCTGAATGGTCGTTTTTCTTATCTTTTCTCCAATAACTCGGAGCAGCTTCTCAAAGAGCAGGGCAAATCGTTCTTCCCCAACTTAGCGTGCATGGCTCCCACGCGATCGCAAGCGCGAAAGCTTTCGCGGAAGCTTGACTTGGTTCCATGCGGTGAACTCTCAAGTGACCTTGTCGGCGGGTCGACGGAACCCCAGAAAGGAAATTTTCCGCATGAGTCATGTGAGCAGTCACGCGAGCGGCCCGTCGCGGGAGCGGCCGGCGCGGTATGCGCTGGGGGAGACGACGTGGCGCCATTGAGTCAGAGCGAGAGGGTTGTAACGCTCTCGCCTGTAGCGGAAAGTTGGAGCGAGCTGCCGAGAGTTGATCGAGAGACGCTCATTCGAGGGCAGAGTGAGGATCTCTCGATTGAAGCGCTAGTGGAAAGCCAAATTGAAGCGCGAGTGGAAAGCCAGAAAAACGCGGCAAAAGTGCTGTCGAAGGAGCACTACGAGAAATCGGGGAAGAAGCGCGCTTTTGAAGTTGATAATCAGGTAATGCGGCTGCAGCCATCCAAAAGGAACAAGCTTGAGGTTGATTGGGAAGGGCCCGCCAAAGTATTATCGAAGCCTTGCGATACAAATTATGAGGTGCAAGTAGGAAGGCGGCAGAACAAAATTTACAACTTGATGAAACCCAATGTTCAATATCAAGCGGTCGTAAATCAGCTGTTGAAGGCTTCAGAGGAAGAGGAAGCAGAAAATTTGAGTTCTAGTGAGGTGATCGAAGGGGGATCGAAAGTAATCCGGGAGCAGATAAACCTAGAGCCTAGCTTAAGTGAAGGAGGACCTGAAAAAGAGAACCTGAGAAAGATTGTTTCCGAGTTTGGGTATGTGTTGTCGGACCGTCCCGGAGACGCGACGGTGGTCGAACACGATATCGAGCTAAGCGGTGAGGAGTCAATCAGTAGCAAGCCGTATCGTTGTTCCCCTGTACAACGTCGAAAGTGTGAGCCGCTCTTGGTGCCGCATAGGTATCGTCGCCTAAAAGTGGCCGGTTACTGAGGTGGAGCATGTTGCTCCACAGCGCAACTTTGACGTTCGCTAAAAAAAAAAAAAAAGAGGAAAGGTAAACGTTAATGCAGGTGCATTGAGCAGTGCGTTTAGTTAGTACCTTCTCAACCTTTCGGTTTCTGGCTGGCGATTCGGGGCAAAATTTTGACCTCATCACGACCTGGGCTGAGCGCTCTCGTTCAGAGTGATCTCAAGGGGCCAACTTTATGTGGTATTCTAATTCGTTGCGGGGTTGTAATTGTGAAAAATTCAAGTTCTTACTTTAGGAGTCTTTTGTCCCACATGTGCCTCTTGATGTAGAGGGAACGAAATTCCGATAGACACGTAGATAGGTATATGTTGTTCTATACTTTGTCTGGTGTTCTGTTGGGTGACCGAGGGCACTTGCGTGTGTCGTGTGTTGTCTGTTGTCGAACCGTTCTTAGCAAGTTGCAGAACCATCGACAAGTGCTGAAACCGAAGATGGTCAGAAGAGACGAGTGAAGCTGGTCGACAAGTTGTGGCGACAAGCCAGTGGAGCTGGGATCCGTCGTCAAAAATGGGATGTGTTCCCGGACCAGTCTGGAGCTGTATTCTCCCCATGGCCCTGGAGGCGAACCTGGAGGGACCAGGCGAACGAGCGCACCTGACATCCGAGCCCCGTGGAAGCAGCTCGTCTTTCCGGTGCATTGTCTGGCGGCGGGGGTGCTGTTATGCCAGCGAGTCCTCGTCAAACGACCGTGCCTCTGAAAAAGGCAATCTGGGTCAAGGCCAGCCCGCCGTCTGCCCGACGCGAACATCTCAACGGCGTGAACACGCGCGGCGCCTCTCTCGCCCACGTGCATTGAGTCATCGGCGCACGTGACAGCGAGCCGGCGTTCTCGTGCCTGGTGGTCTGACGCATGGCGCGGCGACCCCCCATTGGCGGAATCTGCTCAGACGACCCGCGGCGCTTCTGATTGGACACTTTGGTTGGACCCGGTGCAAATAAAAGAAGCCCTGCGGCGCGTCGCGATCGGCGGTCCTATGTGATAGGCGTCCCCGTGTCGGAGTGCCGACATGTGTGTGAGTCAGCGGTCTTAGGCGAAAGGCTGAACTATGTGTTAGAGAGAAGAGCTCGGCTCTTCGAGTCTCTGTCGGCCCCAGTGCCGAAATTGTAACGCCTCTGTAAATATGCTGTACATAAACCTTGTTTAACTCACCGTCGTCTCGTCCGCTCGTCTTATCAGCTCTGCGCAGAAGCAGTCGCGAGCTGATAAACATACGCTACCAAACGGCTGGTGACCTTCCCGGCGGAGTTGAAAGCAGTGGCGCCTCCGGGGCCGTGTTGGCGTCGCCGTCTTTCGCAACAGTGGTGGCTTCGGCGGGATCGGTCCGCCGTTTCTCAACAATAGGTAAGAGATGCAACCGCAGACGAGGGCCTGGGGGCTGTCCTTTCTGTTCTGCTCGTGTCGAACAGAGCTGGGAGACAAAGAGGGAGGGGGAAGATGGAATCCGTGTGAGACGTGATTATGTTCCCGAACATGGTAGCGATGGTGCTTCTGTACAGCACCGCACAGGAGCTGGCGTCGGTATACATATACGCAAACACGTGAACCTCCCCGAGGTTGCTGCTCGGTGGTGCCTCGAGAGAGCCATCGCGGAGGGGTCATCGATTCAAGAGAGTGCCTACCACGTGATCTTCTAGGGCTAGGATTTTTTTATACATTTCTTCAACAAGATGTTCCTTCATTTCATACCTTTCTTTTCTTCCCTTTCGTCGAGCGACACGATTGATGCTCGCGCTTTGGATGTTATACATGTTATCGCCTGATTACCGTCTGAAGTTATAATTTAGACGTGCCAGAAAGACAGGTTCAATGCTGGACGAGATAGCATTGTTACTCCAACTTCCACTATGCAAGAAATTTTTTGTTGAAGCGTGAAGCATCCTTCTCTCTTTTTGTTTTCTCTTCATCCTCTTATTTAACACGCAAGTGTTTTACGCCGGAGTCCACCACGGCTCCGCGGACGCATTTCCGTCGCGGATATGACATTGTAAAATATATACTAGAAAATTGTGAAAAAAAAACGTGAACTAAGATTTTGATGCGGACGCCCTAACCAGGAACCTCTCGATTTCGAGCGCGCGACGATAACCACTCGACCACGGAGCGTATGTGGTCAAGTCTGCAAACGGCAAGGCATACACCATGTGGTGGTCCTCAGAGTTATCTAAGCTCAGGACGTTTTCGTCACCGGTAACGAGACGGTGTGACGTGCTTGCGTTTTACTTTCGTGTTTCGCCAATTCCTAGAAAGAGGGATCAGCACGTGTTTTTTACAGCGAAATCTGTTATGAGATCACAACTCAGGTTACGCACAGTTCTCCACCGCCACCGCCGCCCACAACCACATCGCAGAAAATACACACAAAAAACGTAGCACAAATGACACGGTGAGGCTCGAACCCGGGTCCGCTGGCTGCCAGTCCAGTATACCACCACGAGCCACACTGGTGCTTGGGACTTGTTGGCAAACTCAATTTCCTTGGGCAAGCTTGATGTCGGGAAAGCAGTCGCGTTCATAGAACTTATAAAGCGTTCCAAAACAGCAAAAGAACAACCAGTCGTCGCACAATGTGAGTAGCGTAACGAGTGGGTTGCCCAATACTCCAACCTATTACAAAATCTTTTTCTTGTTCAGCTATTAACTGTGGCGCAAATCCACTTCAGCCGTAATTCCTCATCGTCGTCAGCCACTGCATGAACAATTGGTTCAAAATTATTTGCAAGTGTTTAGTGGATACCACGCTTCTCAGAAGAATGACGAAAGATAGCATAGTGAGTGCCGGCCTACTACCCCCTAAAATTATTAATAATGCCCTAGTGTGTACCAAGCAAGTGTGCTTGCAGTAGTTACCCAAAGAGTGTTTCGAAAAGGCTCTCAAAGGTTGCTCTTCTAGCTTTCGCTGTGACTATGCTGCACCTTCCACGCAGGCTTGGCGTTGCTTTTTCTTTTTTTCGGCTAAAGTTAGGCGTTTTTCGCATTTGTTCAGAGAGCATGGAGTGCTCGCTAAACAGACGAGCAAATTTATGCATACTGTCTGCCTGGGAGCACGACGCGCTATATACTCTTTTTTAAGAATTCCGGGATGCTGTGCTGCGCGTGAGACTGAGTCACCCATCCTCCTTGAATATCGACAAGCAGCAGTATAAGTGTGCCGATGCACTCAGAACCAATAAATCAAAGTTCCTTGCAATAAATGATTGATATGTGAGATTCAACGTACCAAAACCACCATTTGAATATGAGAGACGCCGTAGTGGAGAGTTCCGGAAATTTCGACCACCTGGGATTCTTTAACGTGCACCCAAATCCACATGGGCTTACAACATTTCCGTTTACATCAGAAAATCCGCCGCCGCAGCCGGGCTATATATATATATATATATATATATATATATATATATATATATATATATATATATATATATATATAGGGGTGTGTGTGTGTGTCTGGTGCGTCATAGCACTGCTGAATATTGTGTGCCTACCCACTGTCATAGCTGCTTGCCGTTGAATCAATACGCGTTGTTTGTGCACAACTGTTCGCACAACGTACCGCGCATCCATTTACTCCGTGTGTGAAAAAAATTCTACTCTGTAGACAAACACCAAATGCTTCCTGGCATCGTCATTGTGTGTATGTCACGGCTTTGGACGCAAACGCACCACTGGAGGCTATTGCCACCCACGATCATGGCGGTGATGCTTTGCAGACAAACATCTTTGAGGTGCACTGCAGCGGCTGCGTCTTTTCTGAGCTCGCTTCGCAGAAGAAAAATAAGGGAGAAGGCGCGTGGCAGGGTTTAGACATGCGCTGAATGAGGGCTCAAGTTTATACATATAGCGCATCGCTTGCGCTCGCACGTAAACATCTGAACTGTCTATTCAGGAAACGAACGCTCAAGTTTTCAGGTCTTACTTCTCAGTCAGAGCTGGGAAATACGCGTTGGCGAAACAATGTAATCGGATGGGCGCTAACCGATGACAGGATGGCACTTCTATTACACAGAAGTGCTCCTGAGCGTGAGTTTTAAGCCAAACGAAAAAAGTACAATAGAAATGTACGGGCGGGTATATTCAAAGAGATTCTACATCACAGATCTAAATGCTCACCGCTGCAACTTTTCGTTCGATGTCACTAAGGCAGACTTAGTTCGTTCCTTTCAAGAATCAAGATCCTCTCCGAGCTGCTGGAATCTTTCAACTGGATACGAAACGCAATGCACTATACGCGGGCCCGTGTTCTCAGTCAAGCGTGCTTTGACGCTGCTGTCGATAGTTGCTTTGGCGAAAAATCTCCATAAAGACAACCTTTTAGAGAAGACGCGAGGATTTCTTCGCTGAGCAAGAACAAGAGAGCATTCGTGACGAATCTTTGAAAAGGGGTTCAACTGAACAAACATGAACCGCGCTCGCTCTGAACACCTTCCCTCCTGCAGTTTCTTTTCGACGTAAACAACTGCAGGGCAGGCTTCCGATACGCAAGCTCCCTATTATTTTCTTGGTTTCAATTTGGCTTCAAAGCCAGATATTTCACCGCAAGTCTGTATTATACCGAGCAGGCTTGCCATATCCTAGGAGGTAATTTGCATATGCTCGTACTATGGGTACGACGTGCTCCGGTCTTTTTCGAAATAGGCAAAAAACATTCGACTTGACTGTCTGCGTTGTAACTTTAGAAGATTGGTGCAGCTGTATGCTTGAAAAGTACAAAAAAAGTAAAACCTGACGTTATAACGTCGTGTTTTACTTTTTGTATTTTCGTATTTTGGTTACGTGCCACCATTGATTGCTTGCTGCTTTAAATATTAGTTTTTACACCCGGTGGGGGATCGGCAATAAAATCGGTGCACGGTTACTTTAAAGGGAAAATTTCAGTTACGGCCGGGTATGAGAAGCAAATCAACCGCCTAGAGTACAAACAAAAATTGAAAACTGACCAATTTGCGTAGCAAGAAAACCAAGCAATTGTTTGTAATATTAATTATCTACCTTCGTAGCAACACAATTGAAGATTCAAGCTACACGGCGCATCGCCATATTGCTGCAAACACAAACGCAGGTTTGAGGTATAGGGGGCATTGGCATATTGCTTCAAACGCAATTGCAGGTCCTATGTACATGAAGCATCGCCATATGGCTGCAAACAGAATTGCACGTTCAAAGTATATCAGGTATTCCCATATTGCAAAAAACACAACTGCAGCTGAATGCATGGTTGAAGTACACGGTGAAATATCATATCGCTGCTTACACAAGTGCAGGTTTGAGGTTTACGGTGCATTGGCATACTGCTTCAAATACAATTGCAGGTTCGATGTACAAGGAGCATTGCCATATTGCTGCAAACAAATGTAGGTGCTTGGTAGTTATTGCCATATTCCTGTGAACATCATTGAAGGCCCGAGGTACTCGGTGCAATGCCATATTGCTGCAAAGGGAAGCGCAGGTTGGTGCACTGAAATACTGGTGCAAACGCAACGCAAGGTTCGAGGCATGCTGTATATCACCACATTGCTAAATACACAACTGTAGGTTCAAGGTATACCGTGTATTGCCACTTTGCTACAAGCAAAACTCCAGGTTCGAAGTACATGGTGCATTGCGATATTGCTGCAAACGCAATAGCAGGTTAGTGATATTTCAACATATTGCCATTGTTATGCCAGCGAGTCCTCGTCAAACGACCGTGCCTCTGGAAAAGGCAATCTGGGTCAAGGCCAGTCCGCAGTCTGCCTGGCGCGATCACCTCGAGGGCGTGAACACGCGCGGCGCTCCTCTGGCCCACGTGCAGTGAGTCAGTTGCGCACGTGACAGCGAGCCGGCGTCCTCGTGTCAGGTGGTCTGACGCATGGCGCGGCGGCCCCATTGGCGGAATCTGCCCGGACGACCAGCGGCGCTTCTGATTGGACATTTTGGTTGAACCCGGTGTAAATAAAAGAAGCCCTGCGGCGCGTCGCGATCGGCGTTCCTATGAGCGAGGAGACCCCATGTCGGAGGGCCGACATGTATGCGAGTCAGCGGTCTTAGGCGAAAGGCTGACCTATGTGTTAGAGAGGAGAGCTCGGCTCTTCGAGTCTCTGTCGGCCCCAGTGCCGAAATTGTAACGCCTCTGTATATATGCTGTACATAAACCTT
The DNA here is from genome assembly GCF_043290135.1 of Rhipicephalus microplus. Lineage (NCBI taxonomy): Eukaryota > Metazoa > Arthropoda > Arachnida > Ixodida > Ixodidae > Rhipicephalus > Rhipicephalus microplus. Next base: position 146,054,243 of record NC_134703.1, on the reverse strand, counting down.
GTTTAACTCACCGTCGTCTCGTCCGCTCGTCTTATCAGCTCTGCGCAGAAGCAGTCGCGAGCTGATAAACATACGCTACCAAACGGCTGGTGACCTTCCCGGCGGAGTTGAAAGCAGTGGCGCCTCCGGGGCCGTGTTGGCGTCGCCGTCTTTCGCAACAGTGGTGGCTTCGGTGGGATCGGTCCGTCGTTTCTCAACAGTTGTTGGCAGCTGCGGGATCGGCCGGCGTCAGCGACATCGATGCGGTGAGTGCCTGATGTTTTCCCCTCAGTTCACCAGACTACTCTAGCTCAGGTTGTAGTAGTTTAGAGAAAGGGCTGTGTGAAGCATTGAAGTGAGCTTTGATCGTTTCAAGCCAAGTTGAAGTGCTTTGAAACCAAAGTTAATGCGGAGGTGGTAAATACGGGAGGGTGAAAAATTGCTTGCGCGTCTTGCTAGTAGGCTTATAGTGGGTACGGCAAGTAGATTCTTAACAGGGGCAAACAGCAAGAGGCTAGTGTGAACGATGGAGAACCTTAAAGTAAAGGAACTCATCGAAATTTGTGAGGAACTCGGCATTACTTTGGGCCGTGCGAAACGAAAGCAAGCGATCCTTGAGATCATGAAGGATGAGGGAGTGTCGGCTGAGGAAGTCGATGAGGCCTGGGCGGATATCAAAGCACGCCGCGAGGAGGCTGAAAGGCGAGAAGTAGAAACTCGCGAACGTGAAGAAGCTGAAAGGCGCGAACGTCGCGAGCGCGAGGAGGCCGAGAGACAAGAGCGCCTAGAGTTGAAACGACTAGAACTGGCAATCCTACAGTGTTCGCAGGCGCCTAGCGTAGGTTCTCCGACGATTCAGGTCAGCGGTTTTAGAATTCGGGACCAACTGCCACCGTTCGTAGTAGGCGAGGACATGGCGAAGTATCTCGTCAAGTTTGAACACGTCTGTGAGCGAAACGCTTTGGAGCGGTGTCTTTGGGCGCGGAACCTGTTAGCTCTTCTTCCCGGCGAAGTGTCCGACGCGATAACTTGCTTGTCGAGGGAAGCGTTTGAGAGCTATGACGAGGTTAAGGAAGTGCTCTTAAGACGTTATAAATTGTCACCCGAGGCTTTCAGGCAAAGGTTCCGGTATGCTAAAAAGGGGAATGAGTCACACGTTGACTTCGCGTTTCGTCTTAAAGCCGATTTGATTGAATGGCTCAAGGGCGAAGGTGTTTACGACGACCGCGATAAAGTGGTGGAATGCGTTGCATTGGAGCAATTCTACCGCTGCATCGAGGAGGATGTCAAACTTTGGCTGCAGGACAAACTTGGTGAAGTACAGCTAAACAAGGCAGCAGAGTTAGCTGAGGAGTATTATACTCGCCGAAAGTTGCATAGCAGGGCAGCGCGCGTTGAAAAGGATGAAAGGAAAGAGGGCTTTTCAAGGAAACCTGATCAACGGAAACCCGCTCCGCACCGTAATTTCAAGAAGGACCCGTCTCTTACGAAGGACAGTGTAGGGGAAGGGCAAACAGAAGCGGAGAGATCGAGTGAGGTTTCTACCACACAGGCATTTGAATCGGAAAACAAACGGAAGCCGCTAATCTGCTACAACTGTAAAAAGGAAGGGCACATCGCGAGAAACTGTCAGGAAAAGTTTGCCTTCGCAACGATCCGAGAATCAGAAAAAAATATGCGGTTGTTGGAGCCGTATCTCCAAGAAATTAGGGTCAATGAGAAAACGTGCCGAGCACTTAGAGACTCAGCGGCAACCATGGACGTTGTCCGTCCTTCATTGGTGTCTCCGGATGACTTCACAGGAGAATGCGCGTGGATCAGGCAAGTCGCCGAGGAGCAGAGTGTTCGCTTACCAATCGCCACCGTTGTCATTGAAGGCCCGTTCGGTAAGCTTTGCACCGAAGCGGCTGTGTCTGCCGCGCTGAACGACCGTTTTCCTTATCTATTCTCCAACAACTCAGAGCAGCTTCTCAAAGAGCAGGGCAAATCGTTCTTCCCCAACTTAGCGTGCATGGCTCTCACGCGATCGCAAGCGCGAAAGCTTTCGCCGGAGCTTGATCTGGTTCAATGCGGTGAACGCTCAAGTGACCTTGTCGGCGGGTCGACGGAACCTCAGAGAGGAAATTTTCCGCATGAGTCATGGGAGCAGTCACGCGAGCGGCCCGTCGCGGAAGCGGCCGGCGCGGTATGCGCTGGGGGAGACGACGTGGCGCCATTGAGTCAGAGCGAGAGGGTTGCAACGCTCTCGCCTGTAGTGGAAAGTTGGAGCGAGCTGCCGAGAGTTGATCGAGAGACGCTCATTCAAGAGCAGCGTGAGGATCTCTCGATTGAAGCGCTAGTGGAAAGCCAAATTGAAGCGCGAGTGGAAAGCCAGAAAAACGCGGCAAAAGTGCTGTCGAAGGAGCACTACGAGAAATCGGGGAAGAAGCGCGCTTTTGAAGTTGATAATCAGGTAATGCGGCTGCAGCCATCCAAAAGGAACAAGCTTGAGGTTGATTGGGAAGGGCCCGCCAAGGTATTATCGAAGCCTTGCGATACAACTTATGAGGTGCAAGTAGGAAGGCGGCAGAACAAAATTTACAACTTGATGAAACCCAATGTTCAACATCATGCGGTCGTAAATCAGCTGTTGAATGCTTCAGAGGAAGAAGAAGCAGAAAATTTGAGTTCTAGTGAGGTGATCGAAGGGAGATCGAAAGTAATCCGGGAGCAGATAAACCTAGAGCCTAGCTTAAGTGAAGGAGGACCTGAGAAAGAGGACCTGAGAAAGATTGGTTCCGAGTTTGGAGACGTGTTTTCGGACCGCCCCGGAAACACGAGTGTGATCGAACACGATATCGAGCTAAGCGGTGAGGAGTCAATCCGTAGCAAGCCGTATCGTTGTTCCCTTGTGCAACGTCGCAAGTGTGAGCCGCTCTTGGTGCCGCATAGGTATCGCCGCCTAAAAGTGGCCGGTTACTGAGGTGGAGCATGTTGCTCCACAGCGCAACTTTGACGTTCGCTAAGAAAAAAAAAAGGAAAGGTAAACGTTAATGCAGGTGCATTGAGCAGTGCGTTTAGTTAGTACCTTCTCAACCTTTCGGTTTCTGGCAGGCGATTCGGGGCAAAATTTTGACCTCATCACGACCTGGGCTGAGCGCTCTCGTTCAGAGTGATCTCAAGGGGCCAACTTTGTGGTATTCTAATTCGTTACGTTGTTGTACGTGGGGAAAAAAATTGAGTTGTCATTTTAAGAGTCTTTTGTCCCACATGTGCCTCTTGATGTAGAGGGAACAAAATTCCGATAAACACGTAGATAGGTATATGTTGTACTATACTTTGTCTGGTGTTCTGTCGGGTGACCGAGGGCACTTGCGTGTGTCGTGTGTTGTCTGTTGTCGATCCGTTCTTGGCAAGTTGCAGAACCATCGACAAGTGCTGAAACCGAAGATGGTCAGAAGAGACGAGTGAAGCTGGTCAACAAGTTGTGGCGACGAGCCAGTGGAGCTGGGATCCGTCGTCAAAATGGGATGTGTTCCCGGAACAGTCTGGAGCTGTAGTCTCCCCATGGCCCTGGAGGCGAACCTGGAGGGACCTGGCGAACGAGCGCACCTGACATCCGAGCCCCGTGGAAGCAGCTCGTCTTTCCGGTGCATTGTCTGGCGGCGGGGGTGCTCTTATGCCAGCGAGTCCTCGTCAAATGACCGTGCCTCTGGAAAAGGCAATCTGGGTCAAGGCCAGTCCGCAGTCTGCCTGGCGCGATCACCTCGAGGGCGTGAACACGCGCGGCGCTCCTCTGGCCCACGTGCAGTGAGTCAGTTGCGCACGTGACAGCGAGCCGGCGTCCTCGTGTCAGGTGGTCTGACGCATGGCGCGGCGGCCCCATTGGCGGAATCTGCCCGGACGACCAGCGGCGCTTCTGATTGGACATTTTGGTTGGACCCGGTGTAAATAAAAGAAGCCCTGCGGCGCGTCGCGATCGGCGTTCCTATGAGCGAGGAGACCCCATGTCGGAGGGCCGACATGTATGCGAGTCAGCGGTCTTAGGCGAAAGGCTGACCTATGTGTTAGAGAGGAGAGCTCGGCTCTTCGAGTCTCTGTCGGCCCCAGTGCCGAAATTGTAACGCCTCTGTATATATGCTGTACATAAACCTTGTTTAACTCACCGTCGTCTCGTCCGCTCGTCTTATCAGCTCTGCGCAGAAGCAGTCGCGAGCTGATAAACATACGCTACCAAACGGCTGGTGACCTTCCCGGCGGAGTTGAAAGCAGTGGCGCCTCCGGGGCCGTGTTGGCGTCGCCGTCTTTCGCAACAGTGGTGGCTTCGGTGGGATCGGTCCGTCGTTTCTCAACACCATACTGGTGCAAGTACAACTGCAGTGTCGAGGCACATTGTGCGTTGCCATACTGCCCCAAACGCAAGTGCATGCAGGTTTGAGGTTGCAACGGCAGCTGCATCGGCTTCACCGAGAAAACGAGATGCTACCTCTTTCACGAGGCTGCTGCCACGGACCTGTCGCGCTGGCGTTCGATTCCGTTATTAAAATACTTATGATCACCCCGGTCCTGTCCAGGTCGTTCTCTGCCTGCTTAGGCCCACACTTCACCGGCCGGCGAGGTCGCTCATCTGCACAAGGTAATTCGGTTTAGTGCAAGTACAACTGCATGTTAGAGGTATACATGTAGTGCATCGCTATTTTGCTGCAAACACGACTTCAGGGTCGAGGCATACCGTGCATTGCCATATTTCTTTGTCTAGATACAACTAATACTCGACTAGCATGAGATTTATTTTTGTATTTGCTGTTACATGTAAGATATAACATTTATGTCGAAGAAAAGAAATTTGGAGGTGACCACAATATTCGATCTATTGTCTAGTATAGCGGCACTCACGCTTCGGCGTTAATGAACACTGGTGTATTCCTTTGGTTACCTTAATGTCTCGCACACCCCCGAAGCGGATCACGGAGGCCACGGAGGATAAAGCATGTGGTTGAAATCTCCTCCTCCAGGTGTCATAACTGTCCCAGCTGCTCACAACAAATACCTTCGGCTCTCAATGAACTCATTGAAATATTTTCAAATAATAAAATATTGGCAGTTAATTTGGCGTCAAGGCAGTACTCACACCAACTGTGAATATAGTGGTATTGTCGCTCGGAATAAGAACACAGATTTCGAGAATGATAAATAGTGTACAGTGGTGCGTGGAAATGCGTCATATAGAATTTTGATACCACTACCCTAAAAAACCACTTTCAATTTTGATATTGAGCGAGTGGATTCTCCGTGACGTGTCATGAAAGTGTGACGTCACGAGAAGGCAGCCATTCATGACGTACTATCAGCAGATCTGCCACCTGCTCGTGGCTCACTTAAATGACGATGAATGAATTGTCGTCCAGTGACTGCAACAGTGATTTCTGTGATTTAGGCTGCATGTAGGACGCAAAGTGCACAAACTCAGTAAAGCTCTGTCGACTCGTCCAGATAATGTCTAAAGTGATGGGGCTGAATTGCTGATGCTCTGCAACAAAAATGTTATAACCAATGAAAATATTATACACGAGTTGATTGACCTCGGAGTGTGGAGAGTGATAAACCAAGGAAACGAAAAATGTCTCCTTGGCCATATGCCGAAATTGTGTCAGTACACCTTTATGTTACCTTATGCTCAGATATCATATATATCTAACTTCCAACTTGAGCCAAGATCAACAGTTTAGTACCAGTTCTTTGTTTAGAAGCCTTTTTTAATATTTGGACAACTGTAAGTAAGTGCCCTACCGGAACTGTGTGTAAGATAAGCAAGAATATCACATGATGCCCTTGCCCCTAGAAACAAATTCAGGAAACCAAGATGGAGTGGAAGGAAAGAGCAACAGAGAAACATGAGGCGCTTATCTTCTGAGTCAGTGAGTGTGAGTGAGAATTTATTAGAAGGCAGAGAGGTCGGCCTGAGCTAGTTCGCTCTAGCCTGCTACTCTACACAGGGGATAAGGGAAAGGAGAAGGAAAGAGGGATGAAGGGTGATGATGGGGACAAGAATAGGTGGTGCGTATACGTACAGTAGCCACTTCGCATAGTATTCTACAGTCTAGTTTCTAGTCCAGTGCTTTTTATAAAGTCTAAAACAGCCTTTGTAGCAGTTTTTGACACTGTTTGGTCGTTCATTGCTGACAATTTGTGGCTTTCACTTAATGGTGTTCGTCCAATGCTTGCCAACGTTGCAGTTAGCATTTTTCTTTGCGCCACGTATAATGCACAGTCACAAAATATGTGAGCTATCGTTTCGCGCACTTGGCTGCGTTCACAATTTGGGCTGTCCGCACGGCCGATTAGGTGGGTGTAGTGGCGAGTGAAGGCGACGCCCAGGCCAATTCGGTGCAGTATAGTAGCATGTCTTCGGCTGATTTTATCTGGAAGACGAAAAGTCATAGCGGGGTCTGTTTCCCGCAAGCGCTTGTTCCGGTGATCTGGTAGCGACCAGTAAGTGGCAGCGCATTCGCGCATGAGTGATCTCAACAATGTGTTGACGTCACCTCACGAGTACGGTACTTTGACGTACATAGGAGCGTTGTATATTGCCGCTCTTGCTTCGCTATCGGCTGTTTCGTTGCCAACTAGGCCGCAGTGTCCAGGAATCCATTGGAGTGTAATCAAGTGACCACTCCTGTGTGTTAGGTCAAATGCTTGGACGATTCCTAACGTTAACTCGTAAAATTGGCCTCTTCTTGAGCAAGAATGGATAGCTTGAAGCGCTGATTTTGAATCACATAGAATCGTCCATTTACGCGGTGCTTGGTCGTTCACAAATTTTATAGCAACAAGTTCTTGTATAGCAACAAGTTCTGCAGCTGTCGAAGATGACCTATGATCTAATTTGTACTGTCGGGAAATACTGAGTTGAGGAATCACGAAGGCTGCAGCTGAGGCCGATGAAGTTACGGATCCATCGGTGTAAATGTGCACAGAGTCGCTGTATCGGTCATCTAAATGTGCCAAGGTGAGTTGCTTGAGGGCAATATAAGAAACACGCGACTTATACAAAATTCCACGTATGTGAAGGCACACCAGCGGTTTAGTCAATGTCCATGGAGGCACTGCAGGGATTACGGCAGGTGCAAAGCCTGAAGGGATCATGTGCCTATGCGTATCGAGGCATCGCGAATAGGTACAGCCTGGTCGGTCCACTTGTAGCGAAGACAACGGATGCTGTGCATGTCGGGTCAGCAGACGAAGGTGCACTCGAAGAGGCTCGCAGGACGTGTAAACCTGTATAGGGTAGGTGCGTGACTCCTCTATAGTGCCAGAGGTGGACGTGCACCGTGGCAGGCCAAGGCATATTCTCAGTGCTCGTGCCTGAAGGCTCTCTAAAGTACGAAGGCACGTTGCCCGCATGCTGGAAAGCACAGGTGAGCTATACCTTATATAGCCCACAAACAATGCCTTGTATAACTGCAGAAGACTTTTCTCCGAAGGGCCCCATCTCAGTCCTGCTATAACACGAAGAACATACACAAAACTGATTAGTTTGTTTCGCAGCACAGTCACACGCTTTGACCAGGACAGGTTGCGATCAATGACGACCCCTTAATAGCGGTGGTGCTTGACCACGGGAATCACTGCTCCGTGAGCGAAGATTGGGTGCTGCGACATTGATTTCTTCGTAAATGCCAATGCAGCACATTTTTCTATTGAAAGTTCCAGGCCCTGACGACGTAAGTACTTAGATGTTATTGATGTGCATTGTTGTAGCCTTGCTCGCAGTTGTGGTCGCGTTGCTCCATATGCCCATATGCATATGTCGTCCGCATACGCACTGATTCTGCTGATTCTGACAACGTCGGGAAGCTCAGCTTCAAGGCCAATGAGTGCTATGTTAAAAAGCATGGGACTCAGGACGGCGCCTTGCGGAACTCCACGGCTTACGAGGTGCCTCGTCGTGTCACCGTCGGATGTCGACATAAAAATGGTACGTCCTCTGAGATAGCTCCCTATCCATGCCTGTAGTCGGCCACCTACGCCGATGTCTTCAAGTGCGTCAAGAATGACCTCATGGTAGACGCTATCGTACGTGCCCTTTATATCTAAGAAAATGGCCCCTACCAATCTCCGACGTTGTCTTTCCTTTTCAACAGAAGAAACTAGATCTACAACACCATCTATAGATGATCGACCTCTACGGAAGCTATTTATAAAATCTGGTAAGCCGACATTATTCTCCAGCAGCCATTCCAATCTTGCCAGCACCATGCGTTCCATAACCTTACCGATGAAACTGGCTAGGGCAATGGGTCTATAAGAAGACAACTCGTGTGAACACTTGCCTGGTTTCAGTAAGGCCACTATGCGGCTGCACTTCAAACTCTCTGGGACTGTCGCTGTTTAGCACGTAGAGTTGTAGAACGACAAGAGAGCCTGCCTTGCTTCCTGGCTGAGGTGATATAGAGCCGAATAAGTAATTCCGTCAGGCCCTGGTGCGGACGACCATCGGGACGTGGAAATCGCGGCGTCGAGTTCGTGCATTGTGAATGGTAAGTCGAGGCGATCGTCGCTGGATGGCGGTGAGGCTAAATACGAAGGTGATATCGATGAGGAGGACATACCTACGAGTAAGTGGCAGTAATCTTCTGTAACCTCTACTTCAGGTCGACCTTGCTTTAGAGCCAAAGATTGGAAAGGGAACAACTGTTAAGTGGGCGTCTGAAGGCTTCGGACAGTTTGCCATATTCGAGACAGGGGTTTTCTGTGATCAAGAGAGCTAGAAAATACCCTCCATCGTTGCCTATCGAGCTTATCGAGGTGTCGCAATACATGTCGTTGTGCTTGGCGTGCTGTAGATAGGTCAGATGGTGATTTCGTCCTCCTGTATTTTCTCTCTGCCCGGCGACGGATTGCACGAAGGTATTCATATTGTGCGTCAAGCTGTGATCTTGGTAGCGACACATTCACAAGTTTCGTATGCGTTGTTAAGGCTGATGCAATTAGGCTTTCTATTTCAGATATAGATTGAATGTTTCCGCACTAAGCATTTACAGAAGCTTAGAATCCTGGCCAGTCTATGCTTTTTACAGGCCGGGGAGTCGAACGACGGAATCCTTTTAGCTGTATATATGTAGGGAGATGGTCACTTCCATGTGTTTGAACGTCTACGAACCAACAGGTGGTAGGCAAGAGACTTCTGCTGACAAAACATACGTCTAGACAGCTGCTGTACGATGCGTCACGGAGGTAAGTAGGTGAGCCATCGTTAATAGACATCAGGCCCTGATTGAGCACAAAATCGGCAATGTCACTACTGCGGGTGTTCATTGAGGCAGAACCCCACATGGGATGATGTGCATTAAAATCCCCAACTAATACATGTGGTCCAGGGCAAGCTTGGAGCACAGACAAGAGAAGAGAGAGAACACAACTTTATTGCACAGACAAGAAATGGGGACAGTCCACGTGGCTTCTAGGAGGAATGTATCCACCAATGATTGACATTGAACGTGGCTTGTGCTTTATAGATAGGCAAATATAGTTGTTAGAAGCATGAGGAGCCACGGCATGTCTCACGTACGTTAAATCTTGACGTACGCATATAATTACTTTGCTCGCATTTCGATCATCACGTGACCACAAAGTGACGTATCCGGAAATACGAAACGACGACATCATATTCGGCTCACATATTACAACCAACGGAAATTCGTATTTAAACATCCGTTGTCGAAAGTCAGACAATCGGCTTCGCAAACCTCGTGCGTTCCACTGCATTATAGCAGAGCTGCGCACACGTTCATCGAAAAAATTCGCGATATTGTTTATGGAAGGGTCAGCAGTAGCGGTTCCAGCACGTTGAGGATCTGCACTGCTGTTTTCGCTCCTGGTGTGTGTAGCTCGTTGAGAATCGCAGGAATAGATTTTAGTAGATGCTTCAGCATAGTTTGGCTCTTCTCAGTGCCTTGCCTATCATTTTCCGCCCTCTTGGAAGTTGCAGCCCATGATGTGGTCATTTTTATTGCTCCGGTCGGTAGCGAAGGCCACTCAGTATCTGAAGCATCGGCGTGCAACGCGGGCGTTGGTCCACTTTCTGCATCCCTGGGACGTGGTGCGTACAACATGGGTGTAGCGGCCTGATAATGCGCACGTGTATGTTCATCTGTGGCTGATGGTGATGCATCACTCCTATGTCCACTATGCTTTCGCTGGTGTCTACGTTTTGGACGACGTCTGTGTCGGCGGATGGACGTTACTGCCTCTCTGTGTGTCGAGTTGTCTCTCACCATCTTCCGCAGGACGCGAATTTCTTCTTTGATCTTCGGGCACTCTTTCGACGTTGCTTCATGTGCACCAGAGCAGTTTGGGCATTTCAATGGAGCAGCAGTATCGCAGTTTTCCACCTTATGAGACCCGCCGCAGCGCTGGCAAGTTGTCTCACTTTTGCACACTGCGCTAACGTGTCCCAACTTGCAGCACTTGTGACACTGCAAAGGCCGTGGCACGTAAGGGCGCACGGGATGTCTCACGTATCCAACCTTCACGCTAGGGGGCAGAGTCTCAGAATCAAATACTAGTTTGATGCAGCGAGACTGCCCGAAGCGGCGTATGGTCACGATTCTGACTGTCGACGTCACAAGATTCTGCAGGTCAGCGTCTGTGATGTCAGCGTCGACATCATTTATCACGCCAGTCGTTGTTCCTTTCCCGTGAGCGAGAAACGTGCGAACTGAAATACTTCCGAGCTGCGCGACGGCCTTCAGTCTGTCAAGAATGGTTTTGTTTGTCACATCAACTGACAATATGTTTTTCCTGCTATTTATGCGAATTTCATTCACTTGAGCAGGTGTTACTCGCTCGAAATAATTAGTCAATGACTGCCTGTTTAGTGAGTTCAGCTTGTCTGATGTAGACATGGGTACATACGAGATGGTGAAACATCGCTTGCCTTTGTCTAGCGCCGGTTTCGGCTCCGCCGTTGATGACGTCCTGCGAAGCTTCCTTTTCAACCAGCGGGTATGGAATGTCCTGAAGTCGGCTTCCGATTCCATCTCTCCCACTGATGAGCTCTCGGTAGAATCATCACAAGGAGCAGATGCGCCTGCGCGGTCACCCACATTTGGTCCATCCTTATGCAAACGGCTAGGGGCCGCTGTCTCATTGGATGGATGGTCCCCCATCCCAGGGGGTGACGCCTTCCGTTCCGCTTGTTCAGAGAAAGTCAGGAATTCTGACAGTTTAAGAAAAAATGATAGTTGTTCAAGGCAGAATTATGCCCAAACGCATTTCTTCTTCCTCGTCTTCCTCCAACGCCTTCTGAGTCAGCTCTTTGCTTTCGTTAACTCTTCTGTTTTTAAAGACGATAGTCTTTCTGGGGCACTTCAACGCAAAAATTTTGGTCTGTCTGTCTGTCTGTCTGTCTGTCTGTCTGTCTGTCTGTGTCTGTCTGTCTGTCTGTCTGTGTCTGTCTGTCTGTCTGTGTCTGTCTGTGTCTGTCTGTCTGTCTGCCTGTGTCTTTCTGTGTCTGTCTGTCTGTCTGTCTGTCTGTCTGTCTGTCTGTCTGCCTGCCTGCCTGCCTGCCTGTCTGTCTGTCTGTCTGTCTGTCTGTCTGTCTGTCTGACTCTGTCTGTCTGTGTTGGTCTGTCTGTGTCTGTCTGTGTCTGTCTGTGTTGGTCTGTCTGTGTCTGTCTGTGTCTGTCTGTGTCTGTCTGTCTGACTCTGTCTGTCTGTGTCTGTCTGTGTCTGTCTGTCTGTCTGTCTGACTCTGTCTGTCTGTGTCTGTCTGTGCCTGTCTGTCTGTCTGTGCCTGTCTGTCTGTCTGTCTGTCTGTCTGTCTGCCTGTCTGTCTGTGTCTGTCTGTCTGTCTGTCTGTGTCTCTGTTCTCTTCCTGTCTGTCTGTCTGTGTCTGTCTGTCTGTCTGTGTCTGTCTGACTGTCTGTGTCTGTATGTCTGTCTGTCTGTGTCTGTCTGTCTGTCTGTCTGTCCGTCTGTCTGTGCCTGTCTGTCTGTCTGACTGACTCTGTCTGTCTGTGCCTGTCTGTCTGTCTGTCTGTCCGTCTGTCTGTGTCTGTCTGTGTCTGTCTGTCTGTCTGTCTGTCTGACTCTGTCTGTCTGTGCCTGTCTGTCTGTGTCTGTCTGTGCCTGTCTGTGCCTGTCTGTCTGTCTGTCTGTGTCTGTCTGTCTGCCTGTCTGTCTGTCTGTCTGTCTGTCTGTCTGTCTGTCGGTCTGTCTGTCGGTATACCGTAACGGACCACGCTGACGGACGCTGGTAGCACCAGTCGTGCCTGGCGTCAGACTATGGAGTGCTCACATTTTGCTAGCGTAGCGTCACTGCGCCCAGCGCGCGTGCGCGTCAACTTTACGTCGAAGTATAATGGCCCCTCATGATGCGCTTGCGGCTGTTTCACTATAGCTCAACATAAACCAGATTCGGTGATACGTGACTTCAGTGGATGACGAAGGTATATGTTAGGTGCAAACATGATAATCCCCATATGCGTATTATGTAAAACATGACCACATGACGAAGGTATATGTTAGGTGCAAACATGATAATCCCCGTATGCGTATTATGTAAAACATCACCACATGCTACTCTCAGAGCGCGCTCACGGGCGTTTCGCTAGCTCAACATTTGAAAAGTTGGCATTTGGTGAGGTGAATAGACGACGAAGGTAAATGACACGTCCAAACATGATAATCATGGCATGTGCGTCATGCGAAACTTAACTACATGCTCCGCTCATAGCACGCTCACGGAGGTTTCACTAGCTCCACATATACCAAATTTGGTATCAGGAGACATGAATAGATGACGAAGGTAAACGACACGTCCAAACATGATAATCATGACATTGAAGTTATCTATGGCATAATTTGCCTCCGCCTCGTAACGATCTGCTGATTTTAAAGTGACATATCAACCTTCCTCATTCGTCCTTCGCGTATCATTGATTCGCAATGTACATGGGACCTGCATTTTTTTTTTCGCTTTAGGTGAGCAAGCGCCGCACATTTCTTGCTTTCTCACCCCTGAGGAGGAAGCCGGTCTGGCTTCGAAACGCCAGGTATCTGAATACAATTTTTATTTGGAGTTTTCTAACTGCCTCATTCTTAGCCCAACCAGACAGAATTCTGCCATATGTTCTCCTTTGAGAAAGAAAATGGATTTTGTTCAGTGAGCCCGCTGGACACCAACCAACCCTCCACTGGCATGCGTTGACGGTGGCTCCACTGCAGTGCAAAAATGCTCACAGAAAAAGCATCCTACTGTATACAGGCGAGGAAAGCATTCCTGAACGGCGTTGTTAGTGAAGGATGCGGCAGGACGACGTTGGTTCTGATGAAATATGAACAAGGAGAGGGACATATTAGACAACAGCTGAAGCATGTGAGCGAAATTGTGCTGGCCCAATAGACACACACAAAAATAATAATAACGGCAACTAGTCCAGCTGTTATTGATTTCTTTATGCAAGATGCTGATCGAGGCCACCCTCTGATCAGTTTTGGAAACGAACGTCTAACTTTACTAAGTTCTGCAAAATACTTGGTGCTATCTCTTCCGACAGGATTGTTCGACTGGTAAAATAAGATACAGCAAAGGGCCGTTCACTGTAGAATATAACTCAAGCTCACTGGTCAATTGCACTCTAAAATTTATTTACGGCAGTTGTTGCGGGTGGAGGTTTTACAGTTTAAACGAAGGACAAGTGGGATATATGCAGTGACAGCGTCGTTTTCGGGGAGTTTGTCTTTAACGAAATAGTCCCTTGATTTACAAAAAAATACTATGCGTAACCACAGAAAATGAAATATTGCATTAATGGCTGTTTAATAGATATCAGAGTTCACTTTAAACAAATCGATAGAGAGATACTGCGGTAACTAATTTGTGGTCAAGAAGCGAATCGTGCTTACTCTTTCAGTAGGCAATTGAGTTGAATCAACAAATATGTTGTCAATGAAATTTTCCCCTTCCTTACGTTGTTTCCCACTATGGACTTTTTTTTTCATGCATACTTGACTGGACAGCAATAAAAGAATTCTGCTATCTAATTTACCACCTGTCAGGCTCCGATGAATCTCCTTCGTTGTACTCAGCGGGATTTTTCAGCAGCTGGGTAGCTTTGACAGCAGCTTGCCTAGCCTTTTCTAGAAATTCGGCCTTCTGAGCAATCCGAAGTACGGGAATCTTTCAGAAAAAAAAAAAAAACGTGGAAATTCAGTCTTTTGATGACGTCACCACCAGAGCGACAATTATCGTACTCCCCTAATACACCAAGGCCTATTACTTGCATAGAAAATAAATAGATAACAAAAACGCGTGTGGTGCCCAGATCCAAAAACAAAGCATAGAAGTAAGTTGTTGATCCCGAAAGCCCGTAGTTCTAACAAATACTTTCCTTTAGGTTTCAGAAAATTTTAGTCATGGTTGACAGAATTAAACGGTACACGGGCATGCTGTATAACAGATGAAAGAATAGGGATAAAACTAAGCCACGTTTTGATTCTCCTAATGCGATTATGCTGCTGGACTGAACGTTGATTACATGGTTATGAATATATGGTAATCTGACCAATTAATTAATACCAAACTGTCCCATCCGAAAAATCATCGAGCATAGTGATGCTTTAGTTTGTTTTGTCGTCTAAGGAAAGAAAATGACAATGAGGTTTTCTGTATTTCTATTTTACAGCAACTATAAAGATAAATATCTTCTTTTTGGTAATGAAATATCAGCTGTGAAAATTATTGGTATGGTGGACTCCAGCTAGCCTGTTGATTTACGGTCCGGCACGCCCGACCCGCATAATTAGTGAACGCGAAAAGCGTGAAAAGCAAATAGACACGTGAGTGCAGAATAACCGCTCGTTAAACGTGCGCAAACGTTGACTCGTTAGATCGGGCACTAATACCGTGAGGGAGAGCAACGAAAGAATAAGAATAATTCCATCGACAGCCTATAGACCGCTCGCACAGAAACAATTTCGGCTTATTCCATATCCCCTGCCACCATAAAGCTCACGTGCGAAAAACGTGACGACGCCACTGGCCACGGCTTTTATACTAGACCGCGAAGCTGTAGTTATTAACGTCGTTCGGCTTGCATCGGATCGCCAGCGCCGTTGGGTGGCAAGAGGGTGGGGGGATGGGATGAGGCTCTTGAGCGTCGGCTATATACTCTCCACGCTCGAAGGCCTCCAGGAATCGCTTCGTTGTCGCCACATGGTTTCTCATCGCGTCCGGCCCCAAGGGAACGGAGAGGGTTGCGCCTCTGTCAGAGCGAAGTGGCTATAACTCGCCCGCGGAGAGGTCGGAGACAACAATGGCAAACCCATTCGCGACGGCACTTCCAGCGCACGCCTTATCATGTCGGAGAGGAAGGGGATTTGAAGCGGCCCGGTCGGGACAATAAGGGGCGCCACGGCAGCGGATGAAGCGACACCGCCGTCTTAGTCTTCGCATTTCTGGGAGAAGAAGAAGGCACCTTTCTTCGTGTGTGTGCGCGCGCGCGACAACGGTCGGCCACTGTGCGAAACGTTCGGAACACGGGGGGCGCCTTCACGGTCTCTTGTCACGGAGCGCTACGTCCTGAAACCGAAGCGACTGTTTCAAATGCGCAAGCCCGTGGAACAGAGACGCAACAGGGAAGACCCGTGTTCGCTATGTTCACCCGCGTAGGCACGTCGGAGGTGTGTGTCAGTCCGCGCGCGCTGCCTTAAGAAGTCAACCGCTGCGTTGGGGCAAAAAAGCTCCGTAGTCTTGGTCAGATGCCATCCCTCCTCCTCTTCTTCGAGGCTCGGCCGAGCGTGGCTTGACTGCCCTTCTTGTCCAGTGTGGGTCGGCGTGAGCTGTCGACCTGACTCCAGTTGGCAGTGGTTCCTTGCACAAGGGGTCAAGGTGAAGCAGGAAACGCTCGTTCTCCGTCCGGCGTTCGCCAACCTCAGCTCTTGCGTGCGTGCGCCCTTTCCTCTGACCCCATCTACTCCCCGAGCGTCCACCAGGCTCCGCTAGGGACTCGCTGTTGTGTTCTATGACTCCATGATGTACGTAATGCGCTCTGGCTGTGCGGCTGCCTGTTTCCAGCGCCTATAACGCTGTGGGCTTGGGAAATTACTTTTTATTATTCGTTTGAATGCGTGTACTTTCGTACGACGGATGCTGTACGAAGTCGTAGTTAGTGGGAAGAAGATTGCCCTGGTTCCTTGCAATTTTGTTTATGTTCCATTTCGATAAACGACATACAGCCGCTAATGGTAGCGTGCACAATGGCCTTTGTTCAGTGACAGTTGCGATCGCTTCAGTCGTCTCGATCAGTGGGATAAGACTGGTGCGGCTTGAAGGACACGCAGCCCTGAGAGGTTTGAGCCCTGTTGAAGCTGGCCCGAGCGTGTCACGATGGAACCATCGTGTTTTTTGTACGCCCCATTTTTTATCGTCCAAGCGATTACATCTTGTTACTTCTGCACCCCCCCCCCCTCCCGCTAGCCGTGGAAGAGAATGATTATAATCGCTGTCAACGATATTCATACGGCGGTTCAGAGTGATAAATCAGCGATGGATGTTTGTTTTGTAAGAGGGTAGTCTCGACTTGATTGATTGATATGTGAGGTCTAACGTCTCGAAACCACCGTATGATTATGAGAGACGCCGTAGTGGAGGGCTCCGGAAATTTCGACCACCTGGGGTTCTCTAACGTGCACCCAAATCTGAGATCATGGGCTTACAACATTTCCGCCTCCATGGGAAATGCAGCCGCCACAGCCGGGATTTAATCCCGCGACCTGCGGGTCGGCAGCCGAGCACCTTAGCCACTAGACCACCACGGCGGGGCAGTCCCAACTTGAGGACAAGCCTTTTGTGTCCAGATCTATCCACGCTGCAGCATGTATTAGCTCGGAACACAGAGACATAGAGAGAGAGAGAGAGAGAGAGAGAGAGATGTGGTATGAAGACAGGCAGGAAGGTTAACCAGAAAGCAAGTGTCTGGTTTACTACCCTGCACTGGGGAAGGGGAAATAGAAGACAGAAAAGTAAGGAAAAGGGAATGCGAGAAAGAGAGTGGAAGCGAAAACACACAAACAAACTAAAACATCACAAACGTTCGATGAGGCGAGTCGATCGCAGAAACTCCAGGAGGGCCTTCGTCGCTTTTCGGCGTGAAGCTGCATATTCCCGGTATTGAAAAATTAATTTTTCGGAAAGCAGCTAGTCGTCCAGGCGTGCAAACATGGCTGACATGGACTGTCTGTGAGAGTTGTACTTAGGGCACTGACACAAAATATGTTCGATGGTTTCGTCAGCGCCGCAATGATCACACCCAGCACTATCTGTCGATACGATGCGGCACATATAAGAAAAGAGCTGTACGAAACCCACACAGAGACAGGCCGACAGACATCAGCGCCTGTCTGTTTTTCAGGGTGTGTCGTTGTTTTCTTCATACATGAGTCGAGCTAACACACGCTATACACAGCTTCGAAACGCCAACTCACCCTACCAGCAACCCTTCTATCCATACTGTTATGTGGCTTGAATATTTATATTTATTTGTTTTACGGGCCGAAATTGCTCAGTTGTTTCACAAAAAGTTCTCTTTCAGAGACGATAAAACTTTTAACAGAACACTACTTGTTCCGTGTCACAGAGGTACTGATGAAACCTTCTTACGCACTATTATCGCTCCTTTGGCAAACATTAACGCAGACGTGTTCGTAAGTCCGCAGTTATGTAGCCGTTTTGTACAATGAATCTTCCTACAGGACCGAAAGAAGCGTTCCATGCCACCAATTTCTGCAGACTGTCCCAATGTATGAATCTACCTCGTCCTGTATTCCATGTCCCATCTGGTATGTATGCAGGCGCTGTTATTATTGCATATGTGAGCATCACCAATTATCACGTAGCAAGGAAGTACAAGCGCGAACAAACACCAGGCAATACTATACGTAACTCAGTGCTTGTACATACGTGTCCTTTCTCTTATAAATATTGGTTCGCGCTGACACCTCCTTGCAGTAGAAATGAGTAATCAAGAGAGAGAGAAATTCTTTATTAAAAAAAAACGAATTTTTGCCGGCGTCTGTTTATAGCTGGCATGCTACTCCGCATAGGGATGGGGAACGGGACTGAAAGATTTCAGAATAGAGAAAAAAATATGAACAAAAGATGGCCTTTGTTGACGAATTCAAACAGACCAAAATTGACAGTGAACCACGTCTTCCCATAATTGCTTTTCGTTGGACTTCTTATAGTATTGAACTTGCTCTTCGGCTAATGGCTGCGCTTAGTTTTGCTTAGCCGCTATGCTTGAGGACACATTATCAATATATATATATATATATATATATATATATATTACATTGGCACCAACAACACCGACAATCGACATTTTAGGGGTGCCATGCTGTCGTGTCCTCGTCGTTTAGCGTAACGTTCCATGTGTAACACGCGCTCGAGCCGTGGATAGGTCTTCTTCAAGCACCTTGATGACGATCACTTATCATCAGTAGGTAGGTAGGCAGGTAGGTAGGTAGTTAGGTAGGTCAGTAGGTAGGTCTACGTAGGTAGATAGGCAAGTACGTAGGTGTAGGTTTATAGGTAGGTAGGCAGGTGTATGTAGGTAGGTAGGTAGGTAGGTAGGTAGGCAGGCAGGTGTCGGTAGGTAGGTAGGTAGGTAGGTAGGTAGGTAGGTAGGTAGGTAGGTAGGTAGGTAGGTAGGTAGGCAGGCAGACAGGCAGGCAGGCAGGCAGGCAGGCAGGCAGGCAGGCAGATGTAGATAGGCAAGTAGGTTGGTGATAAACTGTATTGAGGTCCTGAAGAAGTCTTACCTCCTTTTCATTGAGGAAGCACCACGGGCCGCTCCCACGTCGGGGGCATCGGCAAAAAGCAAAAAAAAAAACAACTAGTGCACTTGGCGTCACGTAGGCAAAACCACTTGTAATAACGTGAAAAAAAAGGAAGTGTGAAATAGAAAGAAAGCAGAGAAAGTGAAAAAATGCTAGGAAAATTATCAGGTGCAAAAGAAAGAAATAGATAAACATCGGGAGGAAGAGATAAATAAAAATAAAGAGAGAAAAAATGACGGAAGAATACGGCAAACAAGAAAAGGAAAGAGAGGAGGAAAAAAGAAAACTCAGGAGACACAGAGGCTGCCCGGCCCCGCACCTATTTCAGGCTTGGTCCCCCTAATGCGAAACTGCCTGCATATTTCAAGAGCAATGAACCAGACGCCACACTCTGTTACCATTGTGTTTCGTGGTTATTATATAGGCCTATAGGTGTCACTTGTTGCCATCATTGTTATACCTCCTTATTTTCATTATAACCATGTACGGACAATAAGCAAATGCATTTTACAAATTTTTCTGGTCCTATATAGTTCTGAGGGATATTGGAGTATCTGAAATGTCATGTACAAACACTTCAAAAGGTACCCACCTCACAGTCGCAGCTGTAGTACATAAAGAAGATGAAACAAATGAAATGAACAATGTAGAAACAATAGACAGTGAACGCAAGAGTAACGAAACTTCCCTACTTTACTTAATAAAGTTTCGTTTTCCAGAAAAAATCCAGAAGATTGACTTAGCAATCCAGTCTGCTTATCAGAAGCGGCAAACTGCGAAGAACCAATTTGTTCAAAAGCCGCAATTTCTACCGAAGCTACGGAGTGTATCTACTGAGTCTTCTAAGAATTACTTTTGCTTATCTGTCGATGAAATCCAATTTTCGAGGAAAACGAAACAACAAAAAATTCTTTGAAATCATTCATATCCATTTTGTTCCATTGCTTCTTTGATATATAGTGTTTTTTCCTCTCTTCCGTGCAAGTCTGACGCATGTATTGTGGTATACTTTATTCTATTTAGATTGGTTTATCTTGTACATTGTATTATAGTATTGGTACCTGCGCATTCGATAATCTTCACTTTTCAGTCCTAATTCTGTCGAACCAAATGTGAGGGAAGCCGTTTTTTTTTCTTAAATCGTACTTAAACAAGATTATGCCTCACTCTGCGTTAAGTTGGCATTATTACGTAGTGTTAAGGCGTTTATTAGCCGGCAACGAGCGAGAATATGCAATGGCGACAGTAACAGCAAAGCACGGGCTCCCAGCGCGAGCGGCGTCCTTGTTGGGTAGCCCCACTAGAAGGTACGCAAGAGTTCGACCCATTTCATAGTTCGGAGGCTTCGCTACAATTACCCCGGGGTCGAAGAGGGAGCCGCCTGGCGACCTAACAGCTTGTTATTATTAGCGGGTCATAATAAGCCTTCAGGCGCTCCACGTTGACGATGTCTCGCCCACGGCGGCGCATGTCCGAAGATTGTTCAACGGGTTCGATCAGATAGTTGACGGGTGAGGTGCGCTCGATGACACGGTAGGGGCCTTCGTATTTGGGACGTAGTTTGGAAGAGGGGCCAGCGGCAGAGGTTGGGGTCGAGAGCCATACAAGCGCACCAGGAAGGAACATGGGCTCAGAATTGGTGGAGCCATCACGGATACTCTTCTTCCGCTCTTGATCTTGCGTCGTAAAAGTCTTGGCAAGCTCGCGACACTCTTCAGCAAGCCTGGCTGTCTCGGAAATAGGTGTACACTCAGATGGATCCGGCGTGTACGGGAGTATCGTGTCCATGGTGTGCGACGGGTGCCTTCCGTACAGCAAGTAGAAAGGTGAAAAACCAGTCGTGCTCTGAGGGGCGGTGTTGTAGGCGTAGGTGACGAAGGGCAGTATATTATCCCAATTGGTGTGGTTGGCAGCGACGTACATAGAAAGCATGTCGCCGAGGGTGCGGTTAAAGCGTTCGGTGAGGCCATTCGTCTGTGGGTGGTAAGCAGTAGTTTTGCGGTGGACAGAATGGCACTCCGTCAGAATGGCTTCGACGACTTCCGACAAGAAGACACGGCCTCGATCGCTGAGAAGCTCTTGGGGTGGTCCGTGGCGCAGTATAAATCGATGCAGCAGGAAGGACGCAACATCGCGCGCAGCAGCCGCAGGGAGAGCGGCGGTTTCGGCGTATCGCGTTAAATGGTCAACTGCAACGATGGCCCAGCGGTTACCAGCCGACGTCAGAGGAAGTGGTCCATACAAATCGATACCTACGCGCCCAAAGGGACGGTCAGGGCAAGGTAACGGTTGTAGACTGGCGTGCGACATGTGGGCTGACGGTTTACGGCGTTGGCAAGTGAGGCAAGAGCGAACGAACTGCTGCACATAGCGGTACATCCCGCGCCAGAAGTAGCGTTGTCGAATGCGATGGTAGGTTTTGAATACCCCAGAGTGCGCGCATTGCGGATCAGAATGGAATGATTCACATATCTCTGACCGCAGACTGCGGGGTATCACGAGTAACCACTGCCGGCCGTCGGCGTCGTAATTGCGTCGGTGTAGGAGGCCGTCACGAATGGCGAAATGGTGAGCTTGACGACGCAATGCACGCGTGGATGGCGTTGCGGATGGGTCAGAGAGCATGTCGATGAGCGGGCCGATCCAATTATCCTTTCGCTGTTCGGTAGCGATGATGTCAACATCAATGGCAGAAACAGCAGCCGAGGATACTGAGCAGAGCACATCACCTTCAGGCAGAGGGGAGCGCGAGAGGGCGTCGGCGTCAGCATGCTGGCGTCCGTTGCGGTACAGCACGCGGATATCGTAGTCTTGTAAGCGAAGAGCCCAACGGGCGAGACGGCCTGAGGGATCCTTCAATGATGAAAGCCAGCATAGTGCATGATGGTCGGTGACGACATCGAATGGGCGACCATACAAATAAGGTCGAAACTTTGTAAGAGCCCAGACGATCGCCAGGCACTCTTTCTCCGTGACGGTGTAGTTTTTCTCGGCTCTCGTGAGCGTACGGCTTGCATATGCTACGAC